>NC_064821.1:105380348-105688348 GCF_024166365.1 Elephas maximus indicus | reverse complement strand
TGTTATCTAGAATTCTTTATCTTCTGAAAACCTTTTATTATGAAATATTCTACGAATGAAAAGGACACCTACTTTTCTGTTTGAAGATCTCTGTTATGGTGACCATATATAATATCAAACATCCATAACACAATCTAAGGTCTGAGAAGACAGTTAATGAGTCCCTGGAAAGCCTCATTACTTATTTTCTGAACTACTGTAACCATCTTTTAGCTGCATGTCCCATTTATTTGCATTCTTTAATCCACCCTACACACTGCGGCAAGATTTTCCTAAAGTGTATTTCAAATCATGATATTTCTTTTGCAAAAATCTTAAATAATCCCTCATAGCCTATTGAACATTCAATGCTGACCAAGTATTTCAAGCACTCTGCAATTTTACCAACCAAAACCAGTGTTTCCAGGCATACCTCCCATACTATATGCTTCATCCAAACGGGACTAAGCACACTGTGGAAAGTCTAACCTCTGAAAACTTGTTAAAGTTGCTTTTGCTGTTTAGAATTCTAGCTGTCCGGGTACATGGAACAGTGGACTTACAGAGAATACATAGAACTCCCTGAATTCTAATCCCCTTCGACACCATCTATTGATGAAACATCCCAAGACTCAACTCTGAAACTATAGATATGTTCCATATTTTATGTTTAAAGAGCACATTCCTTCAATCCATGCACAACTATTCATAATATTATTGGGAAAGGAAAGCTGACTGGATTATGAGAGTCTGGGCATGAGCATAAATGTTGCCCCTGCACCTCTGACACAGAATTCTGCCTTTGTTCCTAACCTGATCCCCGTAGTCATTAAGAATTGTTTTTGTGCTTCTTTTTTTTTTTTTTTTGCTATTATCATTGGTTTCTCCTTTGGCCAACCCATGTATCTTTTACATTGAAAGTGGACATCTCTGCATCGTCTGTACTCTCACCTTTCTCTCTTTATCTAGCATAAATCATTACCTGTTGCTGTCAAGTTGCTTCTGACTTATAGCGACCCTATAGGACATAGTAGAACTGCCCATAGAGCTTCCAAAGAATGGCTGGCGGATTTGAACTGCCGACCTTGTGGTCAGCAGCTGAGTTCTTAACCACTGCACTACCAGGATGCCGTAAATTTTTTTTTTAATTTTTATTGTGCTTTAAGTGAAAGTTAACAAATCAAGTCAGTCTCTCATACAAAAATTTATATACACCTTGCTATATACTCCTAATTGCTCTCCCCCTAATGAGATGGCACATTCCTTCCCTCCACTCTCTATTTTCATGTCCATTCAGCCAGCTTCTGACCCCCTCTACTCTCTCATCTCCCCACGAGACAGGAGATTACGACATAGTCTCATGTGTCTACTTGATCCAAGAGCTTATTCTTCACCAGTATCATTTTCTATCCCATAGTCTAGTCCAATCCCTGTCTGAAGAGTTGGCTTTGAGAATGGCTCCTGTCTTGGGCTAACAGAAGGTCTGGGGACCATGACCTCTGGGGTCCTTCTAGTCTGAGTCAGACAATTAAGTCTGGTCGCTTTACGAGAATTTAGGGTCTGCATCCCACTGCTCTCCTGCTCCCTCAGGGGCTCTCCATTGCACTGCCTGTCAGGGCAGTCATTGGTTGTAGCTGTGCACCATCTAGCTCTTCTGGTCTCAGGCCAATGCAGTCTCTGGTTTATGTGATCCCTTCTGTCTCTTGGGGTCATAATTACCTTGTGTCTTTCCTGTTCTTCATTCTCCTTTGTTCTAGGTGGGTTGAGACCCAGGCCGCTTGCCAGTGTTTAAGACCCCAGAAGCCACTCTCCAAAGTGGGATGCAGAATGTTTCCTTAATAGATTTTATCATGGCAGTTGACTTAGATGTCCCCTGAAACCATGGTTCCCAAACCCCCGCCCCTGCTACTCTGGTCTTCCAAGCATTCAGTTTATTCGGAAAACTTCTTTGCTTTTAGTTTAGTCCAGTTGTGCAGACCTCCCTTGTATTGTGTGTTGTCTTTCCCTTCACCTAAAATGATTCTTATCGGGTGTTATCTAGTTAGTGAAAACCCCTCTCCCTTCTTCCCTCCCTCCCTCCCCCCGCCATAACAATCAAAGAATATTTTCTTCTCTGTTTAAACTATTTCTACAGTTCTTATAATAGTGGTCTTATACAATATTTGTTCTTTTGCAACTAATTTCACTCAGCATAATGCCTTCCAGAATCCTCCATGTTATGAAATGTTTCACAGTTTCACCATTGTTCTTTATTGATGCGTAGTATTCCATTGTGTGAATATACCATAATTTATCCATTCATCCATTGATGGGCACCTTAGTTGCTTCCATGTTTTTGCTATTGTAAACAGTGCTGCGGTGAACATGGGTGTGCATATATCTGTTCATGTAAAGGCTCTTAATTCTCTAGGATATATTCCAAGGAGTGGGATTGCTGGATCGTACAGTAATTCTAGTTCTAGTTTTTTTTTATTTTTATTTTTATTAACTTTTATTGAGCTTCAAGGGAACGTTTACAAATCAAGTCAGTCTGTCACATATAAGTTTACATACATCTTACTCCGTACTCCCACTTGCTCTCCCCCTAATGAGTCAGCCCTTCCAGTCTCTCCTTTCGTGACAATTTTGCCAGCTTCCCACTTTCTCTATCCTCCCATCCCCCCTCCAGACAGGAGATGCCAACACAATCTCAAGTGTCCACCTGATATAATTAGCTCGCTCTTCATCAGCATCTCTCTCCCACCCACTCTCCAGTCCCTTTCATGTCTGATGAGTTGTCTTCGGGAATGGTTCCTGTCCTGTGCCAACAGAAGGTCTGGGGACCATGGCCGCCAGGATTCCTCTAGTCTCAGTCAGACCATTAAGTATGGTCTTTTTATGAGAATTTGGGCTCTGCATCCCACTGATCTCCTGCTCCCTCAGGGGTTCTCTGTTGTGCTCCCTGTCAGGGCAGTCATCGATTGTGGCCGGGCACCAACTAGTTCTTCTGGTCTCAGGATGATGTAGGTCTCTGGTTCATGTGGCCCTTTCTATCTCTTGGGCTCTTAGTTGTCGTGTGACCTTGGTGTTCTTCATTCTCCTTTGATCCAGGTGGGTTGAGACCAATTGATGCATCTTAGATGGCCACTTGTTAGCATTTAAGACCCCAGACACCACATTTCAAAGTGGGATGCAGAATGTTTTCATGATAGAATTATTTTGCCAATTGACTTAGAAGTCCCCTCAAACCATGTTCCCCAGACCCCCGCCCTTGCTCCGCTGACCTTTGAAGCATTCATCTTATCCCGGAAACTTCTTTGCTTTTGGTCCAGTCCAATTGAGCTGACCTTCCTTGTATTGAGTGTTGTCCTTCCCTTCACCTAAAGCAGTTCTTATCTACTAATTAATCAATAAAAAGCCCTCTCCCTCCCTCCCTCCCTCCCCCCCTCATAACCACAAAAGTATGTGTTCTTCTCAGTTTTTACTATTTCTCAAGATCTTATAATAGTGGTCTTATACAATATTTGTCCTTTTGCCTCTGACTCATTTCGCTCAGCATAATGCCTTCCAGGTTCCTCCATGTTAGGAAATGTTTCACAGATTCGTCACTGTTCTTTATCGATGCGTAGTATTCCATTGTGTGAATATACCACAATTTATTTAACCATTCACCCGTTGATGGACACCTTGGTTGCCTCCAGCTTTTTGCTATTGTAAACAGAGCTACAATAAACATGGGTGTGCATATATCTGTTTGTGTGAAGGCTCTTGTTTCTCTAGGGTATATTCCTAGGAGTGGGATTTCTGGGTTGTATGGTAGTTCTAACTGTTTAAGATAACGCCAGGTAGATTTCCAAAGTGGTTGTACCATTTTACATTCCCACCAGCAGTGTATGAGAGTTCCAATCTCTCCGCAGCCTCTCCAACATTTATTATTTTGTGTTTTTTGGATTAATGCCAGCCTTGCTGGTGTGAGATGGCATCTCATCGTAGTTTTCATTTGCATTTCTCTAATGGCTAATGATCGAGAGCATTTTCTCATGTATCTGTTAGCTGCCTGAATATCATCTTTAGTGAAATGTGTGTTCATATCCTTTGCCCACTTCTTGATTGGGTTGTTTGTCTTTTTGTGGTTGAGTTTTGACAGAATCATGTAGATTTTAGAGATCAGGCGCTGGTCGGAGATGTCATAGCTGAAAATTCTTTCCCAGTCTGTAGGTGGTCTTTTTACTCTTTTGGTGAAGTCTTTAGATGAGCATAGGTGTTTGATTTTTAGGAGCTCCCAGTTATCGGGTTTCTCTTCGTCATTTTGGGGAATGTTTTGTATTCTGTTTATGCCTTGTATTAGGGCTCCTAGGGTTGTCCCAATTTTTTCTTCCATGATCTTTATTGTTTTAGTCTTTATGTTTAGGTCTTTGATCCACTTGGAGTTAGTTTTTGTGCATGGTGTGAGGTATGGGTCCTGTTTCATTTTTTTGCAAATGGATATCCAGTTATGCCAGCACCATTTGTTAAAAAGGCTATCTTTTCCCCAGTTAATTGACACTGGGCCTTTGTCAAATATCAGCTGCTCATGCGTGGATGGATCTATGTCTGGGTTCTCAATTCTGTTCCATTGGTCTATGTGCCTGTTGTTGTACCAGTACCAGGCTGTTTTGACTACTGTGGCTGTATAATAGCTTCTGAAGTCAGGTAGGGTGAGGCCTCCCACTTTCTTCTTCTTTTTCAGTAGTGCTTTGCTTATCCGGGGCTTCTTTCCCTTCCATATGAAATTGGTGATTTGTTTCTCTATCCCCTTAAAATATGACATTGGAATTTGGATCGGAAGTGCGTTAAATGTATAGATGGCTTTTGGTAGAATACACATTTTTAATATGTTAAGTCTTCCTATCCATGAGCAAGGTATGTTTTTGCACTTAAGTATGTCCTTTTGAATTTCTTGTAGTAGAGCTTTGTAGTTTTCTTTGTATAGGTCTTTTACATCCTTGGTAAGATTTGTTCCTAAGTATCTTATCTTCTTGGTGGCTACTGTGAATGGTATTGATTTGGTTATTTCCTCTTCGGTGTTCTTTTTGTTGATGTAGAGGAATCCAAGTGATTTTTGTATGTTTATTTTATAACCTGAGACTCTGCCAAACTCTTCTATTAGTTTCAGTAGTTTTCTGGAGGATTCCTTAGGGTTTTCTGTGTATAGGATCATGTCATCTGCAAATAGAGATAATTTTACTTCCTTCTTGCCAATCCGGATGCCTTTTATTTCTTTGTCTAGCCTAATTGCCCTGGCTAGGACTTCTAGCACGATGTTGAATAAGAGCGGTGATAAAGGGCATCCTTGTCTGGTTCCTGTTCTCAAGGGAAATGCTTTCAGGTTCTCTCCATTTAGAGTGATATTGGCTGTTGGCTTTGCATAGATGCCCTTTATTATGTTGAGGAATTTTCCTTCAATTCCTATTTTGGTGAGAGTTTTTATCATAAATGGGTGTTGGACTTTGTCAAATGCCTTTTCTGCATCAATTGATAAGATCATGTGGTTTTTGTCTTTTGTTTTATTTATGTGATGGATTACATTAATGGTTTTTCTGATGTTAAACCAGCCTTGCATACCTGGTATAAATCCCACTTGATCAGGGTGAATTATTTTTTTGATGTGTTGTTGAATTCTATTGGCTAGAATTTTGTTGAGGATTTTTGCATCTACGTTCATGAGGGATATAGGTCTGTAAGTTTCTTTTTTTGTAATGTCTTTACCTGGTTTTGGTATCAGGGAGATGGTGGCTTCATAGAATGAGTTGGGTAGTATTCTGTCATTTTCTATGCTTTGAAATACCTTCAGTAGTAGTGGTGTTAACTCTTCTCTGAAAGTTTGGTAGAACTCTGCAGTGAAGCCGTCCGGGCCAGGGCTTTTTTTTGTTGGGAGTTTTTTGATTACCGTTTCAATCTCTTTTTTTGTTATGGGTCTATTTAGTTGTTCTACTTCTGAATGTGTTAGTTTAGGTAGGTAGGTAGTGTTTTTCCAGGAATTCATCCATTTCTTCTAGGTTTTCAAATTTGTTAGAGTACAATTTTTCGTAATAATCTGAAATGATTCTTTTAATTTCATTTGGTTCTGTTGTGATGTGGTCCTTCTCGTTTCTTATTCGGGTTATTTGTTTCCTTTCCTGTTTTCCTTTAGTCAGTCTAGCCAATGGTTTATCAATTTTGTTAATTTTTTCAAAGAACCAGCTTTTGGCTTTGTTAATTCTTTCAATTGTTTTTCTGTTCTCTAATTCATTTAGTTCAGCTCTAATTTTTATTATTTGTTTTCTTCTGGTGCCTGATGGATTCTTTTGTTGCTCACTTTCTATTTGTTCAAGTTGTAGGGACAGTTCTCTGCTTTTGGCTCTTTCTTCTTTTTGTATGTGTGCATTTATCGATATAAATTGGCCTCTGAGCACTGCTTTTGCTGTGTCCCAGAGGTTTTGATAGGAAGTATTTTCATTCTTGTTGCATTCTAAGAATTTCCTTATTCCCTCCTTGATGTCTTCTATAACCCAGTCTTTTTTCAGGAGGGTATTGTTCATTTTCCAAGTATTTGATTTCTTTTCCCTAGTTTTTCTGTTACTGATTTCTAGCTCATTGCCTTGTGGTCTGAGAAGATGCTTTGTAATATTTCAATGTTTTGAACTCTGCAAAGGTTTGTTTTATGACCTAATATGTGGTCTATTCTAGAGAATGTTCCATGTGCGCTAGAAAAAAAAGTATACTTTGCAGCCGTTGGGTGGAGAGTTCTGTATAAGTCAATGAGGTCAAGTTGGTTGATCGTTGTAATTAGGTCTTCCGTGTCTCTATTGAGCTTCTTACTGGATGTCCTGTCCTTCTCCGAAAGTGGTGTGTTGAAGTCTCCTACTATAATTGTGGAGGTGCCCATCTCACTTTTCAATTCTGTTAAAATTTGATTTATGTATCTTGCAGCCCTGTCATTGGGTGCATAAATATTTAATATGGTTATGTCTTCCTGATCAATTGTCCCTTTTATCATTATGTAGTGTCCTTCTTTATCCTTTGTGGTGGATTTAAGTCTAAAGTCTATTTTGTCAGAAATTAATATTGCTACTCCTCTTCTTTTTTGCTTATTGTTTGCTTGATATATTTTTTTCCATCCTTTGAGTTTTAGTTTGTTTGTGTCTCTAAGTCTAAGGTGTGTCTCTTGTAGGCAGCATGTAGATGGATCGTGTTTCTTTATCCAGTCCGAGACTCTCTGTCTCTTTATTGGTGCATTTAGTCCATTTACATTCAGCGTAATTATAGATAAATAAGTGTTTAGTGTTGTCATTTTGATGCCTTTTTATGTGTGTTGTTGACAATTTCATTTTTCCACATACTTTTTTGTGCTGAGGCGTTTTTCTTAGTAAATTGTGAGATCCTCATTTTCGTAGTGTTTGACTTTATGTTTGTTGAGTCGTTACGTTTTTCTTGGCTTTTATCTTGAGTTATGGAGTTGTTATACCTCTTTGTGGTTACCTTATTATTTACCCCTATTTTTCTAAGTAAATACCTAACTTGTATTATTGTATATCGTCTTATATCACTCTCCATATGGCAGTTCTATGCCTCCTGTATTTAGTCCCTCTTTTTGATTTGTGATCTTTTACATGTTGACTTCCGTGAGTCTCTGTTATGAGTGTTTTTTTTTTTAATTAATCTTAATTTGTTTTTGTGATTTCCCTATTTGAGTTGATATCAGGATGTTCTGTTTTGTGACCTTGTGTTGTGCTGGTATCTGATATTATTGGTTTTCTGACCAAACAATATCCTTTAGTATTTCTTGTAGCTTTGGTTTAGTTTTTGCAAATTCTCTAAACTTGTATTTATCTGTAAATATCTTAATTTCGCCTTCATATTTCAGTGAGAGTTTTGCTGGATATATGATCCTTGGCTGGCAGTTTTTCTCCTTCAGTGCTCTGTATACGTCGTCCCATTCCCTTCTTGCCTGCATGGTTTCTGCTGAGTAGTCTGAACTTATTCTTATTGATTCTCCCTTGAAGGAAACCTTTCTTTTCTCCCTGGCTGCTTTTAAAATTTTCTGTTTGTCTTTGGTTTTGGCAAGTTTGATGATAATATGTCTTGGTGTTTTTCTTTTTGGATCAGTCTTAAATGGGGTTCGATGAGCATCTTGGATAGATATCCTTTCGTCTTTCATGATGTCAGGGAAGTTTTCTGTCAGGAGTTCTTCAACTATTTTCTCTGTGTTTTCTGTTCCCCCTCCCTGTTCTGGGACTCCAATCACCCGCAAGTTATCCTTCTTGATAGAGTCCCACATGATTCTTAGGGTTTCTTCATTTTTTTAAATTCTTTTATCTGATTATTTTTCAGCTATGTTGGTGTTGATTCCCTGGTCCTCCAGATGTCCCAGTCTGCATTCTAATTGCTCGAGTCTGCTCCTCTGACTTCATATTGCGTTGTCAAATTCTGTAATTTTATTGTTAATCTTTTGGATTTCTACATGCTGTCTCTCTATGGATTCTTGCAACTTATTAATTTTTCCACTATGTTCTTGAATAATCTTTTTGAGTTCTTCAACAGTTTTATCAGTGTGTTCCTTGGCTTTTTCTGCAGTTTGCCTTATTTCGTTTCTGATGTCCTGAAGCATTCTGTAAATTAGTTTTTTATATTCTTTATCTGATAATTCCAGGATTGTATCTTCATTTGGGAAAGATTTTGATTCTTTTGTTTGGGGGGTTGTAGAAGCTGTCATGGTCTGCTTCTTTATGTGGTTTGATATGGACTGCTGTCTCCGAGCCATCACTGGAAAACTAGTTTTTCCAGAAAATCCACTAAAAAATATGCAGTCAGATCCCTATCAGAAGTGCCTTTGGATTATAACCGCCACCTTGTTCCCTATAAGGATGAAAGTCTGAGATTTGGATCATATATGCTTGGCTGTAGCTGGTTCTGTGTTTTTAGTCCAATTAGGGGTGGATTTTTGGTCCCTGGGTTTTTTTTTTTTTTGTTCCTTCTCTCAGTCCGAAAGAGTGGGTTAGGAAAAGACCAAAAGAAAAAAAGAAAAAAAAAAAGGGGGGGAAGCAAAGCCGCCGCAGAGCCGGAGCCGTTCTCCCTCTGGCTCAGGCAATTCCAATGTTAATGAAGCCGCCTGACTGGGATGCTGGCTCCAGGCTCTGAAAACAATCGCTGCTTCCCCGTATTTGTTCGTTTTCCGTCTCTAAATCTGTGTTTGTTGTTCAGGGTTCGTAGATTGTTATGTACGTGATCGATTCACTTGTTTTTCTGAGTCTTTGTTGCAAGAGGGATCCGAGGTAGCGTCTACCTAGTCGACCATCTTGACCCCGCCTCCTCTAGTTCTAGTTTTTTAAGGAAGCACCAAATTGATTTCCAAAGTGGTTGTACCATTTAAACTCCCACCAGCAGTGTACAAGTGTTCCAGTCTCTGCACAACCTCTCCAACATTTATTATTCTGAGTTTTTTGGATTAACGCAATGTCATTGAAGTTTTGATTTGCATTTTTGTAATGGCTAATGATCGTGAGCATTTCTTCATGTATCTGTTAGCTACCTGAATGTCTTCTTTAGTGAAGTGTCTGTTCATATCCTTCGCCTATCTTTTAATTGGGTTATTTGTCTTTTTGTAGTTGAGTTTTTGCAGTATTATGTAGATTTTAAAGATCAGACACTGATTGGAAACGTCACAGCTAAAAATTTTTTCCCAGTCTGTAGGTGATCTTTTTACTCTTTTGGTGAAGTCTTTGGATGAGCATAGGTATTTGATATTTAGGAGGTCCCAGTTATCTGGTTTTTCTTCTGCATTATTGGTAATGTTTTGTATACCGTTTATGCCATGTATTAGGACTCCTAACGTTGTCCCTATTTTTTCTTCCACGGTCTTTATCATTTTAGATTTTATATTTAGGTGTTTGATCCATTTTGAGTGAGTTTTTGTGCATGGTGTGAGGTATGGGTCCTGTTTCATATTTTTGCAGATGGATATCCAGTTATGCCAGCACCATTTGTTAAAAAGACTGTCTTTTCCCCATTTAACTGGCTTTGGGCCTTTGTCAAATATCAACTGCTCATATGTGGATGGATTTATGTCTGGATTCTCAATTCTGTTCCATTGGTCTATGTATCTGTTGTTGTACCAGTACCAGGCTGTTTTGCCTACTGTGGTGGTATAATAGGTTCTAAAATCAGGTAGAGTGAGGCCTCCCACTTTCTTCTTCTTTTTCAGTAATGTTTTACATATCAGCGGCTTCTTTCCATTCCATATGAAGTTGGTGATTTGTTTCTCCATCACATTAAAAAATGTTGGAATTTGAATCGCATTGTATCTGTATATTGCTTTTGGTAGAGTAGCAATTTTTATAATGTTAACTCTTCCTATCCCTGAGCAAGGTATGTTTTTCCACTTTTGTAGGTCTCTTTTGGTTTCTTGCAGAAGTGTCTCGTAGTTTTCTTTGTATAGGTCTTTTACATCTCTGGTAAGATTTATTCCTAAGTATTTTATCTTCTTGGGGGCTACTGTAAATGGTATTGATTTGATTTCCTCTTTGATGTTCTTTTTGTTGGTGTAGAGGAATTGAACTCATTTTTGTATGTTTACCTTGTATCCCAATACTCTGCTGAATTCTTCTATTAGTTTCAGTAGTTTCCTTGAGGATTCCTTAGGGTTTTCTGTGTATAAGATCATGTCATCTGCAAATAGAGATACTTTTACTTCTTCCTTGCCAGTCTGGATGCCCTTTATTTCTTTATCTTGCCTAATTGCTCTGGCTGGGACCTCCAACCGAATGTTGAATAAGAGTGGTGATAAAGGGCACCCTTGCCTGGTTCCCGATCTCAAGGGGAATGCTTTCAGACTCTCTCCATTTAGGATGATGTTGGCTGTTGGCTTTGTATAAATGCCCTTTATTATTTTGAGGAATTTTCCTTCTATTCCTTTTTTGCTGACAGTTTTTATCATGAACGGGTGTTGAACTTTTTCAAATGTCTTTTGTGCATCAATTGATAAAATCATGTGATTCTTGTCTTTTGTTTTATTTGTATGCTGGATTGCATTAATTACTTTTCTGATGTTGAACCATCCCTGCCTACCTGGTATGAATCCCAGTTGGTCATGGTGAATTATTTTTTTGATACGTTGTTGAATTCTATTGGCTAGAGTTTTGTTGAGGATTTTTGCGTCTAAGTTCATGAGGGATATAAATCTGTAATTTTCTTTTTTTGTGGAATTTTTACCTGGTTTTGGTATCAGGGACATGCTGGCTTCACAGAATGAGTTTGGTAGTATTCCATCCTTTTATATGCTCCGAAATACCTTTAGTAGTGTTGCTGTTCACTCTTCTCTGAAAGTTTGGTAAGACTCTGCAGTGAAGCCATCCAGGCCAGGGCTTTTTTTGGGGGACAGGGGGGAGTTTTTTGATTACCTTTTCAATCTCTCCTTTTGTTATGGGTCTATTTAGTTGTTCTACCTCTGTGTTGGAAACCCTGGTGGCGTAGTGATTAAGAACTATGGCTGCTAATCAAAAGGTCAGCAGTTCGAATCCACCAGGCACTCCTTGGAAACTCTGTGGGGGAGTTCTACTCTGCCTACCGGGTCGCTATGAGTCAGAATTTACTCGATAGCAAAGGGTTTTTTTTTTTTTTTACCTCTGTGTTATTGTAGGTAGGTAGTGTATTTCTGGAAACCCTGGTGGCATAGTGGTTAAGTGCTATGGCTGCTAACCAGAGAGTCAGCAATTCAAATCCACCAGGTGCTCCTTGGAAACTCTATGGGGCAGTTTTACTCTGTACTATAGGGTCACCATGAGTTGACGGCACTGGGTTTGGTTTTTTGGTTAGTGTATTTCTAGGAATTCATCCATTTCTTCTAGGTTTTCAAATTTGTTAGAGTTTTTTGTAGTAATCTGATATGATTCTTTTAATTTCAGTTGGGTCTGTTGTAATATCACCCTTCTCATTTCTTATTCAAGTTATGTGCTTCCTCTCCATTTTTTCTTTTGTCAGTTTGGCCAGTGGGTTATCAATTTTGTTAATTTTTCAATGAACCAGCTTTTGGTCTTGTTAACTCTTTCAATTTTCTGTTCTCTATTTCATTTAATTCTGCTCTAATTTTTGTTATTTGCTTGCTTCTGGTGCTTGAGGATTTCTTTTGTTGCTCTCTTTCTATTCGTCCAAGTTTTTGGGATAATTCTTTGATTTTGGCCCTTTCTTCTTTTTGTATGTGTGCATTTATTGATGTAACTTGACCTCTGAGCAATGCTTTCACTGAGTCCCAAAGGTTCTGCTAGGAAGTGTTTTCATTCTCATTGGATTCTATGAATTTCTTTGTTCCATCCTTGATGTCTTCTATAATCCAGTCTTTTTTGAGCAGGGTATTGTTCAGTTTCTAAGTGTTTGATTTCTTTTCCCTGCATTTTCTGTTACTGATTTCTGCTTTTATGGCCTTATGGTCAGAGAAGATGCTTTGTATTATTTCGATGTTTTGGGTTCTCCTAAGGCTTGCTTTATGACCCAATATGTGGTCTGTTTTAGAGAATGTTCCATGTGCATTAGAAAAGAAAGTATACTTGGCTGCTGTTGGGTGGAGTGTTCTGTGTACATCCATGAGGTCAGATTGGTCGATCGTGGCATTGAGATCTTCGGTGTCTTTATTGAGCTTCTTTCTGGATGTCCTGTCCTTCACCGAAAGTGGTATGTTGAAGTCTCCTACTATAATTGTGGAGCCGTCTATCTCACTTTTCAGTGCTGATAGAGTTTGTTTTATGTATCTTGCAGCCCTGTCATTGGGTGCATAAGTATTTAATATAGTTTTGTCCTGCTAGTATATTGTCCCTTTAATCATTCCTTTCTTGTCCTTTGTGGTGAATTTAACTTTAAAGTTTATTTTGTTGGTAATTAATATTGCCACTCCTGCTCTTTTTTGATTGAGGTTTGCTTGATATGTTTTTGTTCATCCTTTGAATTTTAGTTTGTTTGTGTCTCTAAGTCTAAGCTATGTCTCTTGTAGACAGCGTATAGACAGATTGTGTTTTTTTTTTAATCCACTCTGCCACTCTCTGTCTTTGTTGGTGCATTTAGTCCATTTACATTCAGCATAATTATGGATAGGTATGAGTTTAGTGCTGTTGTTTTGATGTGTTTTTTTGTGTGTTGTTGACAGTGTCTTTTTCCCACTAAATTTTTTGTGCCAAGTAGTTTATCTTTATACATTGTGTTTTCCTCTTATTCATTGTTGTTGATTTTGTTTCTGCTGAGTCTCTATTTTTTTCTTGTATTTTATTTTGATAAGTAGGATAGTTAGTCTCCTTTGTGGTTACCTTAATATTTACCCCTGTTTTTCTAAGTTTAAAAAAAAAAAAAAAGTTTAAACCTAACTTTTATTTCTTTATATAGCCTTGTCTTCCTTGCCACATGAAAGATCTATGACTACATATCTTAGTTCCTTTTTATTGTTTCAATGTTGTCTTCTTTTATAGAATAATATCGCTGTTTCCCTGTTTTGAGCATATTTTGTATCTTGGTTTATTTTTGTGATTTCCCTGTCTGGGTTGACCTCTGATTGCTCTGTCCAGTGTGATAGATACCTGATATTATTGATCTTCTAACCAAGGAACTACCTTTAGTACAAATTCCCTAAACTTCTGTTTATCTGGAAATGTCCTCATTTCACCTTCATATTTGAGAGATAGTTTTGCTGGCTATATGATTTTTGGCTGGCAATTTTTTTCCTTCAGTGCTTTAGATAAGTCATCCCATTGCCTTCTTGCCTGTGTGGTTTCTGCGGAGTAGTCCAAGCTTATTCTTATTGACTCTCCCTTATAGGTGACTTTTCGTTTATCCCTAGCTGCTCTTAAAATTCTCTCTTTATCTTTGGTTTTGGCAAGTATGATTATAATATGCCTTGGTGAATTTCTTTTAAGATCTACCTTACTGGAGTTTGGTGAACATCTTGGATAGATATCTTCTGTTCTCTTCTTTCACGATATCAGGGAAGTTTTCTGCCAACCAATCTTCAATAATCCTCTCTGTATTTTCTGTTGTCCCTCCCTTTTTTAGTACTGTAGTCACTCGTAGGTTATTTTTCTGGATAGAGTCCCACATGATTCTTAAGGCTTCATCATTTTTTTCAACCATTTTATCTGAGTTATCTTCAGATATATTGGTGCCAAGTGCTTTATCTTCGGTCTCACCAGTTCTGCCTTCCACTTGCTCAGTTTTGCTCCTCTGACTTTCCATTGAGTTGTCTATTTCTCTAATTTTATTGTTTATCTTCTGAATTTATGATTGTTGTCTCTCTATGAATTCTTGCTTGTTTTTCATTATGTCCTTGAATAACCTTTTTAATTTCTTCAACTACTTTTTGTGTTCCTTGGCTTGTTCTGTGTATTGCCTGATCTCCTTCCTAATCTCGTGCCTGATGTCTTGAAGAGTTCTGTATATTAATCTTTTGAATTCTGCATCTGGTAATTCCAGGAAGTCACCATCATCCAGATGATCTGTTGATTCTTTGTTCTGCGAGCTTGTTGAGGAGATCATGGTCTGTTTTTTTATGTGATTTGATATTGACTCTTGTCTCCAAGCCATCTATAAGTTAATGTATTAGTTTATTTTATGTCTGCTTACTGTATCCTAGCTTATTGCTTTGTTTTGTTTTGATATACCCAGATGGGTTGCTTGAGTGAGCTAGCTTGATTTTTTTTTTTTGCCTTTGAAGCTCTGAGGTCCTGTCACCAGATGGCTAGAGCTGTTATCAAGTTTATCAGTCTAGCGGTCCATTCACATTTCTTGTATGAATTCAGCTCATTTGTCCAAGTAGCTGATCATTAAGTATGTGGTACAGGCTCTGTCCTACAGTCTTAGAGGGGCAGGGATGATTCATGTAGGTACTGTTATCTGGTTGCAGCAGGGGGGTCACACTCTGAACAAGGCAGAGGGTTGACAACCATCACCCGAATGTCTGTGAGGAAAGCATGTCCCTGTTCCCTAGAGCATACAGGTGGGTGGGTTCTGCAGATGACCATGTGTACCCAGTGGTTTTGGTTGTAAGTACTGAGAGGTACCAGTTACCCTTGGACCCCTGTCATGGGAGGCTGGGTGACCTGAGTGGAGCCACCAGTCCTTAAGCCCGTGATGTGGGTAGGTGAGGACCCTGTTTAATAGGCAAAGTGGTGTCAAATATCAAACACCCACCTCTTCACCACACAGGTGAAATTGTTGCAGTCTGCCAACAAGGTCCTATTCTTCTGAAATAGGCCCACACAGGCCCATGCAGTGGGGAAAGGTATTCAAAGTCCATGTACCATTTATGCCTGGACAGGAGCTGCTTCTGTCCTGATCTCCCCCATTTGGTGGAGCTGGCAAATTACCTTTTCCCCCAATTGCGAATTTATTCCTACTCCATGGCCAGAAGGATGGCTCTGGGCACTCAGTAGGGTCTGTCTCAGGCCCAGGGAAATCAACAGCCTCTGAAGCCAGCTTGGGGCTGGGGGTGTGTTAAAATACATGCAAGTACTTAGCTTTTGCCGAGAGTGCAGTTCTTCTCTGGGTCTGGAGGTGTGAGTAGGCTGTGCAGCTGGCTGCTTCTCCCTGAGGAAACTGTGGCCAAACGCTACTACCAGCTTGCCACAGCCGCTCCCAGGACAGATGCCTGAGGGACCCCAGGGTTTCAGGTCTGGTAACTCCTCTCCGCTTCTGAACTGACTCTCCCTCCCCCTGCAGCTAAGTCTGTTTTCTAACTTTGCCTTTGATGTTCAGTGCTCCTAACTTGTCATAAATAAAATTGTTTCACTTGTTTTTTTGAGTCTTTGTTGTGAGAGGGATCACTGGAAGCATCTCACTATTCTGCCATCTTGGCCCACCTCATCAAAATTTGTTTTTTCTATGGTGGTTATTTTGTAAGGCTAATAATTTTTGTGTAAGTGTAGGGTCGCTATGAGTCGGAATCGACTCGATGGCAGTGGGTTTGTTTTTTTTTTTTTTTTTTTGGTTTTTATTAGCCTTAAAAAATAACCGTCAATAGAAAAAAACTCTTGGAGTATTATCAAATGCTAGAAGCTTCTTAATATGAAAAACCATTTTTTACATTGGCAAATTGATCCTCTCAATTGCTCTGGGCTCCTTTGAAAGGTGCTAAGGTACCAACAAACTTAAAAAATGC
The DNA here is from genome assembly GCF_024166365.1 of Elephas maximus indicus. Taxonomy (NCBI): domain Eukaryota; kingdom Metazoa; phylum Chordata; class Mammalia; order Proboscidea; family Elephantidae; genus Elephas; species Elephas maximus. The sequence continues at coordinate 105,672,240 of NC_064821.1, read as the reverse complement.
TCTTCAGTGTCTACTCCTACCCACTGTCCTTGGAACAATGTGGTAAGGACCCTCTGACTGGAGTGATGACACCTGATATCTCTTCTCCACTTTTGCTCAAGGTTCTACATAGAAGTATAACATAAATTGTGCAGACATTTGATTCAGAGATTGATTCAAATGTGTTCAGTATGCAATTTGCAGGACATTGAGCAAGTCTTAATATTTTGAACCTGAATTTCTTCATCAATATTTAGAAAATGGTACCTATAGAGCAATTGCATTCCTCCCTGGTAGCAGTCCTTGGAGAAAATTATGGCATTCACTCTTCGTTATGACCATTTAAAGTGTTCAGTCGTGCTAACCACTTTACTCAATATTGTTTTCTAATTCAGGGTGAGTAAAGATAAGTAAATGTCCATTCTAAGATTGTCTTCTGCCTGCCTCTCTTGGTTTCAGTTTTCTCATTGATAAAATGGGATTATAACACTGATCTTAACTTACTAGGCAATTGGTAGTATTAAATGAGATAATAAAAAAAAAAACCCATTGCTGTCAAGTCAATTCCGACTCATAGCGACTCTATAGGACAGAGTAGAACTGCCCCATAGGGTTTTCAAGGAGCACCTGGTAGATTTGAACTGCCGACCTTTTGGTTAGCAGCTCTACCTCTTAACCACTATTCCACCAGGGTTTCCAAATGAGTTAATAGGTAGATGTGAAAAATTTCATGGTGGGTGTGGGTAGGAAGTTGTCTTGAATAGTGTATCTGATTTAAAATGGACATTTTGGAAATGAACAACAACAACAACAAAAAACCCAGTGCTGTCAAGTCGATTCCGACTCATAGCAAATAGCTAACTTAAAAGTGCTCATAAGAAGACATGTGTCATTTCTCAAACATTTTCTGAGGCTATTATCCACTAGTTATGTCCTGTTCACTGGGATTACAAAGATGAATAAGGCCTGCCTCTTACTATCAAGGGACTACATTAGTTAATACATAGAACATGCCTGGCACAGAGTAGAGCTCAATAAATATTGTTGTTATTGGGTGCTGTTGAACTGATTTCCACTCATAATGACCCCATGTGACAGAGTAGAACTGCCCCACAGGTTTTATTGGCTGAACTCTTTACAGAAGCAAATCATTACGTCTTTCTCCTGCAGAGCCACTGAGTGCGTTTGAACCACCAAAGTTTCTGTTAACAGTCAACAGCTTAGCTTTATTATTATAATAATAATTGTTATGGTTCTTCTTGTTTCTGTATCTGTTTTATCCATGATTTTCAAGAAAACAGAGTCTGAACCAAGATTACATGCTAATGCTTTAACTAGGACAGCAAGAATGAAGGGAAGAAAATGAGGCACGAAAGGACATGAAGCAGTGCAGTGTCATGTGTTGCCACACAGGTCATTTGTTCATAGCAAACTTCAAAGACGCACAGAAGATAGTTTGGTAGATGTGTTCATTTGGTCTCTCAGGATGTCTATAGGCTGTAAATAAAAAACTTACCTCAAAGAAGTCAACGGAAAGAAGAAAGACTAGGGAATTTATTTATTTAGCTCCCTCCAATTTCCTTTTTCTCATGGGTCAAAATTTGCCCCCAAAATGATTAACTTCTCTGAAGTTCAATTGCATTATCTGACTCTTCAAGAAGCTGATGGGAAACCAGATCCCACATCTCGTGGTGTGGCAGGAACCAGAGACGTTGGGCACATGGCTGGTCAGCCTGGCAGTATGGTGTCTGCCATGGAAGAGGATCAATTTTCTTGAGCAGATGCATGTTCAGCTTCATGAGGTAGAGAGTAGCCAAAGAAAAGCAAACCCCAAGAGCCTGTGAAATAGGTGAAGTCAAGGAAGTCTGAAGCTGACCTAAGATATCCCATACATTTACCACCTGGGACATTCCAATCCACTCCTGCCTTCCTATTATTTCTGGCTCCTAAACTGTAATATGAGGGTTCAACAAAAGTTGTTTTGGGAACAAGGTGCCCTTATTCCTTCCCAAGGAGGGAAGGTACAGGTAAATTCATTAGCAGAATCTTTTTCCGGGTGTTTGCCATTCACAATCTCCTGGACAACTTAAGGCATGAAGGTAAGTGAAAGCAACTACAGCCTTTGCTGCTGGAGCTGGCCCTGAAACCATAACTAGATTTTCTGTAATTCTAGATTTTCTTCACCCTTGGCCAGTACTTCAGCTGGTCCAGGTAGTTGTCTGATATGGTAACACAGATCTTCATTCCTGATGAGTCTGAGCCATAAATTGACTAGTCTTTTTGGATTGTTTTTACTGTAATTGCTCATCTCTGGTTATTATTTGGCATAGAAATATTAAAAAACAATCCAGCAAATCCTCTAAGTTCCACATATAGTCTTCACTGCCTCATTATGCAATAACTTTTTTCTTTGTTGGTTCCCTGGAAGGATGAGCCTCATGTGGCCAGGTCATTGTCGCAGTGTTTCCACTTCACTTGAATCATTACTGAGTCCCCTGTTGGATGTGTTCCCCATTCCCAAGAACACAGTTTTGGGAGCAGGAAGCACAAATTCTGCAATAATGAAAGCAATTGCACCTCTTTTTACCTCTCGATACCAAACCTGTGTACTCTAGCTACTGTAGACACAGCATCATGTATTATTTTTGGTTTAATGCACATTTTTTATCTTGAAATTTGGAAACCAAGGCAAAGTGATGTGTTATTTGTTATCCATTACTTCACAACATCACAAGTGTGGATCCCTGATCTTTCAGCAGTTTGGTCCTCTGGTTTCATGAACATTTCCAGGCAGGCCATACAAAGAACTCAGGCTTCAGAGCATTCCAGGAGAGGTAAAGAGGAAAGAAAATTTATTTGCTTGCCTTCCCCTGGCTTTATCTTATTGGTCAACATTCACCCCACCAGGAGTTAACTCACATACACTTCTACTTTGTGTCATCCAGTTCTTTGACTGACACATCATTAGCAGTACAAGTATTATAGTACCACTGCCAGTTGCAGTTGAGTAAACTCCAACTCATGGTGACCCCATGTGTGTCAGAGTAGAGCTGTGCTCCATAGGGTTTTCAATGGCTGATTATTTGTGAGTAGATCAACAGGCCTTTCCTCTAAGGAACTTCTATGTGGACTGGAACCTCCAGCCTTTTGGCTAGCAGCTGAGTGCATTAACTGTTAGCACTACCCAGGGACTCATAAGTATTTTGTGTACTATTTTTATCATAATTATTAATATTCTACATATGTTGGGAGAGAGTGAGGTATATATATATATAAACACATATACACACACAATGACAAATATATTCTATTCAATGGGTGTATTGTAGCACTGAGAAGGAAGAATTAACTGTCTTCGGGATCAGATGAGTTAGGAAAAGAGGAAAGGGCTTACCTAGAAAGTGAATACCAGTCAAAGAAACAGCGTGAACAAAACCTCTGAGCCCAGGGCTGAGCTACAGAAAGGAGACGAGGTGAGCTTTAAATCTACATTGAGGTTAAAGTGCAGTCTAAGTAATGAAAAATGACTGGAAATAATAAAATCTCTCCAAGGCATTGTACGTAAATTGGAAAGAATAATTTGTCAAAATGCAGTTAATGGAAAAAAGGGTAAAATAATTTCATGTGAAACCACACCATATTGAGAATGCTCAGTAATTTGGTGATGTAATATGGAAAAGAAGATATGTCTTCTGCCTCAGAGGAACTTGCACTGTTACTAGAGAGACGGACAAATAATAATGACCCAGGTCCTCTTGGAGATGAGGGTTCTAACGGGAACAAAGAAGGGGCAGAGACTGATTCTGCTGGGATGGTAGAGGAGATGCCTTTGAAAAGTGGACATTTTATTATTATTATTATTTTTACTAACTTTTATTAAGCTTCAAGTGAACGTTTACAAATCCAATCAGTCTGTCACATATAAGTTTACATACATCTTACTCCGTACTCCCACTTGCTCTCCCCCTATTGAGTCAGCCCTTTCAGTCTCTCCTTTCGTGACAATTTTGCCAGCTTCCCACTCTCTCTATCCTCCCATCCCCCCTCCAGACAAGAGATGCCAACACAATCTCAAGTGTCCACCTGATATAATTAGCTCGCTCTTCATCAGCATCTCTCTCCCACCCACTGACCAGTCCCTTTCATGTCTGATGAGTTGTCTTCGGGGATGGTTCCTGTCCTGTGCCAACAGAAGGTCTGGGGACCATGGCCGCCGGGATTCCTCTAGTCTCAGTCAGACCATTAAGTATGGTCTTTTTATGAGAACTTGGGGTCTGCATCCCACTGATCTCCTGCTCCCTCAGGAGTTCTCTGTTGTGCTCCCTGTCAGGGCAGTCATCGATTGTGCCCGGGCACCAACTAGTTCTTCTGGTCTCAGGATGATGTAGGTCTCTGGTTCATGTGGCCCTTTCTGTCTCTTGGGCTCTTAGTTGTCGTGTGACCTTGGTGATCTTTATTTTCCTTTGCTCCAGGTGGGTTGAGACCAATTGATGCATCTTAGATGGCCGCTTGTTAGCATTTAAGACCCCAGACGCCACATTTCAAAGTGGGATGCAGAATGTTTTCATAATAGAATTATTTTGCCAATTGACTTAGAAGTCCCCTCAAACCATGTTCCCCAGACCCCGGCCCTTGCTCCGCTGCCCTTTGAAGCATTCATTTTATAGTGAAAAGTGGACATTTTGAATAAACATAACTGGGATCCAAAGCAGTATCTGATTTCTATAAATGGTAAGAAGATACTTTTGAGGAGGAATCCTTTTAGCAACCTCCCTCTACTGTGTTTTCTGGCTCCATTCTACTAATTCTTGCCCACAAATTATAATGTTAATCTGTAATTCCTAAGCAAGCAGAATAATTTACTCATTTGCCTTGCTTTTTTTTAAAAAAATCAAATTCTCCTGGATTTCCCCAATAGCCCAGTGAAAAGGAATTATTGTCCTTTTTGTTCCAGGTGCAAAAAAACAAAACAAAACTGAGACTCAGAGAGTTTCAGCTAATAAATGCCAAGTACAGGCTCTTTGCTGTAAGTCCACTCCTGTTTTTACGAAAAATCAAGTGCTTTTTTAGAGTTAGAACAAGGGTACAGGCTTTCAACCTCAAATCGTAACAGCTGCATCTCCACTTCTGAGCTATATGTAGTGGTGATTTCATAGGAAAAAAGTATTAATAGGGATTTTTTTTTTTTTAAGAGAAAAACTTCCAGAGTTTTAGCGACTTTTTGAAGCCATAAAGCTGTCAAATTTTTTTGGAAGGCGAGAAGGGGAAGAAGCAGTTACTGTAATGACAGAAAATGCAAAAAATAATCCTAGAACATATTTTATCTGTTTTTTATTCAAACTATTCTTTTCAAACATGTGTTTTCCAAGTAATTATACAAAAAGATCAATTAAGAGGCTTATCAGGTATGGAAATGCCTCAGGTGCAATTCTGAAAGTGCAGTTATTAGAGTGTAAAGGCGGCTTCAGAACTATCAAGCAATCACACACAGTCAGTTGTGGTGTTGAAGCGAAAATAGTACCAATTGGCATTTGGAACTATTGCTGGAAACTCTTGTTTGGGTTGATTCGGGAGTCCGATTTCTACAGCAGAAATGAGAACTCCATTTCTGGAGGGCTCTCCCACCTGCCAGGTTACTGATCATCTCGTAACCAACCCACAGTCCATCTTCTTAGCCCTCTTGCCTTTTATCCAGCAGTCTCCTTAAATATTTCGTGAGCCTACAATTCAATAGAGACCCTCTGCTTATTCTCTCCTACTATGTTTTCTTCTTGCCATTCTTCAAACTGTATTTAACATTAATTTGTCATCTAGATTGGTTATTGATCGTACTGGAGCACATTGAGGAGCTGGTTAGAGGCGATGCTCTTTAAAAAGTTTATGTACATCCTTGAATTTACAGAGGATATTAGTAAGTCTGAGCTAACTGGGGTGGAAGAACTTAAGGAAAGAAAACCTTGCCCTGAGAATAGCAAGATGTATAATTCAGAATATTCTAGGTAGAAACAAATGAATCTCCTTATAGTTTTGTGGCCATGTGCAATTTACAAAGTAACTTCTCACTCACAATCTTTTTTATTCTTTCTTCCTCTTTTTTCCTTCTTTCCTTGTGTTCCTGCCTTCCTTTCTTGCCCCCTCCTTTCTTTCTTTCCTTGCTCCTTCCCTCCCTTCTTCCTTTCACCCCTCCATTCCTCCTTCTCTCCCTCCCTGTTTCCTTCTCTCCCTTTCTTCCCTCCCTTCCTCCCTCTTTCCCTTTCTTCCCTCCCTTCCTCCCTCTCTCCCTGCTTCCTCCTCTTCCTGTTTTTTCCTTCCTTTCCTTGCCCATTCATTTTTCTACTTCTTCCAGCATTTAATATGTTGGAATCCACTCCATGGCAGTGGGTTTGGGTACTGAACTAAAAACACTGTAAATTCAGAGCTAAAGAATCATTCCATTTAAAGAACTCATAGTATTTGAGATTGACAAATAAATAATTGTCATATGGATTGATAAAGCTATGACAGAAGATAAAATGTTTTGTTAAGCAAGGAGCGCCTAGTCCTGAGTGAGTTGGGATCCAGGGTAAGGGTGAGGTTAAGAAAGGCTTTTTGAAAAAGGTGACCCCTGAACTACTTCTGATTGCAGGAATTCAATGTAGATAAGTGTCAAGAGGGAGGAAGAATTTTCTAGGAAAAAAACCCCAAACCTGTTGGAGTCAAGTCCGTTCCAATTCATAAAAAAAAAAAAAAAAAAAACTAGTGGCCCTAAAAGACAGAGTAGAACCTCCCCATATGGTTTCCAGGGAGCAGCTGGTGGATTCGACCTACCAACCTTTTGGTTAGCAGCTGTAGTTCTTAACCACTGTGCCACCAGGACCCACTCTAGGAAAAGGAACAAGCAAATGCAAGGGATGCAGACAAATGCATTTGCTTTTGGGGAAGTACAAATCGTTTGGTATAGCTGGGGTTGAGAGGAGGGAGGTGGTAGAAAGCAGTCAAGTTAAAGGGCAGTGAATGGGGGAATGACAGTCTGGTAAGATAAAAGAAAAGGCAATGGTTATATCATGAAGGCTCCTTTGTGCCACATAAAGGAGTCTGGATTTTGTTCTGAAGGTAATCATGAGGTTCCGAGTAAGGTAGGGCTATCGTCTGGTTAAATACTAACTAGATTCCTAAATCCCTTGTCTGCCCTCAGGATTCAACCCAATGTTTAGAGTGTTGTTGCATTCTTAGGCTCCACCTGATCTATATGCTGCTGTTGCATTGCAGAAAGTGGAAGGAGAGTGGATGCTGAGCCAGCACTGCAGGGAGCGTAGTGTGTGAGAAACATGGATTGTTCATGGGGCCTGTGCGTTCTTCCAGGTGCAGCCATGATCGCCATGGACTGGGCCCATTTGTAAATGCAAAGGCATGGCAAGAAAATCCATTTTTTCATTTTCAGAGCTGATTTCATCTCCATGCTTTTGCCTATGTTACAAATTTAGGCTGATAAAGTCAAACAGGAGGCAGAAGAACAGAGTGGAATTTCTGACGACGGTTTGCAAAAAAAGTTTTTAGATGCCAATTTGTGAACTCCTTTATTTGGAAGGAAATGATTTGGAAAGAATAAATCTTGAGACTTTGTGGAATAAAAAAATGGAGAAAGAATTTTGAAGACGGACAAATCTAAGTTCTGTGAATTTGGGCATGTCAGCTAGTTTTTTTTTTTTGAGCCACAATTTTAATATCTATAAAACGTGAATAATAGTACTGTGGAAGTTTGAATTATTGGCCCCAGTTCTCCACCTCTTCCTGTGTCCTTGACCTTTACCGTGTGACTTTGCAGTTTCTCCTACTAGAAGCAGGACATACATCCCCATCCCTTTAGTTTCAGTCATGTGACTTGTTTTGACCAATGGGATATGGACAGAAGTGACTGTGACAGGACCAGTCCTAAATATTAGGCGGTATCTCATGTCTCTCTTTCTCTTTTGTACTTCTTGCTAGTGCCGTGAGAAGGGCTTCCCCTGAGATTTTGCAGCCTCCAGAGCCTGGGCACTAATGCATCAGACCTGAATCCAATCCACAGCAGGGAGCCAAGAACAGGAGGACCTGTAGCTTGAATCAGAGATGTTCAGCCAAGCCCCGGTTGACCCACAGACATGTGAGCAAGAATCAATAATTTTCATTTCAAGCCATTGAGACTTGGCCCGGCTTATTATGCAGAAATATCTAACTGATACAAATACTTCCTGTGATAGGCTGCTTCTTAATGGCTTCCACTGATCCCCACCTCATGATATTCCCTAATGTAATCCTCTCTCCTTGTGTGTGGACTGGACCTAGTGACTTGCTTTTAACCAACATAATGGGGCAAAATAATGGGATGCCACTTCTAAAATTAGGTTATAAAAGACTACGACTTTCATCTTGCTGACATTCATTCTCACTCTCTTTGCTTGCTACTCCGAAGAAACAAGCTGTCATATGGAAAGCCCCATGCTGCAAGGGGCCAAGAGCAGGGAAAAAGTGAGGCTCTCAGCCCAACAACCTATGAGGAACTGAGGCCTGCCCATAACCATGAGGCGAGCTTGAAAGTGAATCCACTTCCAGTTGAGCCTTCAGATGAGTCCGCAGCCTAAACAGACACCTCGATTGCAGCCTTGTGAGAGACCCTGAATCAGAGGATCCAGCTAAGCCTACCCAGATTTCTGATCGTATGAGGGAACTGGGAGATAACAAATGTTGTTTTCAGCCATTAAATTTTGGTGTACTTGTTACACAACAATAGATAGCTGATATACTTATCTTTTGGATTTCCTAGGAAGAATAAATGAAATAGCATACACAGGGTATTGAAGGCAGAATAATCACTCCCCAAAGGTGCCCACACTCTAATTCCTGGAACCTGTGACGATGTTACCTTACATGGCAAAAGAGACTGCAGATGTGATTAACATTACAGACTTCAAAATAGGTAGTTTTCATAGATTATCCAGGTAGGCCTGATCTAATCCCAATGAGTTTTTAAAAGCAGATCTTTTCTACCTGCAGTTAGAAAGAGAGATGCGATAATGGGAGAAGGGTCAGAGAGATGAAACATGTGACAGACAACCTGCTGTTGCTGACTTTGAAGATGGAGAAAGGGAGCCATGAATGCAGGCAGCTTCTAGAGCTGGAAATGGCAAAGAAACAGATTCTCCCCTAAAGCTTCCAGAATGTGATGCAGTCATGCTGACATCTTGATTTTAGCTCAGTGACACAGGCACCGGACTTCTGACCTACAGAAGTTTATGATAGTAAATTTGTGTTGTTTTAAGCATTAGGTTAGTGGCAACTTGTTACAGCAACAATGGAAAACTAATACATAGGGGAACCTATCAAGCCTTAGTGAATGTCAGTTTTCCTCTTCCTTTCTCTTTTTCCCATTCTTCAGATTTGAAGGAGTAGATTAAGCTCTGTGTAAGGGCAAGGACTGTGTCATATCTATGTAGGATGTAACTGTTAAGATGTAAAAGGGTGGTCTTTGAGTCAAGTTGACTTTACTAGTTAACTAGCTGTCGAATCTTGGAGTTCCTTTGTGGGGGTTCCTCTTTGTAAAATGAAGATAAATATATACAAACTTCACAGCATTATTTGAGGAGTGCTGAGAGAATAACTGTAAAGCTCTTCGTATGATGCCCGGCACATAGTAAATAGTCCAACATTAGCTGCTATCATCTTTATAGCTGTTAGTGTGACTGTTATTATTGTTTATAGGCCCTGGTTTCAGTTCTGTCTTCCACTGGGGCATAGAGTATTCTTCGTTCAACCGAGGGACTATGACATAGCCAGCTATGAAAAATGTTGGATAACAGACTTATTTTTTTCTAGGAATCCCAATGTTCAATCTGAAAACTTTACCACAAAAAGTTCAGGATCTTTTGTTATAAACTTGCATATTCCTGGAAAATAGCCACAGTTTGAGGCTTTCCCTTTTATTGTGAAAGGAAGTCTGAGGACGTGAGAATTGTTCTCAGAATTTTTGGTGGGCTGTCGAGTGGCAACAGGAGAATTTTTTTTTTTTTTTTCTGTGTGGTTTCATTGGGTAGAAATTTCAGGGAACCTAAAGAGGAATCACTGAAACTACATAGAATCCCAGAGGGCTGTAATGAGACCTAATATAAAAAAACAGTTGCTGTCGAGTTGATTCTGACTCATGATGACCCTATGTGTGTCAGAGTAGAACTGTACTCCATAGGGTTTTCAATGGCTGATTTTTTGGAAGTAGATTGCCAACCCTTTCTTCTGACACATTTCTGGTCACTTGAACCTCCAGTCTTTCAGTTAGTAGCCAAGCACACTGTTTACACCACCCAGGGACTCTGAGACCTAATACATAAACTATGAAATCAACAGAGACAAAAATCAGAGTACATAGTACTGTTAAAAGTAGGTGGATTGTACACTCTTAATTCCCAAGGAGATGTGTTTATTTTATCAATCTAGTCTCATGAAATAATCAGAGATACAGATAAAGATGCATACTATGATTTTTTAAATTGTATTTAGATGACAGTTTACAGAACAAACTAGTTCCTCATTAAAAAATTAGTACACATTATTTTGTGACATTGGTTGCCTACATCACAACATGTCAACACTCTCCCCTTCTGCAACTTGGGTTCCCTATTATCAGCTTTCCTGTCCCCTCCTGCCTTTTGGTCTTTGCTCCTGGGCTGGTGTGCCTATTTAGTCTCGTTTAGTTTTATGGGCCTGTCTAATCTTTCACTGAAGAGTGAACTGCAGGAGTGACTTCATTGCTGAGCTAAAAGGGCGTCTGGGGACCAAACACTTGGGCTTTCTCCAGTCTCTGCTAGGCCAGTAAGTCTGTTTTTTTTTTCTTTTGTGTGTGTGTGTGTGAATTAGAATTTTGGTCTACATTTTTCTTCAGCTCTGTCTGGGTCTCTTTATTGTGATCCCTGTCAGAGCAGTGGGTGGTGGTAGCCAGACACCATTTAGTTGGACTGGTCTGGTGGAGGCTATAGTACTTGTGGTCCACTAGTCATTTGGACTAATCTTTCCTGTGTCTTTGGCTTTCTTCATTCTCCCTTGGTCCAGATAGGGCGAGACCAGTGGAGTATCCTAGATGGCCACTTACAGGCTTTTAAGACCCTAGATGCTCTGGTGGCATAGTGGTTAAGTGCTACGGCTGCTAACCAAAGGGTTGGTAGTTTGAATCCGCCAGGTGCTCCTTGGAAGCTCTGTGGGGCAGTTCTACTATATATAAAAAAATAAGTCGGAATAGACTCGACAGCACTGGGTTTTTTTTTTTTTTTTAAGATGCTACTCATCAAAGTAGAATGTAGAACATTTTCTTTATAAACTATGTTATGCCAATTGAGCTAGAAGTTTCCCAAGACCTTGGTCCCCAGAACCCTCAGTCTAGTAATTCGATCCCTCAGGGAGTTTGGAAGTGTCTATGAAGCTTCCAAGACCTTGCCTTGGACAGGTTGTGCTGGCTTCCCCAGTATTGTGTACTGTCTTACGCTTCACCAAAGTCATCACTTACCTATTGTTTATTTAGTGTTTTTCCATCAGCATCCCTCCCCTCCCTCATAACCACCAAAAGTTGTTTCTTTTTGTGTGTAAATTTTTTCATGAGTTTTTATGGTAGTGGTCTCATACAATATTTGTCCTTTTGTGATTGACTTATTTCACTTAGCATAGTGCCGTCCAGATTCATCCATGTTGTGAGATGCTTAAGATTCATCATTGTTCTTTATTGTTGTATAATATTCCATTGTGTGTATGTACATAGTTCGTTTATCCATTCATCTGTTGTTGGGCACCTAGGTTGCTTACATTTTTTGCTGTTGTGAACAAAGCTTCTATGAACATGGGTAAGCATATGTCTATTTGTGTGACGGCTGTTATTTCTCTGGGATGTATTCCTAGGAATGGGATTTCTGGATCATATGGTATTTCTATATGTAGCTTTTTAAGGAAGGGGCATATCATTTTCTAAAATGGTTATATCATTTTGCATTCCCACCAGCAGTGCATGAGAGTTCCAATCTCCCCACAGCCTCTCCAACATATATTTTCTGTTTTTTTGATTTGTGCCAGTAATGCCAGGGTGAGATGATATCTCATTGTGGTTTCGTTTTGCATTTCTCTAATGGCAAATGATCGCCAGCATTTCCTTATGTGTCTTCTTTGGCTAAGTGTCTGTTCATATCCTTTGCCCATTTTTAACTGGATTATTTGTCTTTTTGTTATAGAGATGTTTGGTTTTCCTGTAGATGTTAGCAATTAGATCTTTGTCAGATTTGTCATAGCCAAAACGTTTTTTTTTTTTTCAGACTGTAGGTTCCCTTTTTACTTTTTTGGTGGTCTTTTGATGAGTATAAATGTTTAATTTTTAGAAGATCCCAGTTATTTAGCTTATCTTCTGGAGTTTGTATGATGTTAGTTATGGTTTTTATCCTGTTAATGCTGTGTATCAGGGTCTCTTGTGTTGATCCTATTTTTTTCTTCTATGATCTTTATAGTTTTTGGTTTTGTATTTAGGTCTTTGGTCCATTTTGAATTAGTTTTTGTGTATGATGTGAAGTATGGGTCCCATTTCATTTTTTTGCAGATGGACATCCAGTTTTGCCAGCATCATTTATTAAAAAAAAAAGTCTTTTTCCCATTTGATGGACTTTGGGCCCTTGTTGAAGATCAGGTGACTGTAGGTGCATGGATTTACATCTGAGTTCTCAATTCTGTTCCATTGGTCAATGTATCTGTCATTGTAACAGTACTAGGCTGTTTTGACTATCCTTTTTTTTTTTTTTTAGCTATATAGTAGGTTCTTTAAGATCAGGTAGTGCAACTCCTTCTACATTATTCTTCTTCATAATAGTGCTTTATATAACCAAGGCCTCTTCCCTTTCCACGTAAAGTTAATGAATAGCCTTTCCATCTCTTTAAAGAATGTTGTTGGTATTTGGGTTGGGATTGCATTGTATTTGTAGATTGCTTTGGATAGAATTGACATTTTCATAATGTTGAGTCTACCTATTCATGAGCATGGTATGCTTTTTCATACCATGGTTTGGTTTCTTGCAGTAGTGTTTTGTAGTTTTCTTTTTATAGGTCTTTTATATCCCCATTTAGATTTATTCCTACATTTTTTTTTTTTTTTAGGGGCTATTATAAATGGTATTGTTTTCCTGATTTCCTTTACATCGTTCTCTTTATTGTTGTTAGGTTCCATCGAGTCAGTTCCAACTCATAGCAACCCTATGCACAACAGAACAAAACATTGCCTGGTCCTGTGCCATCCTCACAATTGTTGTTATGCTTGAGACCGTTGTTGCAGCCACTGTGTCAGTCCACTTCATTGAGGGTCTTCCTCTTTTCCACTGACCCTGTACTTTGCCAAGCATGATGTCCTTCTCCAGGGACTGATCCCTCCTGACAACATGTCCAAAGTATGTAAGACACAGTCTCACCATCCTTGCTTCTAAGGAGCATTCTGGTCTGCACTTCTTCCAAGACAGATTTGTTCGTTCTCTTGGCAGTCCATGGTATATTGAATATTCTTTGCCAACACCACAAATCAAAAGCGTCAATTCTTCTTTGGTCTTCCTTATTAGTTGTCCAGCTTTCACATGCATATGATGGAATTGAAAATACCGTGGCTTCGGTCAGGCACACCTTAGTCTTCAAGGTAACATCTTTGCTTTTTAACACTTCAAAGAGGTCCCGTTCAGCAGATTTACCCAATGCAACGTGTCATTTGATTTCTTGACTGCTGCTTCCATAGCTGTTGATTGTGGATACAAGTAAAATGAAATCCTTGACAACTTCAACCTTTTCTCCATTTATTATGATGTTGCTTTGCAGTTGTGAGGATTTTTGTTTTCTTAATGTTGAAGTGCAATCCATACTGAAGGCTGTGGTCTTTGATCTTCATTAGTAAATACTTCAAGTCCTCTTCACTTTCAGCAAGAAAGGTTGTGTCATCTGCATAACACAGGTTGTTAATGAGTCTTCCTCCAATCCTGATGCCCCATTTTTCTTCATATAGCCTAGCTTCTCAGATTATTTATTTAGCATACAGATTGAATAGGTATGGTGAAAGAATACAACCCTGATGCACACCTTTCCTGAATTTAAACCTGCAGTATCCCCTTGTTCTGTCCGAACAACTGCCTCTTGATGTATGTAAAGGTTCTTCATGAACACAATTAAGTGTTCTGGAATTCCCATTCTTCGCAATGTTATCCATAATTTTTCTCTTTATTGGTGCATAGGAATCCCACTGATTTTTGTATGTCTATTTTGTAACCTGCTACTCTGTTGAATCTTTCTATTAGTTCCAGTAGTTTTCTCATGGAGTCTTTTGGGTTTTCTATGTATAGTATCATACCATCCACAAATAGGGACAGTTTTACTTCTTTCTTACCAATCTCGATGTCCTTTATTTATTTTTCTTGACTTATCACTCTAGCTAGGACATCTAAGGACATCTAGCACAGCATTAATTAGGAGTGATGATAAAGGGCATTCTTGTCTTGTTCCTGTTCTCAGGGGGAATGTTTTCAGCCTCTGTTCATTCAGAACGATGGCTATTGGTTTTGTATAGATGCCCTTTACTATGTTGAGGAATTTCCCTTTTATACCTACTTTATTGAGAGTTTTTATCAGGAATCGGTGTTGGACTTTGTTGAGTGGCTTTTCTGTGGCGATTGAAATGATCATGAGATTATTTTATTTATGTGATAGATTATGTTGATTAATTTTTTGATGTTGAACCATCCTTGCATACCTGGCATGAATCCCACTTGGTCATGGTGATTTATTTTTTTGATTTGATGTTGAATTCTTTTAGCTAGAATTTTGTTGAGAATTTTTGCATCTATATTCATGAGAGCTATTGGTCTGTAATTTTCTTTTTTTGTGGTGTTTTTGCCTGGTCTTGGCATCAGGCTTATGCTGGCTGCATACTATGATTTTTTTAATGCAACTATCAGTTATAATAGCCAAAACAAAACCAAAAGAAAAGAACCAAATTGCCCGTTAACTACAGAGAAAGGCTGAGCAAGTCAAGACATCCACTTAGTGGATTATTACAAAGGCATTAAATATGGTTAAATATGAAAAGCTTATATGACACAGAAGATATGGGATAATTTTAAAGGCAAATAACTAGCATTGTTGTTGTTGTTGTTAGGTGCCATCAAGTTGGTTCAGACTCATAGTGACCCTGGGTACAATAGAACAAAATACTGCCTGGTCCTGTGCCATCCTTACAGTTGTTGCTATGTTTGAGCTCATTGTTGCAGCTGCTGTGTCAATCCATCTCATTGAGGATCTTCCTCTTTTCCACTGACCCTGTACTTTACCAAGCATGATGCCCTTCTCTAGGAACTGGTCCCTCCTGATAACATATCCAAAGTACATGAGATAAAGTCTTGCCATTCTCACTGCTAAGAGCATCCTGGCTGTACTTCTTTCAAGACAGATTTGTTAGTTCTTTTGGCAGTTCATAGTACTTTCAATATTCTTTGCCAACATCATATTCAAAGGTATAAATTCTTCAATAATCAGCTTAAGGAATTGTATATTCAGTAAGATAACTGGCTTCAAACTGGTTTATTCTGGTTCGAACCCCTGCTGAAAATTTGCATTTTCACCCCAGATACACCTAATCAGAAGGAACATTTTAACAAGATCCCCAGTACGTATAATAAATTTTGAGAACCACTGCTCTACTAGTGAGCCCTGGTGGTGCAGTGATTAAAGCACTTGGCTGCTTACCGAAAGGTGAGTGGTTTAAACCCACCAATCGCTCAACTGGAGAAAGATGTGGCAGTCTGTGTCTATAAAGACTTCAGCCTTGAAAACTCTATGGGGCTGCTCTACTCTGTATATAGAGTCGCTATGAGTTAGAATCTACTCAGTGGCAATGGGTTTGGTTTTTGGTTCTCAGAATTGGTCCCTAACCAGCAGCATTGGCATTGTCTAGGAACTTGTTAAAAATGCAAATTCTCAGCAGTGGCTTAGAACTAATTTGAAGGCCTGAAGATTTTATCTGTGTAAAATAAATAAACAAAAAGTATGCTCAGAATGGGAAAAAACTGTAATAAAAGTCATTGTACTCTTAACAGTGGTTTTCTTTTTGGAGAGGAACTCTAACTGATTTCCCTCCCTCACTTTTTATACTTCTGTTTTCAACATATTTCCATCATGAGCAAATATGACTTTCAGAATGAGAAAATAATATACTTTGTTTAAAAAGTAGGGTTGAAATCTGTTTTAAAAATTTCATTTTTCCCCATGAATTTTATTTATCATCCCCAGGGGACTCCAGAGACTCCAGTGTGCTCACACCTATAAAACCCAGTGCTGCCGATATAGGTTCACACCTATAGCCATTCAAAAAACTCACTGTGCGAATTACTCACAATGATAAATTATTTATATTAACAAATAAATAAAAATATCAAAGGAGCTCCCATTCTTATCTATTAAGCATTTACCAATTATTAACGTGTGAGTGTTAATATGAAGTCCCTCATTCATTCTTGCATTTTAACAAGAAGAAGAACAGGGGTAGAAACAGACGTATTAAGTACCATTTTTTGAGTGTCAGCTATGTGCTGAACATATTATGTATATCCCCTCATTTTAATCCTCACATCCACTCTGCAAAATAAGTATCCTATTTTTAATTCAGAGATGAATATATTAAAGCTTACCTTTGGTTGACCAAGGTTGCGCAAACAGTAACCTGCCCAGTCAGGAGAGTAAACCATCTCTATCTGTCTGTCTCCAAAGTCTATGTTCTCACTATCCCATGGCTTTCATAGAAAAAATACATAGTGCACCATTTCTCTACTCTTCCTCGAAACATTAACTTTGTCTTCTTACAAAAACAAATGAACCTACTCATTTTTTTTCTCTGTTAAGTTAGCTTTCTCTATGACCCCTTAGGCAGCTCCGCAGTGAATCAGGCCAAAACAGTCTGATGTTGGTTATTTTGTTATTCCAAGTGTTAGGATTTCTCCGCTTTTTTACCCTCATGAACTATTTTCCTCTAGGCTTAATGTAAATATGTTGTTGTTGCTGTTAATTGCCCTCAAGTGGATTTCGACTCATGGTGACCCCACACGTACAGAGTAGGTTTGCTTTATAGGGTTTCCAAGGCTGTTACCTTTCAGAAGTAGATTATCAGACCTGTCATCCGAGGTTCTTCTAAGTGGGCTCTAACTTCCAGCTTTTCAGCTAGTAGTCCAATGCTTAACCGTTTGCCCCACCCCATTTTTTGTTTTATCACAGAGGAGTTTATGAAGCACAGTCTGTCATGTCCACTACTTCCTTTTAGGATAGTTACCTGTGTGAGCTTAGTGGGTTGGTTGCAGCTGACTGGCTGAGGGATGGCTAGCTGGCTCTAAGGCAGGCAAGGGCTTGGAATAATAAGTCTGTTCAACAAGTGATGCTGATCACCAAATTAACCAATTAGATCCAACTTTAGTGAATTTGAGTGAGACACACAGAAAGAAAGACAGTGGTAAGTAGCAAGGGCAGAGGCCGTAGTACACAGAGGTAGATGAGAGTTAATAGAAATATACGGTAATACGATAAAACTGCTGGAACAGTGGAGCAGCAGGATACAAGATAAACAGAAATATTAGTTGGATTCCTATACACCAATAAAGAGAACAATGGAAAGGAAATCAGGAAAACAATACAATTTATATTAGCCCCCCCCAAAATAAAATATTTGGCAATAAATCTAACCAGGGATGTAAAAGACCTATACAAAGAAAACTACAAAACACTATTGCAAGAAACCAAAAGAGATCTACATAAACGGAAAAGCATACCATGCTCGTGGATAGGTAGACTCAACATTGTGAAAATGACAATTCTACCCAAAGCGATTTACAAATACAATGCAATATTGATTCAAATACCAACAACATTCTTTAAAGAGATGGAAAAACTTATCACTAACTTTATATGGAAAAGGAAGAGGCCCTGGATAAGTAAAGCACTATTTAAGAAAAATAAAGTAGGAGGACTCACACTACCTGACCTCAGAACCTGCTATACAGCTATGGTAGTCAAAACAGCCTGGTACTGGTATAATGACAGATACATTGACCGGTGGAACAGAACTGAGAACCCAGATGTAAATCCATCCACCTATGGTCACCTGATCTTCAACAAGGCCCAAAGTCCAACAAATGGGGAAAAGACAGTCTTTTTAACAAATGATGCTAGCAAAACTAGATGTCCATCTGCAATAAAATGAAAGAGAACCCATACCTCACACTGTACACAAAAACTAACACAAAATGAATCAAAGACCTAAATATAAAGCCAAAAACCATGAAGTTCGTAGAAGAAAAAATAGGATCAATGCTAGAGGCCCTAAATATTAGGCATTAATAGGATACAAATCACAACCAACAACACACAAGCTCCAGAAGATAAGCTAGATTTTCTAAAAATTAAACACGTATGCTCATCAAAAGACTTCACCAAAAGGGTAAAAAGAGAAACTACAGACTGGGTAAAAAATTTTTGGACATTACAAATCAGATAAAGGCCTAATCTCTAAAATCTACAAGAAAATCCAGCACCTCTACAACAAAAAGTCAAATAATCCAATTAAAAAATGGGCAAAGGAAATGAACAGACACTTCACCAAAGAAGACATGCATGTGGCCAATAGACACATGAAGAAATGTTGGAGATCACTAGCCATTAGAACAATGCAAATCAAAACCACAATGAGATACCATCTCACCCCGGCATTACTGGCACAAATCACTAAAACAGGAAATAACAAATGTTGGAGAGGCTGCAGGGAGGTCGGAACTCTTGCGCACTGCTGGTGGGAATGCAAAATGATACAAACATTTTGGAAAATGATATGGTGCTTCCTCAGAAGCTAGAAATAGAAATACCATATGATCCAGCAATTCCACTCCTAGGAATATATCCTAGAGAAATAAGAGTCGTCACACAAATAGATATATGTACACCCATGTTCATTGCAGCATTGTTCACAATAGCAAAAAGATGGAAACAACCTAGATGCCCATCAACAGATGAATGGATAAACAAACTGTGGTACATACACACAGTGGAGTATTATGCCATGATAAAGAACAACGATGAATCTGTGAAGCATCTCATAATATGGATGAATCTGGAGGACATTTTGCTGAGTGAAGTAAGTCAATCACAAAAGGACAAATATTGTATGAGGCCACTACTGTAAGACTCATGAAAACGTTTACATTCAAAAAGAAACAATATTTGGTGGTTACGAGGGAGAGGAGGGGTGGGGATGGAAAAACACTTAATAGACAATAAAAAAAAAGATAAGTGGAAACTTTGGTGAAGGGGGAGACAGTACACAATACTGGGGAAGCCAGCACAACCTGTACAAGACAAGGTTATGGTAGGTCCATAGACACATCCAAATTTCCTGAGGGACTGAATTGCTGGGCTGAGGGTTGTGGAGACCATGATCTCGGGGAATATCTAGCTCAGTTGGCATAGCACAGTTTATAAAGAAAATGTTCTACATTCTACTTTGGTGAGTAGTGTCTGGGGTCCTAAAAGCCTGTGAGTGGCCATCTAGGCTATTCCACTGGTCTCACCACAGAGAGAGGAAGAATGAAAAAAACTAAACATAAAAGGGAAAGATTAGTCCAAAGGACTAATGGACCACATCTAACATGGCCTCCACTGGACTGAGCCTAGTACAACTAGATGGTGCTTGGCTACCACCACTGACTGCCCTGACAGGGATCACAATAGAGGGTCCTGGACAGAGCTGGAGAAAAATGTAGAACAAAATCCTAACTCGAAAAGAAAGACCAGAATTGCTGGCCTGACAGAGAGACTGGAGAAACCCTGACAGTATGGTCCCCAGACACCCCTTCAGCTCAGTAATGAGGTCACTCCTGAGGTTCACCCTTCAGCCAAAGATTAAACAGGCTCATAGAACGAAACAAGATTAAAGGAGCGCACCAGCCCTGGAGCAGGGACTGGAAGGCAGGAGGGAACAGAAAAGCTGGTTGTAGGGAACCCAGAGTTGAGAAAGATGAGTGTTGACATGTCGTGGTGTTGTTACTCAATGTCATAGAACAATGTGCGTACTAACTAATGAGAAACTAGTTTGTTCTGTAAACCTTCATCTAAAGTACAATTAAAAAAAAAAAAATGTTTGAGGTGGTAGAAGCCCCGAGTAAGAAACCATTGGAAAACAGAAGGAAGGAGAGTAGGCAGGAATTTGTCAGCAGCAGCAAGAGAAGGAGAAAGGGTGAGTCATGGTAATGGCGAATATTAGTGTGAAGATCAGCAGACATTTACTGCTGATGGAGCAGCAATAAAGCCTGGTCACCTTGAACAATGTTCCATTTCCCCTGAGGCTGGGACTCCTTGTGTCTTAAAAGGAAAAAAATTTTACTAATGTAACATGTGTGTTTGTTTCATCATTTGAAATGGGCTAACCATCAAGTTACGTCTGTCTGAGTGTGGTAAAGGTCTCTAACAGAGCCCAAATGACTGCATTAAAGGATGGGTAACTGGTAATAAACAGCCAAGAACATCCCCTTCTTAACCCCTAGTTCTGGAATCTGTCTTGCTGGAGGAAGAGAAGGTGGAGAGACACTAAGGATATCACCTGTTCATAATGTTTTTCTAAACCTCAGGTTGCTTATTGGATGCTTGTCATTAATACGGTGAACAATTGATGTAGGCTATAGTGCAGAAGCCTCAGGTGAAGCCTCATCTGTCTCCTGCACAGGCTTGGCGATGTGATAGGAAGTGGTTGGTATAGGAGTGGGGCTCAGAAGACAAAGTCATGCCCTGTTTCTGTCTGCATTAACCTTGTGATTTCTGGCCAGTTACTAAGCTCTCCAAATTTTGTTTTATCACCTGTAAAATGAGAATAACAGTCCCTGCTCTCCTAACAAGGGCCCTGGTGGGACAGTGGTTAAGCACTTGGCTGCTAACCGAAAGGTCGGCGATTTGAACCCACCAGCCACTCTGTGGAAGATGTGGCGGCCTGCTCTGTAAAGATTACAGCCTTGGAAACCCTATAGATCAGTTCTGCTCTATCCTATAGAGTCGCTGTGAGTTGGGATTCAACTCAATGGAAGCAGGTTTTGTTTGGTTTAGTGTTTCTAATCTTTAGAATTTCTGTGTAACTTAAAAGAGATAATGAATTTGAAAGCTCTTTGAAACTGTAATGAGTGAGCTAGTATTTTTCTTGCCATAAATTGCCAATAAGTCAGTTTCTGACTTTGTGGAGTTTTAGTGAAAAGTACTTTGATATGTAGACTTAGCTGGGCAAGCTCAGAGAGATGAGAAATCCCTGTGGACCATTTGCCAGAAGGGCTATGTCAGTTTTCCTAGGCACTGAACGTGAGCTGGAAGTGGCATTTGAAATGAGTTAACAACATCTGAAAGCAGCTGGCGATGGTGTATGGCTTTTTAATGATCTTGTCTAGGTTCCATGTCCCTTTAAGGGTTTCACAGAGAAGGAAAGCACACTCAAACCATCAGTGACAAATCTGCTTGTAACATCTCAAAGCCAGACCACCCAAAGTGCAGGGCAAGGAAAGGTGGTTGCTTTTTCTATATTGACTTTTGATAGCCAAAGGCCTCTTTTTTTTTTTTTTTTTTTTTGTCATTGTGGTAAATAAATGTTTATGTAACAAATTGTTTTCCATTTCAACATTACTCACATATGCAATTCAGTGACATTAGCTATGTTTGTCATATTATTCAACCATTACCATTTTCCATTTCCAGAATTTCCCATTGTCCTTAACGTAAGCTCACTGCCTCCTAAGCAGTGAGTCCCCTTTTTCCCCTCCCTCCCATTGGCCCTTGGTAACCACTAATAAACTTGGTTGTCTATACATTTGTCTATCCTAGATATTTCATATAAGTGGGATATTTTCCCTTTGTGACTGTCATATTTCACTCAGCATAATGTTTCCAAAGTTCGTCCATGTCGTGGCATGCATCAGGACTTCATTTCTCTTTATGGCTGTGTAATAGTTCATTGTATGTGTGCACCACATTTTATTATCCATTCATTTGCTGATGAACATTTTTAAGCAGCCATTTCAAGAGCAACTGTTCTCCATACATATTCCTGGTTTGTTTTTCTCCAGGTCTTTGGTCATGAGGCCCCCTCTGTCTTCTTCCACCTATTCATCAAGGTTCACTGCTAAGGCCAAGACCATCATGAAGTCTTCCTTGGTTCCCTCTAGGTGAGAATGATCTCTTTTCCCTCTAAAATTTCCTAATCCATTACCTATTCCACTTTTACAGCATTTTACACTTTTTGTATTGAATTTCACGTATTTCTGGGCATATTTTATTTCCATCATGACATCAATACATGACTTCAGGGCAGGCTCCGTATCTAATCATCTTTTTTATCCACAGAATGCCAGCTCACTACCTGGTATGGAGTAGTTTCTCAAAAAAGGGTAAATGAACAAATGCGTATGGACCCACAGGACAGGATAATAGAAGAATGAGCAGAATCTAACTTAGGAACAAGATTTATTTCAAAAGTACTCTGGCAAGTTAGTTCTTTGAAATTTGGAACTTCATTTCCTATAGAAAGATATTATAAATAATGAGTAGATTCTCATATCAGTTCCTTTTTCTTGAACTAAATTAACTCCAGGATTTGTACTCATTCCTCTCATCCTCATAGCACCATAGCCTTTTTCTTCACCTTGAATTTAATTTTTCAAATGTCTTTTCTAAAATGTGGCTGTAGAAATGAACTAAAACCTTTGGACATGATCTATTGCCCTAATGTTCTGTGGATGAGGTGGAGTGTGTGAGCCTCCACTCCATTTCTCCTCTGTGGCATCCCCCAGACTGACCCTGCTATAACTGAGTGGGCACAAAAGTCCTCCCACCAGATGAATCAGCCTTGCTGTAATTCCCAACAAGCCAGGATAGAATAGCCTCAGCCCCAGTTAAAGACACATTCTTTTGTTTTAGTTGTTGTTATTGTTGTTTGCCATTGAGTCAATTCTGACTCACAGAGACCCTATAGGACAGAGTAGAACTTCCCCATAGGGTTTCCAAGGCTGTAATCTTTACAGAAGCAGACTGCTACATCTTTCTCCCAAGGTGGGTTAGAACCATCAATCTTTCAGTTAGCAGTCAAGGGCTTAAACACTCACCACCAGGGCTTCTTTTGTTTTAGTTACTTCTCCTTTATTGTGCACTAGTTAATATACCAAGTATTCCAGTAACATGAGAGCTATTATATATTAAACACTTGTGTGCCCACTCTCATTTGATTCTCACCACAAATCTTGAAGTAGATGCTGTTATAATTCCATTTTATAGAAAATAAGACTTAGAAAGGTTAAGGGAATTGCTTCAGTTCACTTGGAATGGTGTTGCCAGTCTTCAAACCTACACTTGTTTGCCTTCAAAGTCAAGTTCTTGACCACCATGCTAATTCACAGCAGATAGACAATACCTCTTTGGGGGTGGAGTGGGAAAGGGAGCAAGATGAATGGAAGAGAGGGTATGCTATTGGATTTGACAGAAATGGATTAGAATCTGAGTTCTTTGCTTTCCTAACTGTGAGAACCTGGGCAACAGACTTAATTTCAATGAGCCTCAATTTCCCCATAAATAAAATGAAGATAACTAAAACTACCTCCTTATGAAGCCTGAAGGATATATTTGGAATGTCTTGATCAATGGTTGGTGAGTTTTCCTCTTTTTCCACATGCCCTTCTGTTTACCCAAAATGTGGTGACCACAATGCTTGTTTCCCAGATTAATTCATAGCATTCCTTTTCACTCTTAAATAGGTCTCCATTTGAACACGATGAATTACGTGGTCATATTCTGGATGGCTGCAATAAAGTCCTAGTCTCTTGCTTTCATTCTCTGCATGCAGTAGAATCTTTCTAGTGACAAATCTGATTGCATCTCTCCTTTGCTTAGAACTTCTTACCCCATTGCCTTAGGGATAAAATCCACCTTTTTTTAAATGGCAACGAAGTACTTCATGATCTGACCTTGCTCCATTTGTACCTGAATCTCTTACATGCCCCAATCTTTTATTCTAATTGCTGCTCATAGTCAACTGCTGCAGTTTCTTGAACCTTCCATACCTTCTGTTACCTCCATGCCTTTGCAAATGTCTCCCTGTGCCTGGAATATTCTTCTTCCCTGTCATTGATATTTATCGCTCCTTTTGGCTTGCTAGCATGTGGACCCTATTCTAAGTGTGGGTTAAACTTTGAGACATGGTGTTGGTCAAAGACCATTTTGTTGCATTGTTGTTGTTACTTGCCATCTAGTCAGTTCTGACTCATGGCAACTCCATGTGTACAGAGTAGAACTTGCTGTGTAGAGTTCTCAAGGCTGTGACCTTTTGGAAGCAGATCATCAGGCCTGTCTTCTGAGGTGCCTCTGGTGGGTTTGAACTGCTAACCTTTCATCTAGTAGTCAAGTGCTCAAACATTTGCACCACCCAGGGACTCCTGATTTGTTGCAGAAGGGGTGAAAATGTATATACAACATTACAACTGCTCCCCTCCCCCCTTGTGGCTAAGACATAGTCACATGATATAGGCTCTGACAATCACAATTTGGCTCAGGAGCTTGTGACACAAGAAGGAAGGCAGAGGACATTATCTCTTATTTTCAAACAGGGACTGAAATAACAGGAACTTCAAGGTCAGATAGCCCAAGTCCAAGCCCTCTCTTCTCCAATTAGTAGTTGTAAAATCTTATGTAAATTACATAACTTTTCATTACCTCAATTTCTCCATCAGTAAAATGGGAATAATAATAGTGCATACTTCCAAGGGTGATTGCAAGGATTAAACATATGTGCTATGTGATTAGAACAATACCTGACACATAATAGATGCTCAATAAATATTAACATTATTAATAATAGAGATAATAAACTCCTTTCCAACTTAATCTCATAGCCTCAAGTTTTGTTGCTTTCAACTGAAAATTATGACTAATACATTTCCCTCTGACCAGGCTAATTTGAACTTATCTTTTACAACTATGTTGAGATTCTTTTCCCCCAGAAACCTTTCCTGAACTGGCTGCTGCATTAGAGATCACTGCTCTGGACTTCCATTTTGTTGTTAATAGTAGAAGAGCAGTTATCATGCTTTATTTAAATGCCTGGTCTTTGCCATCCTCCCCAACTAGACCTCGAATTCCTTCTAGGCAGTCCTGGCAACCCCCACATCTTGACATCCCTAGAGTCTAACTCAGGCAGTACTTTGTAGGTGTTCAGTAAACATTTATTGGATAAATGAACAAATAGCCTGCCATCCCCTGAGATCTGCAATTGGCGAGCTAGCTAAGAAGGAGAGTTATTGATTTCTATTCACATGCTCCAGCCCTTCCTGTGGCTTCTCCCCTGCAGTTCTATTTAAGACTATGACAATCAACATTCACATTAGCACTGATGATCCTGAAATGTCTTGACAAATTTCAAGAGAGCAATCAATATATTTCATTGCTGCTCTGTTCCTGCCTCCCAGGTTTGGCTCAGTAGATGGAACTAACCCCAATAATTTGATCCCAATCAGTGCTATTCTGTTTCTACTAGAAGAGTCGTATAGTCAGGAGGGTGAAAAACAGCTCTCCATATCGGGGAGCCAAATGTACTGTAAATAGAAGCTTATTGTTATCTGCCATGGAGTTGGCTCGTAACTCATGGTGACCACATGCACAATGAAACAAAATGCAGCCTGGTCCTGTGCCATCACTATGATGTGTTATTGACCAATTTATTGTGATTCATAGGGTTTTCATTGGTTGATTTTTGGGAATAGATTGCCAGGCCTTTCTTTCAAATTCATTAGTCTGGAACCTCCACCAAAACTTGTTCAGCATTGTAGAAACTCACAAGCCTCCACTGAAGGATGGTGGTGGCTGTACATGAGATCCATTGGCCGGCAATTGAACCCAGGGTCTCCAGCATGGAAGGTGAGAATTCTATCAATGAACTTCAACTACCCCTTAAGAAGAAACTAGGCGCTTCTATTTGCTCTTCTCTTCAATAAACCAAATGAATCAAGGCAATGCTATACTATTTTCTAACCAAATAGAATTACTTGTTGTTCTTGTAGTCAGGAGTGCACTTCTACATGGTCTTGCCTTTGTCGATACTGTCATCTCAGCTTCCAATAGTTTATCGTTTAAGTGGTGAGGAACCATCGGAAACTGAGATGACAGTATCGACAAAGCCAAGACCACGTAGAGGTGCAGCCTGGACTGAACCTTATCTACCTTTCCAGTATTATCTCCTATGTTACCCTACCAGACACACCAACCTTTTACCTCTTTCATGTCATTTAACAATAATTTACACTTTATAATGTGGGCATGGTAGTGACCCTTATGGTACTTGCAGTCTAGTAACAGAAATAGACACTTAACAAATTATATACAATAAAATGTAAATAGAATAATGATGAGTACTCTGAAGTTTACTCATGGTGGAGGAGGGGCTATAAGAATGGCAGGACAATGTATGATAGGGAAGCCTGATCATGGTGGGATCAGGAATAGCTTCCCTAGGCAAATGATATTACAGCTGAAACCTGAAAGATAAATGGGTATTTATTAGGCACGTAGTGGTAGGAGGAGTACTTACAATAGCGGAACAGTTAAAAGCTCTGACATGAAAGAAGCTTTGTGCTTTCAAGTAATGGAAGAGCCAGTTTGGCTAGAGCTTAGTGCGCATAAGGATATTGGAATAGGCTGAAGCTGGAAAGATAAGCAAGGGCTACCCATACTTTGCCCTCTAGGCCTTGTTAAGGATTTTAGAAATAAGAGCAATGGGAAGATGGGATTTAAATAGGACATGATAGGATCAGCTTTGCATTTTTAAGAGATCTCTGTGACTGCTGCATGGAGAGTGAATATAGAGGGCAGTGATGTTGGGAGATCAGAGAGAAGACTAATTTAGAAGTCTAGGACACAGACAGATCATTATGTAAGCAGCATAAAGTTCACGAGAATAAAGCTAGGAGACCTTCAGAGAGCCCTTTAGAAGGTTGTCAAAACCAGGTGGAGCAAGATCTGTGTTACTTCTGTATCAACAGGGCTTAACACCAGGCCCAGAACAGAGCAGACATGCAATAAATGTTAATCAAATAAATGACTGAATGAATAAATTGACATTGACAAAGGGTAAATTAATCTGCATACCATCTCAACCATTTTTCATTTTCTATTCTTAGGTAACAGTTGACAAAAGCATACACACACTTTCACACATTATTGTCTAGGAGTATATATTAATGTAAAATGAATGTTCACAATGCTTTTCTGTCCAATGTTTCAGTGAATCACATGTAAGCCCATTAATGAGTGAGATAAAATTCTTACTTTAATTTTATAAGGAACAAACTCTGAGACAGTTGCCCAAGGTAACATATCTGGTGAGCGATAGAGGCAGACGTCTACCTTACCTCAAGTCTGGGACACAATGCTTTATTATTTACGAAGTATTAAGGGAGTGATTTCAAGTATAGAAAAATAAATGATGAAAACCAAAACTACTGTGTAAAATAGGTAACAACAATATTTCCTTGAAGAAATAAGAATTCCCTTGAGGCAATGAAGAATCTAGGGTCAGATTTGGGAGAAAAAACCCAGAGAGGTGAACCTGACAAGCACAGCATCTTGTCATTTAGACTTCTTTGCCATTTCAGGCGGAGAGAGCTGAGAGACTGAGATGCAAGTTGTAAGGCACACTGTGACTGGGGAGCCCCAGTAAATCAGGCATGTTTTGAATTGGGAACCTGAATGGTTCCACTCAAGGTGTGATAAAACCCTTTGAAAACCAAATCCATTGCCATCAAGTCAATTCCGACTCATAGCAACCCTATAGGACAGAGTAGAATGGCCCCATAGAGTTTCCAAGCAGTGGCTGATGGATTCAAACTGCTGACATTTTGGTTAGCAGCCATAGCTCTTAACCACTGCATCACCAGAGCTCCCCAGGTGTGACAACGAACTAGAAATAGTTTGGCTGTTCTAGGAACTCAATCAGTACAAATGGCCCAAGGCAAAGGTCCATTTCTAGCGCCCCTAAATACTGCCAGAAACAAATCTAAATCCTCCCTGGAGCAGAACATATCAACCTAAGCCTCCACTATTTCCCTTTTTTTGTTTGTTTTTTTGGATTTTTTTTTAATAGATTTTATTTTTTAGAGCAATTTTAAGCTTACAGAAAAATTGTGCGGAAAGTACAAAGTTTTCATATACCCACACCTCTCCCCTCCTCTACACTGAGTGTTTTTCCTATTAACATCTTGCATTCCTGTGGTACACTTGTTATAGTTGATGGATCAATACTGACATATTATTATTAATTAAAGTCCATAGTTTACATTAGCATTCACTTTTTGTGTTGTACAGTTTGAAGGGTATGACAAATGTACAGTGTCATGTGTTCACCATTGTAGTATCATACAGAATAGTTTCACTGCCCTAAAAATGCCCTGTGCTCCACCTATTCATCCAATATTTTTTTTCATAACAGTGTCCAGGACCCAATAAAAAATAACCTGAAGGGAATCAATCTTGGCCAAGTTAAACTTTGTCTCTCAAATATCATTCTATTCATGGAATTAGACTTTATTTTGGGGGCATTACACAGCTGTAAGGTAGAATGCATCAAGTCTATTCTTCAGATGGTCTCTAAATTCAGGCGGAGTATACGCAAGGTCATATTTTGGCTCTCCTGAACTTGTTCTGATTTTTCCAGCTTCAGCTTGAACTTGCATAGGAGCAATTGATAGTCTGTTCCACAGTCGGCCCCTACCCTTGTTCTGACTGATGATCTTGAGCTTTTCCATCGTCTCTTTCCACAGATGTAGTCAATTTGATTTCTGCGTGTTCCCTCTAGCAAGATTCATGTGTATAGTCACCGTTTATGTTGGTGAAAGAAGGTATTTGCAATGAAGAAGTCGTTGGTATCGCAAAATTCTATCATTCGATCTCCGACATTGTTTCCATCACCAAGGCCATATTTTCCAACAGCTGATCCTTCTTCTTTGTTTCCAACTTTCTCATTCCAATCACCAGTAATTATCAATGTTTCTTGCTTGCATGTTTGATCAATTTCAGACTGCAGCAGCTGATAAAAATCTTCTATTGCTTCATCTTTGGCCTTAGTGGTTGGTGCGTAAATTTGAATAATAGTTGTATTAATTTGTTTTCCTTGTAGGCATATGGAAATTATCCTATCACTGACAGCGTTGTACTTCAGGATAGATCTTGAAATGTTCTTTTTGATGATGAATGTAACTCCATTCCTCTTCAAGTTGTCATTCCCGGTATAGTAGACTATATGATCGTCTGATTCAAAATGGCCAATACCAGTCCATTTCAGCTCACTAATGCCTAGGATATCGATGCTTATGTGTTCCATTTCATTTTTGACGATTTCCAATTTTCCTAGATTGTACTTCATACATCCCAGGTTCCAATTATTAATGGATTTTTGAGGCTGTTTCTTCTCATTTTGAGTCGTGTCACATCAGCAAATGAAGGTCCCGAAAGCTTTACTCCATCTGCTTCATTAAGGTTGACTCTACTTTGAGGAGGCAGCTCTTCCCCAGTCATCTTTTGAGTGCCTTCCAACCTGGGGGCCTCATCTTCCAGCAGTACGTCAGACACTGTTTCACTGCTATTCATAAGGCCTTCGCTGGCTAATGCTTTTCAGAAGTAGACCGCTGGATCCTTTGTCCTAGTCTGTCTTAGTCTGGAAGCTCAGCTGAAACCTGTCCTCCATGGGTGACCGTGCTGGTATCTGAATACTGGTGGCATAGCTTCCAGCATCACAGCACCATGCAAGGCCCCACAGTACAACAAACTGATAGACACGTGAATTTAGAGACCATCTGAAGAATAGATTTGATGCATCGAACGCTGGCGACCGAAGACCACACGAGTTATGGAATGACATCAAGGACATCTTACCAGAAGAAAGCAAGAGGTCATTGAAAAGACAGGAAAGAAAGAAGAGACCAAGATGGATGTCAGAGGAGACTCTGAAACTTGCTCTTGACCGTCGAGCAGCTAAAGCAAAAGGAAGAATTGGTGAAGTAAAAGAACTGAACAGAAGATTTCAAAGGGTGGCTCAAGAAGATAAAATATTATAATGACATGTGCAAAGAGCTGGAGATGGAAAACCAAAAAGGAAGAACATGCTCAGCGTTTCTCAAGCTGAAAGAACTGAAGAAAAAAATCAAGGCTCGAGTTGCAATAGTGAAGAATTCTGTGGGGAAAATATTAAACGATGCAGGGAGCATCAAAAGAAGATGGAAGAAATACACAGAGTCATTGTACCAAAAGAATTAGTGGATGTTCAGCCATTTCAAGAGGTAGCATATGATCAGGAACTGATGGTACTGAAGGAAGAAGTCCAACCTGCTCTGAAGGCATTGGCGAAAAACAACTCTCCAGGAATTGATGGAAAAGCAATTGAAATGTTTCAAACAACAGATGCAGCACTGGAGTTGCTCACTTGTCTATGCCAAGAAATATGGAAGACAGCTTCCTGGCCAACTGACTGGAAGAGACCCATATTTATGCCTATTCCCAAGAAAGGTGATCCAACCAAATGTGGAAATTATAGAACAATATCATTAATATCACACACAAGCAAAATTTTGCTGGAGATCATTCAAAAAATGGCTGCAACAGTATATTGACAGGGAACAGCCAGAAATTCAGGGTGGTTTCAGAAGAGGACATGGAACCAGGGATATCATTGCTGATGTCAGATGGATCCTGGCTGGAAGCAGAAAATACCAGAAGGATGTTTACCTGTGTTTTATTGACTATGCAAAGGCATTCGACTGTGTGGATTATAACAAATTATGGATAACATTGTGAAGAATGGGAATTCCAGAACACTTAATTGTGCTCATGAGGAACCTTTACATAGTTCAAGAGGCAGTTGTTTGGACAGAACAAGGGGATACTGATTGTTTTAAAGTCAGGAAAGGTGTGTGTCAGGGTTGTATTCTTTCACCATACCTATTCAATCTGTATGCTGAGCAAATAATATGAGAAGCTGGATTATATGAAGAAGAATGGGGCATCAGGATTGGAGGAAGACTCATTAACAACCTGTGTTATGCAGATGACACAACCTTGCTTGCTGAAAGTGAAGAGGACTTGAAGCACTTCCTAATGAAGATCAAAGACCACAGCCTTCAGTATGGATAGCACCTCAGCATAAAGAAAACAAAAATCCTCACAACTGGACCAATGAGCAACATCATGATAAATGGAGAAAAGATTGAAGTTGTCTAGGATTTCATTTACTTGGATCCACAATCAACAGCCATGAAAGCAGCAGTCAAGAAATCAAAAGATGCATGGCATTGGGTAAATCTGCTGCAAAGGACCACTTTAAAGTGTTGAAGAGCAAAGATGTCACCATGAAGACTAAAGTGTGCCTGACCCAAGCCATGGCATTTTCAATCGCATCATATGCATGTGTAAGTTGGACAGCAAATAAGGAAAACAGAAGAAGAATTGGCACCTTTGAATTGTGGTGTTGGCAAAAAATATGAATATACCATGGACTGCCAAAAGAATGAACAAATCTGTCTTTGAAGAAGTACAACCAGAATGGCCGTTAGAAGCAAGGATGGCAAGACTGCATCTTACATACTTTGGACATGTTATCAGGAGGGATCGGCCTCTGGAGAAGGACATCATGCTTGGCAAAGTACAGGGTGAGCAGAAAAGAGGAAGACCCTCAACGAGGTGGATTGACACAGTGGCTGCAACAATGAGCTCAAGCATAACAAAGATTGTAAGGATGGCGTAGGACCGGGCAGTGTTTTGTTCTGTTGTGCATGGGGTCACTATGAGTTGGAACCGACTCGACCGCATCTAACAACAACATAACAAGGTAGAATGGACTCCATAGCACCTAGTAACAGCAAGAACAACGAGGTAGAAAAGTGAGATGTTTTCTAGAGAGAGAAGTCTGGAAGGTATATGAACTTTGGTTTGGTATCCAATTAGAATTGTCTTAACCAGCCTCACTTAATCAATTGGCTGGATTAACCAATTTGCATTATTAAACGGTGCTCTTCCTTACCTCTGTAAAACATTTTGGTGATGCCCATGGTCTGCTGTGGCAGTAGACAACAGTCTAGTACTCTCTTGTATGTCTGCTACCATCGACTCAGGTGTATGTTGCTACAATCGAGTCACATGTGTTAAAATATAAAATATTACTCAGGACAGTTTTTGTTTTAATGAAAGTTGGCTGAATGCTTTAGAAAAACTCAATATAGTGAGTGCTAAAAACTCAATATAGTGAGTGCTAAAGAATTACCATCCAATACGGTGTAAGAAAAATAACCATAAAAATTTTAGGAGGATTCTGTATTTATCAAATATTTTAAAGTTTTTATTTAACTGGAAATCATAGATGGAGGTAATGTGTCCTCACTCTCTTGTAAATTACATTCTAACTTACAATAGAATTCCAGTACATATGAAGAAATGTCAAGTAAAACAGAATTTATTATATATAACTATAACATATAATGTTACTACTATTAGCTAAGAGCAAGAAATCAAATGAAATCCTGTCATATCAATTATATGACATATAATATTTTATTGTTATATATTTTATTTATTATTATTATAGTAACCCAGTGTGTATAATTAATGTTATTCTATGTAACTATGTTATCTTATTTATATATTATTTTTGTTAACAAATAATCTTATAACATCCTACCACACTGTTATTGTTGTTGTTGTCATTAGGTGCCATCGAGTTGATTCCAACTCATACTGACCCCATGCACCACAGAACGAAACACTGCCTAGTCCTGAGCCAACCTGACAATCGTTGTTATGCTTGAGCTTATTGTTGCAGCCACTGTGTCAGTCCACCTCACTGAGGGTCTTCCTCTTTTCTGCTGACCCTGTACTCTGCCAAGCATGATGTCCTTCCCCAGGGACTGATCCCTCTTGACAACATGTCCAAAGTATGTAAGATGCAGTCTTGCTATCCTTGCTTCTAAGGACCATTCTGGTTGTACTTCCTCCGAGACAGATTTGTTCATTCTTTTGGCAGTCCGTGGTATATTCAATATTTTTTGCCAACACCACAATTCAAAGGCATCAATTCTTCTTCGGTTTTCCTTATTCATTGTCCAACTTTCACATGCATATGATGCAAATGAAAATACCATGGCTTGGGTCAGGCACACTTTAGTCTTCATGGTGACATCTTTGCTCTTCAACACTTTAAAGAGGTCCTTTGCAGCAGATTTACCCAATGCAATGCGTCTTTTGATTTCTTGACTGCTGCTTCCATGGCTGTTGATTGTGGATCCAAGTAAAATGAAATCCTGGACTTCAATCTTTTCTCCATTTATCATGATGTTGCTCATTGGTCCAGTTGTGAGGATTTTTGTTTTCTTTATGCTGAGGTGCTATCCATACTGAAGGCTGTGGTCTTTGATCTTCATTAGGAAGTGCTTCAAGTCCTCTTCACTTTCAGCAAGCAAGGTTGTGTCATCTGCATAACACAGGTTGTTAATGAGTCTTCCTCCAATCCTGATGCCCCATTCTCCTTCATATAATCCAGCGTCTCATATTATTTGCTCAGCATACAGATTGAATAGGTATGGTGAAAGAATACAACCCTGACACACACCTTTCCTACTACACAGCTTTCTACTACACTATTAATTAATAATAACAAACCGATAAGCTATATGTTCATTTTTATCAGTCAACCCATACGTGAACATCCTGTATCCTTAATGACTAGCCCAAGTCTTGGCACTCAAGATTACATCATGAATTAATAAACTAATATGTAACCTTTCACCATTCCAATCACTCTTTTTAGGTATCACTGAAATTTGTCAGTATCAGTTGAAAAATGTGACTTTCACAAATCGACATAGTAATTGTAGGTGTGTTCTCACCAGCAATTGCCCAGCTCTCACAGAACTGACTCATATGGCACATGCCATCCAAAAAAGTTTACATTTATTTTTCTGCAAACTGATATTATTACTGGTCATCCTTCTTCCTGGACTTGTGGAACTAATTTTTAGAACCTCAGCATGAAAGTCTGCATTTATTAAATTGTTCATTTATTAATTCCACACACATTTACAGAGTGCCTACTATGTGTCAGGCAGGGTCCTAATTATCCCTATGAATTGTCACTTCATTAATTTTGGCCTACTCTTTAAATTGCTTTAGTTATTTTGGGATCATGAGTCTTTCATCTAAAATATTAGCTATTTCTACCAGCTGTTTGTCACCTGCACATTTGACAAGCATGTTATCTGTGTAATTATTAAAGTCATTGAGGAAAATCTTGAACAATATTAGGCCAAATAAAGAAGACTGCAAAAACCACTAGAATATTCCTTTTAGGTTGTCAAATTCCTATTCTCATACAGGTGGGGCTAGATGTGGAACAAATCTAACAAGGCAGAATTTCAGGTTACTAGTATGATTTTTTTTTTTTTAGTATGATTTTAGGGAAACCCTGGTGGCATAGTGGTTAAGTGCTACAGCTGCTAACCAAAAGGTTGGCAGTTCAAATCCACCAGGCACTCCTTGGAAACTCTGTGGGGCAGTTCTACTCTGTCCTATAGGGTCACTATGAGTCGGAATCGACTCAACGGCAACAGGAGTATGATTTAGAGGAAATCCTGGTGGCGTAGTAGTTAAGAGTTTGGCTGCTAACTGAAAGGTTGATGGTTCGAATCCACCAGGCCCTCATTGGAAACCCTATGGAGCAGTTTTTCTCTGTCCTATAGGGTCGCTGGAGACCCTGGTGGCATAGTGGTTAACTGCTATGGCTGCTAACCAAGAGGTCAGCAGTTCAAATCCGCCAGGCATTCCTCGGAAACTCTATGGGGCAGTTCTTCTCTGTCCTATAGGGTCACTTTGAGTTGGAATCGACTTGACAGCAGTGGGTTTTTGGTTTTTTCATAGGGTTGCTATGAGCTGGAATCGACTCGACAGCAAAGGGTTTGGTTTTTTGGTTTTAGTATGATTTAGAAGGAGTCCTGGTGGTGTGTTGGTTAAGTACTTGGTGTAAGTGGGGAGGGTTCTAAAATGCATTCATTCAACAAATATTTATTGGCTGTTGACTATGTGCCAAGCACTCTTAAATGTTTTGAATACATCAGTGAGAAAACAGATATGAGGACTCTTATCTCATGGAGCTATCGTTCTAGCAAGGGGAGGACAAATAACAAACCCTAAAACTGATCAAGTAAATTATGCAGTTTTTTTATAAATTCATAATTACTATGAAAAAACAAAAACAAAATAGAAGTGAGAGATGAGAGGGTCATGGGGTGGGTGGACACACTATTGTACTAAGTAAACTTGTTAGGGAGGACCTCATTGAGAAGGTGAGATTTGAGCAAAATCTTGAAGGAAATGAGGGAGTGAATCATGTGAATATCTGGGGGAAAAGAATTCTGGGAGGAGAAATTAAGATCCTGATATGGAAGTAATTTTGGAACGTCTGAGGGACAAGGAGCTGAGTCAATGATGGGGAGAGCAGTACAAGATCAGAGAATTTATGGAGAACTAGTTGTGCGGAAACGCTGGTGGCGTAGTGGTTAAGAGCTATGGCTGCTTAACAACAGGTCAGCTGTTTGTATCCACCAGGTGCTCCTTGGAAACCCTATGCAGCAATTCTATTCTGTCCTATAGGTCGCTATGAGTCAGAATCAACTCAACAGCAGTGGGTTTGGTTTGATTTTTAGCTGCTGTTGGGCTTTGTAGGCCGTATAGGACTTTGGCTTTTACTCTGAGTGAAATGAGAGTGGTTGGAGGGTTTGAAGCAGAGAAATGAAATGATCTGACAACTTTTAAAAAGACAATTTAGACGCTTGTACTGAGAACATATTGTGGTATTGTAGTGATGCAAAAGTATATGTATGAAAACCTATTATGAAGTGATAAGAGCCCAGGGGAGAGACTTTTTTTATAATTTGGTCTGAGGAGGTAGCTGTAATGAGAACTGGTCAGATTCTAAATATATTTTAAAAGTAGATATAACAGAATTTTCTGGCAGATTAGGTGTTGCATGAAAGAAAGGGGGATGCCAAGGAGGATTCCAAGGTTTTTGGTCTGAGCATCCGGAAGGATTCAGTTGCTACTAATAGAGATGCAAAAGACTATAGATGAAGCAGGTTTCACAGGGAAAACAAAGGGCTTAGTTTAGGATATGTTCATTTGAGATGTCTCTTGACAGTCCTTGGAGCCCTAGTGGTGCAGTGTTTGAGTCCAGCTGCTAACCAAAAGGTCAGCAGTTTGAATCCACCTTGGAAGCTGCTCCTTGGAAGCCCCATGCAGCAGTTCTACTCATGCTGTAGGGTTGCTATGAGTCAGAATCATCTCGATGACAGTGTTTTTGGTGGTTTGGTGTTGACTACCGAGTGGAGATGCTGAGTAAAGCGTTTGGATATAGTGAGTCTGGAGTTCAGGAGAGAGGTCTGGGCTCAAGAAAAAAAAAAAGGTGATGTCAAGATATTGAAGTTATTTAAAGCCATGAGACTGGTTGAGTTCCTCAAGGTACTGAGTGTTGATAAAGAAGAGGACAAAGGACTGTTCCTAGATCACATCAATATTAAGAGGAGAAGAAAAAAAAAAAGTAAAGGAGAGTGAGAAAGAATGACCAGAGGAGCCACTGTCCTGGATGCCAAGAAGGAAGTACTGATATTCCACATTGAGTGTTGCTGATAGGCCAAAAAAGATGAAGATAGAGAATTAAATCTTTAGCAGTGTGGAGACCATTGGTGGTCTTGACAAGCACAGTTTGTTTTCATTACCCATAACTGATTTTCCTGTTTCATCCTGAGTTTTCCCTGAGAAAAGAGTACAATTTGCTTTTTTCTTTTATATCTCTTTTCTGGATGGGATCCCTCGAAGGATTCATATCTATGTCGATGCTTCCATCTTCTCTACTCTATGCTTCTGAAGCTGCAGCCCTGCCTGGTTCTCTCAGGTGATATTTCTCTGACTCTTGACATGTGATCTAGAATTAGAGTGAATTGCCATGCCTCTGTTTGGATGTAGTCCCTGATGCAGCTAGTTTCATTCCCTATTTCTGCCATTTTCCTGAAAACACTTCCCCCTTGCCTTAATTTCATAGAACTGACTAATAAAATACCACAAACTGGGTGGCTTATAAGAACAGACATTTACGTATTACGGTTCTGGTGAGTAAATATCCAAATCAGGGTATCAGCTGTGCTGATTTCCTTCTGAAGGCTCTGAGAAGAAAAACTGTTACAAGCTTCTTTTTTAGCTTTTGGTGGCTCCAAGAAATCCTTAGCATTCCGTGGCTTGCAGCTGCATCTGCCTCAGTTGTCATATGGTATTCAGCCCCTGTCTATATCTGTGTCTGTTTCTCTCCTTTATAAGATACCACTTGGATAGAAATAGAACCCACCCTACTCTATCTCCAAAGACCCTATTTCCAAACAAAGTCAAGTTCACAGCTACCAGGGGTTAGGAACTTAACATATCTCTTTTGGGGGAAAGAATTAATCTATAACATACTGCCCTCTGGTCCCCTCAAAATTCATGTCCTTCCCACGTGGCAAAATGCATTCACTCCATCCTGGTATCCCCAAAAGTCTTAATCAGCTCAATTCCAGCAGCATCAACTCTAAATCCAAAATCTCATCTTTTAAATCATCTAAATTAGGTGCGAGTGAGACTTTGGTTATGATCCTGTGGCAAAGTTTTTCTTCATCTGTGAACCTGTGAAACCTAGAATTCAATGTATCTTCCTTCAAATTCCAGTGGTGGAACAGGCATAGATAAGATATTCCCATTCCCAAAGGGAGAAATTGGAGGGGAAAAAGGGGTCACGGGTACTAAACAAGTCCAAAACTCAGCAGGGCGATTTCCACTAGTTTTCAAATCTTGAAAGTAATCTTCTGTCTTCTCAGACCACCTGGGAAGGCTGGTGTCCGCACCCTCCAAACTGGGTGGCTTATCAGGACAAAAATTTATTGTCTTACAGTTCTGGAGGCTAGAAGTCCAAATCAGGGTATTTGATGTGCTGATTCCTTTTAAGAGTTCTGAGAGAGAAAGTGCTGCATGCTTCTTTCTTAGCTTCTGGTGGCTTTCTGAAATCTTTGGCGTATCTCGTCTTGCAGCTGCATCTGCCTCTGTTATCCCATGGCCATTTTTCTTCTGTCTGTATCTGTTTCTGCTGTTCTCTTGTATAAAAAAGACACGACTTTGATGGGATTGGGGTCTACCTTACTCCGTCTTCAAAGGCCCTGTTTACAAACAAGGGAGTTACATTCACGGGTACCAGGTGTTAGTACTTCAAAATATTTTTTTTGAGGGAGACAATTCAATCCATAACACCCCACATCACTGTATCTCTTCATTTCTAGGAAAGCAAGGTCCACTGACCTTGCCATTATAATGACAAGATTTGATACTGACAATTATAATTTTTCCATCTGATACTATCCAATATTACAGCTAAGCCTAACTGGCTATCTTGTCCATTAGGGTATTACGACAGAGTTTTTTTTTTTAATTGTGCTTTAGGCAAAAGTTTACGCCACAAATTAGTTTTCCATTAAAAAATTTATACACAAATTGTTTTGTGGTATAGGTTGCAGTTCCCCGTAATGTGTCAGCACTCCCCCCCTTTCTACCCTGAGTTACCCGTGTCCACTCATCCAGTTTTCCTGTTCCTTCCTGCTTTCTCATCTTTACTTTTGGGCAGGTGTTGCCTGTTTGTTTTCACACACTTGATTGAACTAGGAAGCACATTCCTCAAGTGTGTTATTGTTTGTTTTATAGGCCTGCCCAAACTTTCGATGACAGGTGGACTCTGGGAGAGGCTTCAGTTCTGAGTTAGTAGGGTGTTTGGGGGCCATAATCTCAGGGGTCCCTCCAGTCCCTGTCAGACTAGTAAATCTGGCCTTTTTTTTTTTTTGTGAACTTGAATTTTGTTCTAGTTTTTTTCTCCCACTCTGTCCGGGACATTCTATTGCGATCCCTGTCAGAGTGGTCGGTGGTGGTAACCAGGCACCATATAGCTCTTCTGGGCCCAGGCTGGTGGAGGCTGTGGATCACGTGGTTCATTAGCCCGTTGGACTAATATTTTCCTTGTGTCTTTGGTTTTATTCATTCTCTGATCTGGATGGGATGGGACCAATAGATATATCTTAGATGGCTGCTCACAAGCTTTTAAGACCCCACACACTACTCACCAAAGTAGGATATAGAACATTTTCTTTCTGAACTGTTTTATGCCAGTTGACCTAGATGTCCCCAATGACCATGGTCTCCACCCCTCAACCCCAGTAACTTGATCCCTCAGGGTGTTTGAATGTGTCTAGAAAAATTCACGACTTTGCTTTGATCGAGTGTGCTGACTTCCCCTATATCATATGTTGTCTTTACCTTCACCAATGTTAATGTTAATGTTGTCTATTAATCTAGTTACTGATTTTCCCTCCCACCCCTCCCCTCCCTAGTAACCATCTAGGATTTTTTTTTTCTGTGTGTAAACCTTTTCCTGAGTTTTTATAATAGTGGTGTCATGCAATCATTGTCGTTTTGTAATTGTCTTATTTCATTTATCATAATGCCTGCTGGATTCATCCATGTTGTAAGATATTTCATGGATTCATCATTGTTCTTTATCATTGCATAGTATTCCATTGTGTTTATGTGCCATAATTTGTTTATCCATTCATCTGTTAATGGGGACTTAGGTTGTTTCCATCTTTTTGCTAGTGTGAATAATGCTGCAATGAACATGGGTGCACATATGTCTATCCCTATGACAGCTCTTATTTCTCTAGGGTATATTTCTAGTAGTGGGATTCCTAGATCATATGGTATTTCTTTTTTTTTTTTTTTTCCAAGGAGGCACCAAATCATTTTCCATAGTGGTTGTACCATTTTTACATTACCACTAGCAGTGCATAAGAATTGTAATCTTCCTGCAACTTCTCCAGAATTTGTTATTTGCGTTTTTTGAAGTACCAGCCTTGTTGGGGTGAGATGGTATCTCATTTTAGTTTTGATTTGCATTTCTCTAATGGCTAATGGGAACCCCGGTAGCACAGTAGTTAAGCGTTCAGCTGCTAGCCAAAAGTTAGGCAGTTCGAATCCACCAGCTGCTCCTTGAAAACCCCATGGGGCAGTTCTACTCTGTGCTATAGGGTCACTATGAGTCAGAATCGACTCGACAGCAAAGGGTTTAATGGCTAATGACGTCAAGCATTTCCTCATATGTCTGTCAGCTGCCTCAATGTCTTCTTTGGTGAAGCCTTTGTTCACATCCTTTGCCCATTTTTTAATTGGATTATTTGTCTTTTTGTTGTTGAGGTATTGAAGTATTTTATAGATTAGACCCCTTTTGGATATGTTGTAGCCAAAATTCTTTTTCCCAGTCTGTAGGTTCTCGTTTTACTCTTTTGGTGAAGGCTTTTGATGAGCGTAAGTGTTTCATTTTCAGTGGCTCCCACTTACCTAGTTTATCTTCTGGTGTTTGTGCATTGTTAGCTATGGTATGTATTGTATTTATGCCATGCATTAGGGCCCCTAGTATTGTACTTTTTTTCTTCCATAATCTTTATCACTTTAGGTTTTATATTTAGGTCTTTGATCCATTCTGAGTTAGTTTTTGTGCATGGTGTGAAGTATGGGTCCTGTTTCTTTTTTTTACAGATGGACATCCAGTTTTACCAGAACCATCTGTGTTTTCTCCATTTAGTGGAATTTTGGCCTTTGTCAAAGATTGGGTGACCATAGATGGATGGAATTACATCTGGCTTCTCG
Organism: Elephas maximus indicus; assembly: GCF_024166365.1. Lineage (NCBI taxonomy): Eukaryota > Metazoa > Chordata > Mammalia > Proboscidea > Elephantidae > Elephas > Elephas maximus. The sequence goes on along the minus strand of NC_064821.1, from coordinate 105,631,407 downwards.
ATTCTATTCCATTTGTCTATGTCTTTGTCATTGTACCAGTACCAGGCTGTTTTGACTACTGTGGCTGTATAGTAGGTTCAGAGATTAGGTAGGATGAGGCCTCCTACTTTGTTTTTTTTCTTCAGTAATGCTTTTCTTCAGGACCTGGTTCTTTTCAGTGATCAGCTTTTCTATCTCATTAAAGAATGCTGTTGGTATTTGGATCAGGATTGCATTATATGTGTAGATCACCTTGGGTAGAATTGACTTTTTCACAATGTTGAGTCTTCCTACCCATGAACATGGTATGTTTTTCCACTTATGTAGGTTGGTCTCTTTTGGTTCTTGCAATAGTGTTTTGTAGTTTTACTTGTATATGTTTTTATGTCGCTGGTTAGATTTATTCCTCAGTATTTTTTTTTTTCTTTTTAGGGGGTGTTGTAAATGGTATAGTTTGATTTCCTTTTCAAAGTTCTCTTTGTTGATGCATAGGAATCCAACTGATTTTTGTAAGTTGATCTTGTATCCTGGTACTCTGCTGAATCTTTCTAATAGTTTCGGTAGTTTTCTTATGAAGTCTTTGGGGTTCTCTGTGTATGATATCATGTCATCTGGGAATAGTGATAGTTTTACTTCTTCCTTTCCAATTTGGATGCCCGTTATTTCTTTTTTGCTTTATTGCTTTAGCTAGCACTTCCAGCTGGAAGTTAAATAAGAATGGTGATAAAGGGCATCCTTGCCTTGTTCCCATTTTCAGGGAGAATGATTTCAGCTTCTCTCCATTGAGAGCTATGTTGGCTGTTGGTTTTGTGTAGATTCCCCTTATCGTATTGAGGAATTTCCCTCCTATTCCTATTTATTGAGGGTTTTTATCAGGAATGGCTGTTGGACTTTACCAAATGCCTTTTCTGCATTGGTTGAGATGATCATGTGATGTGATCCTTTCCTTTTGTTCTATTTATGTGATAGATTATGTTGATTGATTTTCTAATGTTGAACCATCTTTGCATACCTGATATGAATCCCACTTGTTTATGATATATTATTTTTTTAATATGATGCTGAATTCTATTGGCTAGAATTTTGTTGAGAATTTTTGCATCTATATTCATGAGAGATATTGGTATGTAATTTTCCTTTTTTTGTGGTGTCTTTGCCTAGCTTTGGTATCAGGGTTGTGCTGGCTTCATAGAATGAATTAGGGAGTAGTCCTTTTCTATGCTCTGAAATAGTTTGAGTAGGACTAGTGAGAACTCTTCTGTGAATGTTTGGTAGAATTTTCCTGTTGAGCCATCCAGACCAAGGCTGTTTTTATTTTTGTTGTTGGGAGTTTTTTTTTTTTTTTTTAATTATCTCTTTGATCTCTTCTCTTGTTATCATTCTGTTCAGATTTTTTATCTCAATTTGTGTTAGTTTAGGTAGGCAGTGTGTTGCCAGAAATTTGTTCATTTCCTCTAGGTTCTCAAATTTGTTGGGGTACACTTTTTCATAGTATTCTGTTATGATCCTTTTTATTTTAGTTGGGTCTGTTGTAATGTCCCCCATTTCATTTCTTATTTGAGTTATTTGCTTCCTCGCCTGTTTTTCTGTAGTCAGTTTGGCCAATGGTTTGTCAATTTTGTTGATCTTTTCAAAGAACAAACTTTTGGTCTTGTTGATTTTTTCTATTATTTTTCTGTTCTCTATTTCATTTAATTCTGCTCTAATCTTTATTATCTTTGTTGTTTATAATCTTTATTATTTCCTTTCTTCGGGTGGCTGTGGGCTTCTTTTGGTTTTGGTATGATGTGTTTTCATTCTCATTTGATTCTAGGAATTTTTTTTATTCCCTCTTTGATTTTTTTCTATTACCCAGTTGTTTTTAAGCAAGGTGTTACTCGGTTTCCATGTATTCGATATTTTTTTCCTTGCTCTTCCTGTTATTGTTTTCTACATTGTGATCAGAGAGAATGCGTTGTATTATTTCCACATTTTGGATTTTTTTGAGGGTTGTTTTGCATCCTAAAATGTCATCTATTCTGGAGAATGTTTCATGTGCATTGAAAAATAATGTATACTTTGCTGCTGTTGGTTGGAGAGTTCTGTATGTGTCTATGAGGTTGTTGATTTTGTCCTTTAGATCTTCTATATCTTTGCTGAGTTTCTTTCTAGATGCTCTGTCCCTTACCGAGAATGGTACGTTGAAATCTCCTACTATTATTGTGAAACTGTCTATTTCTCTTTTCAGTGCTGTTAGAGTTTGTTTTATGTATTTTGGATGCGTAGATATTTATTAAAGTTATGTCTTCTTAGTGGATTGTCCCTTTAATCGTTATATAATGTCCTTCCTTGTCTTTACAGTTGCTTTGGCCTTAAAGTCTATTTTAACTGAGATTAGTATTGCCACTCCTGCCCTTTTTTGTTTACTGTTTTCTTGTTATTTTTTTTCCATCTTTTAATTTTTAATATACTTCTGTCTTTGTGTCTCAGGTGTGTCTCTTGTAGACAGCATATTGATGGGTCATATTTTTTTATCCATTCTACAACTCTCTGTATCTTTACAGGGGCATTTAAGCCATTTACATTCAGTGTGATTTAAGTACGACTTTATTGCTGTCATATTGTGCTTTTTTTTTTTTTTGTGGTGCCAGTGTTTCCTTTGTTCCTCTTGCTTTCCTGTGCTGAGTTCTTTTTGTGAATTTTCTTTTCTTTTGTTATTATAGTTTTTGTGTTTACTAAGACTTTATTTTTTTTTTCTTTTGGTGATCGGGTTTGTTAACTTTCTTCGTTGTTACCTTGAAATTTACCCTTATCTTCCTAAGATTGAACCAATCTTTAACTACTTGATAAGGTCTTGACTTCCTCTCCATTTGAGAGTTCTATACCTATACTGTTTATCCTCCCTTTTATTATTTTGATATCGTCATCATTTACAGATTGAGATCTCTTTCCCTGTTTTAAGTCTTTTAGTTTTGTTTTATTACTAAGAGTTCTTTACCTAGGTTGGTATTGGCTGATGCTGTCTTGTGTCCTAGACTCAGGTTGTTGTCTGATGCTGTTGGTTCTCTAACCAATGGACTCCCTTTTGTATTTCTCATAAGTTTCGTTTTTACGAATTTCTCTAATTTCTGTTTATTTGGAAATGTCCAAATTTCAGCATCATATATGAGAGAGAGTCTTGAAGGATATATTATTCTGGGGTGGCAGGTTTTTTTTTTTTTTTCTTTTTCAAGGTTTATATATGTCACCTATTGCGTTTTTGCCTGCATAGTTTCTGCTAAGCAATCAGAGTTTAGTCTTATTGTTTCCCCTTTGTAAGTGACTTTTCGTTTTTCTTGATGTTCCCAGATTTCTTTCATTTTCTTTGGTTTAGTGAGTATGATTATGATATGTCTTTGTGCCTTTCTTTTTGGAGTCTATCATACATGGAGTTCATTAAACTTCTTGGATGGTCGTCTTTTCATCTTTCATGATATTTGGCAAGTTTTCTGCCAGCAAATCTTCAACAATCTTCTCTGTGTTTTCCATTTTTATGAGAGATTTTGTTATGTGACTTTAAACTTTTTTATATGACAGATTTGTGACATTTTTGTTACTTCTCAGAGATCCTGTAAGATGTTAGATAACTTTCTCTAAGGGATTGTTCTGAGGGTTGTTTGGTAGATTCTATTTGCAGTGAACCCATGATGGCTCCATGTGATCACCTTGCTTTTCCCAAATGCTTATAGGAGTTCTGTTTATGACCATGTCTCTTTCCAGGGATAGATGCTTGCTAATTTTCCCTTTAATAAAATTATAGCAGGATGAGCCTGCCTCTGGTGTTCTGGCATCCCTCCAAATCTGTATGATTTCCTCTTGCAAGTATGAATTAGGTTTTTTTTTTTTTTTTTTCCTGCACAGCTTTTTATTAACACCTGTATTCCCCGTGTCCATTCAGCCAGCTCCTATCCCCCTTTGCCTTCTCTTCTCACCTCCAGACAGGAGCTGCCCACATAGTCTCATGTGTCTACTTGAGCCAAGAAACTCACTACTCACCAGTATCATTTTCTGTCTTATAGCCCAGTCCAATCCCTGTCTGAAGAATTGGCTTTGGGAATGGTTCCTGTCTTGGGCTAACAGAAGGTCTGGGGACCATGACCTCTGGGGTCCTTCTAGTCTCAGTCAGACCATTAAGTCTGGTCTTTTTACAAGAATTTGAGGTCTGCATCCCCCTGTTCTCCTGCCCCATCAGGAATTCTCTGTCGTGTTCCCTGTCAGGGCAGTCATCAGTTGGTGTCAGGCACCATCTAGCTCTTCTGGTCTTAGGCTGATGTAGTCTCTGATTTATGTGGTCCTTTTTTTTTTTTTTCTGTCTCTTGGGCTCATAATTACCTTGTGTCTTTGGTGTTCTTCATTCTCCTTTGCTCCAGGTGGGTTGAGACCAATTGATGCATGTTAGATGGCCACTTAAGTATATTAATTCTTTATAGTTTTTTTTTTAGTTTAATAAAGAGGTTATCATGCTATGTGAATTTTTTTGAGACTGTTTACACTCAATATATTTCTAGGTTTCAGTGTTTCATGTAGCTGTAGATTGTGCATTTTGTTTACTAATTAATTTTACATTTTGTGAATGTATCACAATACTTTTATCTACTCTTCTGTCTTTGGTCTGTCTTTGGGCATTCGGGTTATTTTCCTTTGCTATTATAAATAGCAGTGCTATGATGCACATTGTACATATATTCTTTTTTTTTTTTTTAAGAGCTTTTCTTGGGCATATATTTAAGGAATGAAATAACTGGAGTTAGAGAATGTTTAATGTTCAATCATAATATACAATTCCAGCTTATTTTCCAAAGTGGCTGGATTAGTTTGTAGTTTCTTAATGTTGATGTGTAATCCATACTGAAGGCTGTGGTCTTTGATCTTCCTTAGTAAGTGCTTCAAGTCCTCTTCACTTTCAGCAAGCAAGGTTGTGTCATCTGCGTAATGCAGGTTGTTAATGAGTCTTCCTCCAATCCTGATGCACTGTTTTTCATACAGTCCGGTTTCTCAGATTATTTGCTCAGCATACAGATTGAATAGGTATGGTGAAAGGATGGAATGCTGGAGCACACCTTTCCTGACTTTAAGCCAATCAGTATCCCCTTGTTCTGTCCAAATGACTGCCTCTTAATCTATGTAAAGTTTCCTCATGAGCACAATTAAGTGTTCTGGAATTCCCATTCTTCACAATGTTATCCATAATTTGTTATGATCCACACTGTCAAATGCCTTTGTGTAAAGATCCTTCTGGCATTCTCTGCTTTTAGCCAGGATCCATCTGGCATCAGCAATGATGTCCTTGGTTCCACATCCTATTCTGAATCTGTCCTTAATTTCTGGCAGTTCCCTGTTGATATACTGTTGTAGCCGCTTTTAAGTGATCTTCAGCAAAGTTTTGCTTGCATATGATATTAAGGATATTATTCTATAATTTCTACATTTGGTTGGATCACCTTTCTTGGGAATAGGCATAAATATGGATTTCTTCCAGTCGGTTGGCCAGGAAGCTGTCTTCCATATTTCTTGGCATAGACAGTGATCACGTTCAGTGCTGTATCCATTCTTTGAAACATCTCAGTTGATATTCTGTCAATTCCTGGAGCCTTGTTTTTCACCAATGCCTTCAGAGCAGTTTGGACTTCTTCCTTCAGTACCATCGGTTCCTGATCATATGCTACCTCTTGAAATGGTTGAACATCCACTAATTGTTTTTGGTATAATGACTCTGTGTATTTCTTCCATCTTCTTTTGATGCTTCCTGCATCATTTAATGTTTTTCCCATAGAAGCCTTCAGTATTGCAACTCAAGGCTTCAATTTCTTCAGTTCTTTCAGCTTGAGAAATGCCGAACGTGTTCTTCCCTTTTGGTTTTCCATCTTCAGCTCTTTGCACATGTCATTATAATACTTTGTCTTCTTGAGCCGCCCTTTGAAATCTTTTCAGTTCTTTCACTTCATCATTTCTTCTTTTTGCTCTAGCTGCTCGACATTCAAGAGCAAATTTCAGAGTCTCCTCTTACATCCATCTTGTTCTTTTTTTTCTTTCCCATCATTTCAATGACCTCTTGCTTTCTTCATGTATGATGCCCTTGATGGCATTCCACACCTCATCTGATCTTCGGTCTTAGTGTTCAGAGCATCTAATCTGTTCTTGAGATGGTCTCTAAATTCAGGTGGGATATACTCAAGGTCATATTTTGGCTCTCAGGGACTTACTCTAATTTTCTTCAGTTTCAACTTGAACTTGCATATGAGCAATTTATGGTCTGTTCCACAGTGATGATATTGAGCTTTTCCTTCGTCTCTTTCCACAGATGTAGTCAATTTGATTCCTGTGTGTTCCATTCGACAAGGTCCATGTATATAGTTGCTGTTTATGTTGGTGAAAAAGGTATTTGCAATGGAGAAGTCGTTGGTCTTGCAAAATGCTATCATTTGATCTCCAGCATTGTTTCTATCACCAAGGCCATATTTTCCAACTACTGATTCTTGTTCTTTGTTTCCAACTTTGGCATTTCAATCACCAGTAATTATCAATGCATTCTTATTGCATGTTCGATCAATTTCAGACTGCAGAAGCTGGTAAAAATCTTCAGTTTCTTCATTTTTGGCCTTAGTGGTTGGTGCATAAATTTGAATAATAGTCATATTAACTGGTCTTCCTTGTAGGTGTATGGATATGATCCTGTCACTGAGAGCGTTGTGCTTCAGGATAGATCTTAAAATGTTCTTTTTGACAGTGAATGGAACACCATTTCTCTTCAAGTTGTCATTCCCGGCATAGCAGACTATATGATTGTCTGATTCAAAATGGCCAATACCAGTTCATTTCAGCTCACTAATGCTTAGGATATAGATGTTTATTCGTTCCATCTCATTTTTTAACAATTTCCAATATTCTTGGATTCATGCTTCCTACGTTCCAGGTTCAGATTATTAATGGATGTTTGCAGCTGTTTCTTCTCATTTTGAGTCATACCATGTCAGCAAATGAAGGTCTTGAAAGCTGTACTCCATCCACTTCATTAAGGTCGGCTCTACTTTGAAGAGGCAGATCTTCCCCAGTCATCTTTTGAGTGCCTTCCAACCGTCCGGGTTCATCTTCTGGCATTATATCAGACAGTGTTCCTCTATTATTCATAAAGTTTTCACGGGCTAATGCTTCTCAGAAGTAGACTGCCAGGTCCTTCTTTCTAGTCTGTCTTAGTCTGGAAGCTCAGCTGAAACCTGTCCTCCATGAGTGACCCTGCTAGTATCTGAATATCAGTGGCATAGCTTCCGGCATCACAGCAGCATGCAAGCCCCCACAGTATGACAAACTGACAGATGTGGAATGGGCATTAATATGGATCTCTTCCAGTTGGTTGGCCAGGTACCTGTCCTCTAAATTTCTTGGCATAGATGAGTGAATGCTTCCATTTTTGCACCCGTTTTTTGAAACATCTCAATTTGTATTCTGTCAATTCCTGGAGCCTAGTTTTTTGTCAGTGTCTTCAATGCACCTTAGACTTTTTCATTTAATGCCATCAGTTCTTGATCATATGCCTCCTCCTGAAATGGTTGAACATCAACCAATTCTTTTTGGTACTGTGACTCTGTGTTCCTTCCATCTTCCGTTGGTGCTTCCTGTATTGTTCAATATTGTTCCCATAGAATCCTTCAATTTTGAAACTCAAGGCTTGAATTTTTTTTTTCTTTCAATTTTTTCAGCTTGAGAGATGCCAAGTGTGTTCTTCCTTTTTGGTTTTCTAACTCAAGGTCTTTGCACATTTAATTATGCTGCTTTACTTTGTCTTCTTGAGCTGCCCTTTGAAATATTCTGTTCAGCTTTTTTATTTCATCCTTTCTTCTGTTCACTTTAGTTACTCTATGTCCAAGAACAAGTCTCAGAGTCTCTTCTGACATCCATTTTGGTCTTTTCTGTCTTTTTAATGATCTTTTGCTTTCTTCATAATGTCATCCCTCGACTTGTCTGATCTTCAGTCATTAGCGTTCAGTGTGTCAAATCTATTCTTGAGATGATCTGTAAATTCAGGTAGGATATACTCAAGGTCATACTTTGGCTCTCATAGGCTTGTTTTAATTTTCTTCACTTCCACCTTGAACCTGCATATGAGGAATTGATGGTCTGTTCCACAGTTGGCCCTTGGCTTTGTTCTGACTGATGATGTTGAGCTTCTTCATTATCTATTTCCACAAATGTAGTCAATTTCATTTCTGTGTATTCCATCCAGTGAAGTCTATGTGTATAGTTGGCATTTATGTTGCTGAGAAAAGGTATTTCCAACAAATAAGGAATTGGTCTTGCAAAATTCTATCATGCAATGTCCAATATCATTTCTATCACCAAGGCCATGTTTTCCAACTATAGATACTTCTTTGTTTCTAACTTTGTCATTCCAATCGCCAGTAATTATCAATGCATCTTGATTGCATGTTTGATCAATTTCAGACTGCAGAAGTTGGTAAAAATCTCCAGTTTCTTCATCTTTGTCTTTAGCGATTGGTGTGTAAAGTTGAATAACAGTTGTATTAACTTGTCTTCCTTGTAGTCATATGGATGTTATCTTATCACTGACAGCATTGTACTTCAGGATTGATCTTGAAATGTTCTTTTTGACAATGAATGCAATGACGTTCCTCTTCAATTTGTCATTCCTGGCAGCATAGATCATATGATTGTCATATTCAAAATGGCCAGTACCAGTCCATTTTAGGTCATTGATGCCTAGTATATTTATCTCAAGCATTCCATGTCCTTTTGACAACATCCAATTTTCCTAGATTCAAACTTTGCACATTCCATGTTCCACATTAATGAGATTTGCAACTGTTTATTTTCATTTTGAGTTGCACCATATCAGCAAATAATAGTCCCGAAAGCTTACAGGCCATTAAAGCTCATTGTACTTTGAGGAGGCAACTCTTCCCATGTTGTATTTTGAGTGCCTTCCAACCTGAGGGGCTCATTTTCAGGCATTGTATGAGACAATGTTCCCTTGCTATTCCTAAGGTTTTCACTGGCCAATTGTTTTAGAAGTAAACCACCAGGTCCTTCTTCTTAGCATGTCTTAGTCTGGAAGCTCCACTGAAGCCTGTCCACTGTGAGTGACCCTGCTCCTATTAGAAATACCAGTCATAGCTTCCAGCATCACAGCAACACACAAGCCACCATAGTACAACAAACTGACAGATGAGTGGTGGTTTTTATCAATAAATATTATTTATTAAGATAAAGATTCCATTCCAAATTTATTAAGAGTTGAATGTACGTTGAATTTTATCAAATGCTGTTTTTTCAGATGTTTTAAATAGTCGTATTGTTTTTTACTTTAATCCGAAAATGTGGTAAATACATTTATAGATTTTCTAATGTAAAACCGTCCTATGTTCCCAGAATCAACCCAATTTCATCATGGTATATAAACATTTGTTGTATTTGGCTTGCTGATATTTAGGATTTCGTCTCTAAAATTTATGAGTGAAATGGGCTTATAATTTCCCTTTCTCACTTGTCTTTATTTGGTTTTGGTGACCCCACAGAATTACTTATGCAATGTAATTTTTTTAAAGAATTTCTATAAAATAAGGATGGTCTGTTTCCTGAAAGCTTGGTAGGTTCCCCCTATAAAATTATCTGGACCTAATAATTTTTGTTTGAAAAAATTTAAACTTATGCTTCTATTTTTTTAAAATTGTTGTATGATTACCCATGCTTTCTATGTTTTCTTGGGATAATTTTGGCAAAGTTTTTTGTTGTTGTTGTTTGAGTTCTAAAGTATTTAACATATACTTTCTCATAGTAGTCTTTGATTTTCAAAAATCTTCACTTTTAAATATGGACGCTTTTTTATTCATAATATCATATGTATGCCTCTTCTTTCATTGATGGTAATATTTAAAATAACTATTGAAAAGTAGCTTGGCAATTTCTTATAAAGTTAAGCATAAACCTATCCTATGATCTAACGATTCTACTCCTAGGTATTTATCCAAGAGAAATTAAAATATATGTCTTAAAAAAAAATACAGGTTTGTTTGTAGTATTTGGTTACAAATAGCCAAAAGTTGGAAACAGCTTAAATGTGTAACAATAGAATAGTAGATAAATAAATTTTCCGTACCTCCATACAGTGAAATATTATTCAGACTGCTGATAAATGTAACAACATTGATGAATCTCAAAGATATGAGTTTGAACAAAAGAAGCCAAGTACAAAGATGCATACTTACAATTCCATCTATACGAAGTTCAGAAAACAGGCAAAACAAATTTATGGTGATAGATCAGAGCGCTGATAGTCTCTTGGGGGCAACGATAGACTGGGAATTGGCATGAGGAAATTTTCTGGGGTGATGAAAATGTTTTATATCTTGCTTTGTGAATACATTTTTTTTTTGCGAAAACTTAGCAAACTATACATATAAGACTAATGATTTCACTCTATATGAATTTTACCTCAATAAAAATATTTTAAAAAAGTAAAAATGGTGAATAAAATAAGCATTGGTCCAACTTTTATTATTAAATAGCTATGAGAGTTTGGGAAGTAATTTCACTTCTCTGGGCTTAGCATTTCATTTGTCTTTAAATTGAGGTGGTTTTACTAGATCTTTGCTCTGGTACCTTCCAGTTCTAATATATATGTCATGAGATTTTCTGTCTTACCTCACCTTGACAGTGGTGTCTTTCGATTGGAAAATATGTTCTGGCATTTGCTAAGTGCAAAGTGCTATGTTACATGAGAATTTCTATATATTCCCTGCTTCCACAGAGTTTATAATATAGCAACAATAGAAATGTTAGTATGCCTAGCATTTCATTATTAACGTTAACTCATCAAAGGCATGATTTAACCTATTGAGTCTTCTAAGATTAATTGATATTGGTCTACCAGGTGATCTTTCTGGCCTGGCCAGCCCCTACTCATTCACACAAAACCCCAGGTGTGGTCTGGAGGTTTTAGAAAATAAAGGCACCTCAATTACTCAGGAAATTCTAAAGGTTGTCTCCTAGGAACCAAGGACAAAAGCCAATTTGTTTTTTTGTAAGGAAACTCATTACCACACAATCACTCATGCTTATTTTCATTTTCTTCCCCATTTTCTTCCTGACTTAGGTAAAACTATAGTAAAAAATTAAAAACAAGCAAACAAACTATAAACCATAATGATAGGATTTCATGTGCATTGTTTACATATATATTCTCAGAAGCTAGAAAAGTGCCTAGTGCATAGTGGTTGCTTAAATGTTTGCTGCAAGAATAACTGAATGAAGAGACGGCCCAGGTTGGCAGCTTAGTCAGACATACCATGCTGTCCCTCTACAGCAAAGACCTTAGAAGCCACGTGAAACAGATACAGATGACAATCCTGGAACCCTAAGCATTAAAAAAAAAAAAAGGATAAATATCAAGAAATCAAAGGACTTATGGCATTGGGTAAATCTGCAGCAAAAAACCTCTTTAAAGTGTTGAAAAGCAAAAATATTACTTTGCGGACTAAGGTGCGCCTGACCCAAGCCATGATATTTTCAATCACCTCATATGCATGTGAAAGCTGGACAATAAATAAGGAAGACCAAAGAAGAATTGGTGCCTTTGAGTTGTGGTGCTGGCAAAGAATATTGAATATACCATGGACTGCCAGAACAAATGAATCTGTCTTGGACAAAGTACAGCCAGAATGCTCCTCAAAAGCAAGGATGGTGAGACTTCGTCTCACATACTTTGGACATGTTATTAGGAGGGATCAGTCCCTGAAGAAGCACATCATTCTTGGTAAAGTAGAGGGTCAGCGAAAAAGTGGACGACCCTCAATGAAATGGATTAACACAGTGGCTGCAACAATGGGCTCAAGCATAACAATGATCATGAGGATGGCACAGGACTGGGCAGTGCTGTGTTCTGTTGCACACAGGGTCGCTATGAGTCAGAATAGACTTGGCGGCACCTAACAACAACAACAACATACTGGGCACTAGATTCAAATGTCATTTAATCCTTTGAGCCTTTACTTTGGTGCAGTCCTAACCATATAATCCTCCACCTCAGTTCATGTGCTTCATGGGAAAGGATTCTGCCAGTATCATTCTAGCCAGTATTCTCCTCTTGGAACGGAACTTGTACTTTGACAAGAGACTGAACTCAAGGAGTTTATTGTGGCATTTTCATACAGGCTTTTAGAGGAAAAGATTTTAAGAGTGGGGTACTTTAGAGCTCCTTAAACCATTGAGGGGAGGCAGTTAGTTCTTTTGCCTTTGTACGAGGCTGTCTGTGATTGGGAGATAATTCATTAAGTCCATTATCAGCCCCTAACATGCCCAGCCCAGTTGAGATGGAGTCACTGTGTTTGACTTTACATAGTTCCTGAGTCCAGTTTTGTCTACTAACTGCCCATTACCTGTGGGTATGTGAGGACGTAGAGAAGCATCGAGATGTGGTTACTGGGCTTTCAGCTAGGCTCATTTATTAGATCCATGGCTTCATTTCTGCACGTATATCTCACAGAGCATGTGGCTGAGGTTCATGCTTCCACAGAGTGAGGAATTTCTTAGTGCTGGGGACCTCGCAGGTCCCTTGTGAATTAGTAAAAATATTAATGTTAAATGCACAAATGTCAAAGTTGTACTGACACTTTGCTACTTCTTGCTTTTTTGACTCTCATATCACATTTTCTATTAGAGTTCCTAAATAGTTTTCCTGATTCTTTCTCCCTCCTTTGATCAGCCTTACACATGCTTATCTTGTTAATTTTCCTGGAGCAAAATTTTGATTATGCCCCTTTGCTCAAGACCTTCATTTATTCTTTGATGCTTAGAGAAAATAGTCCAAGTGCTTATCCTACCATTTACACCCTTAATGACCTGGTACTGTTCGCCCTTTCCAACATTTTTTTCTTACTGCTTTTCTTTCTCTCATCCTAAGTTTCTTTCTGTCAGAATTAATATTTGCTCTTTGTACACAGCCTATGTTTTCCTGCTTCCTTGCCTTCTACCTGGAATGTCCTTACTCTCATTTCCATAACAAACCCTCTTATCATCTTGTTAAAATCTGAGAAAAAGTATCCTTAAGATGTTATTATGTATAGAGACTAACCAAATATTGTAGTCAATATCATCATGGCCAGAGTTGGCACAAAGTAAATAATCAGCTCCCTTAAAGAATTTCTTATTAGCCAGTATTTTTGTTCGTGGATGTGTTGGATATTATCATAGACTCTAGCAGTATGTGTGTATGTGTGTGTGTGTGTGTAGTGTGTGTATATACTCAAGAAGATGCGCATACATGTGCATGCTTACAAATAGACTTTTCACCATGACTGAGCCTGTTTCCTCAATAGCATCTGGCTTTAGTGGGTGATGCTAAAGGTTAAGTCAGGATGTGTGGTTTTTTTTTTTTTTCAGTCAAAGTGGTTTTAACTAAAACCCAAGGAAAGAAGGTGAAACAAACTCTCTTTCTTTTATTGTGCTCTAAGCGAGAGTTTACAGTTCCAGTCAGTTTCTCATACAAAAACGTATACACACATTATTATGTGACCCTAGTTGCTCTCCCTACAATGTGACAACACACTCCTTCTCTCCACCCTGTATTTCCCGTGTCCATTCAACCAGCTCCTGTCCCCCTCTGCCTTTTCATCTTGCCTCCAGGCAGGAGCTGCCCACATAGTCTCATGTGTCTATGTAAGCTAAGAAGCGCACACCTCACCAGTATCATTTGATGTCTTAGAGTCCAGTCTAATCTTTGTCTAAAGGGTTGCTTTTGGGAATGGTTTTAGTTTTGGGCTAACAGAGAGTCCAGGGACACTAATCTCTGGGGTCCCTCCAGTCTCAGCAGACCGTTAAAATCTGGGTTTTTTTTTACTAGAATTTTAAGTCTGCATCCCACTTTTCTCCTGCTTCATCAAGGATTCTCCGTTGTATTCCCTGTCAGGGTAGTCATTGGTGGTAGCCTGGCACCATCTAGTTCTTCCAGTCTTAGGCTCATGGAGTCTCTGATTTATGTGGCCCTTTCTCTTGGGCTCATAATTACCTTATGTCTTTGGTATTCTTCATTCTCCTTTGCTCCAGATAGGTTGAGACAAATTGATGCATCTTAGATGGCCGCTTGCTAGCATTTAAGGCCCTGGACGCCACTCACCAAAGTGGGATGCAGAATATTTTCTTAATAGATTTTATTATGCCAATTGACCTAGATGTCCCCTGAAACCATGGTCCCCAGACCCCCACTCCTGTTACTCTATTCCTCGAAGTGTTTGGTTGTATTAAGGACACTTCTAAGTTTTTTGATTAGTCCAGTTGTGCTGACTTTCCCAGTATTGTGTGTTGCCCTTCCCTTCACCTAAAATAATTCTCGTCTACTATTTAATTAGTGAATACCCGTGTTCCTTCCTCCCTCGCCATGCTCGTAACCATCAAAGAATGTTTTCTTCTGTGTTTAAGCCTTTTCTTGAGTTCTTATAATAGTGGTCTCATACAATATTTTCCCTTTCGTGACTGACTAATTTGTCTTAGCATAATGCCTTCCAGATTCCTCCATGTTAGGAAATGTTTCACGGATTCATCATTGTTCTTTATTGTTCCATACTATTCCATTGTGTGAATATACTGTAATTTGTTTATCCGTTCATCCATTCATGGGCACCTTGGTTGTTTCCATCTTTTTCGTATTGTAAACAGTGCTGCAGTGAACATGCGTGTGTACGTATCCATTCGTGTGAAGGCTCTTATTTCTCTAAGATATATTCCAAGGAGTGGGATTGCTGGATCATATGGTAGTTCCATTTCTAGCTTTCTAAGGAAGCACCAAATCAATTACAAAGTGGTTGTACCATTTTACGTTCCCACCAGCAGTGTGCAAGTGTTCCAGTCTCTCCACAACCTCTCTAACATTTATTATTTTGTGTTTTTTGGATTAATGCCAGCCTTGTTGAGGTGAGATGGTATGTCATTGTGTTTCGATTTGCATTTCTCTAACGGCTACTGATGGTGAGCCTTTCCTAGTTTATCTGTTAGCCACCTGAATGTCTTCTTTGGTGAAGTGCCTGTTCATATCCTTTGCCCATTTTTTAATTGGGTTATTTGTCTTTTTTGTTGCTGACGTTTTGCAGTATCTTGTAGATTTTCGAGATTAGTCGCTGATTGGATTTGTCATAGCCAAAAATTTTTTACCAGTCTGGAGATCGTCTTTTTACTCTTTTGGTGAAGTCTTTGGATGAGCATAAATGTTTGATTTTTAGGAGCTCCCAGTTATCTAGTTTCTCTTCTTGTGTTTGTACATTGTTAGTAATGTTTTATATACTGTTTATGCCAGGTATTAGGGCTCCTAGCACTGTCCCTATTTTTAATTCCATGATCTTTATCGTTTTAGGTCTTTGGTCCATTTTGAGTTAGTTTTTGTGCATGGTGTGAGGTATGGGTGTTGTTTCATTTTTTTGGCAGATGGATATCCAGTTATGCCAGCACCATTTGTTAAAGAATTTGTCTTTTCCCATTTAATGGACTTTGGGGTTTTGTCAAATATCAGCTGCTCATAGGTGGATGAATTTATCTCTGGATTCTCAATTCTGTTCCATTGGTCTATGTATCTGTTGTTGTACCAGTACCAGACTGTTTTGACTACTGTGGTGGTATAACAGGTTCTAAAACAGGTAGAGTGAGGCCTCCCACTTTGTTCTTCTTTTTTCAGTAACGCTTTACTTACCTGGGGCCTCATCCCTTTCCATGTGAAGTTGGTGATTTGTTTCTCCATCACATTAAAAAATGCCACTGGAATTTGGAACCAGATTGCATTGTATCTGTAGATCCCTTTGGGTAGAACAGACGTTTTCACAATGTTGAGTCTTCCTATCCATGAGCAAGGTATGTTTTTCCACTTACGTAGGTCTCTTTTGGTTTCTTGCAGTAACGTCTTATGGTTTGCTTTGTATAGGTCTTTTATGTTTCTGGTTAGATTTATTCCTAAGTATTTTATGTTATATTTGCTATTGTCAATGGTATTGATTTGCTGATTTCTTCTTTGACGTTCTTTTTTTTTGGTGTAGAGGAATCCAACTGATTTTTGTATGTTTATCTTGTACCCTGATACTTTGCCAAAATCTTCTATTAGTTCTAGTAGTTTTCTTGTGGATTTTTTAGGGTTTTCTGTGTATAAGATCATATCATCTGCAAATAGAGGTACTTTTAGTTCTTCCTTACCAATTTGGATGCCCTTTATTTCTTTATCTAGCCTAATTGCTCTGGCTAGGAATAAGAGTGGTGATAATGGGCATCCTTGTCTGGTTCTTGTTCTCAAGGAGAATGCTTTCAGACTCTCCATTTAGGATGCTGTTGGTTATTTGCTTTGTATAAAAAAAAAAATGCCCTTTATTATGTTGAGTAATTTCCCTTCTATTTCTATTTTGCTGTGAGTTTTTATCATGTGTGGGTGTTAGACTTTGTGAAATGCCTGTTCTGCATCAATTGATAGGATTATGTGGTTCTTGTCTTTTGTTTTACTTGTGTGGTGGATTACATGGATTGTTAATGTTGAACCATCCTTGCATATCTGGTATGAATCCCACTTGGTCATGGTGAATTATATTTTGATATGTTGTGAAACAGACTCTTGCTTGCACCTTTTTCCATGTACGTGGGGCATGCGTTGGTTGCCATAAACAGCAAGGCCCAACATCATGGAATCTCCAAAGCTGTGTGAACCTGGTTAGTGCCGCCAAGTCCAGAGAAAGTGTCCTTGAAAACAGATACATTTTGTTAACTAAATGATCTACTGATCAGATCTCATTTGTCTAAACTCTCTCCCTTCGTTTCTGACTGAACCCTGATATTAAGAAACACAGACCAATAAGAAACACTTGTCATTTCGTTATGAGATTGAAGAAGGTAGGGAAAGTGGTTACTGGTAATGTGGACCACTATTTTTTTCTTTTTTTGTTTTGTTTTCTCCCATGGAGTTTCTGAGAAATGTCTTATTTTCCATGTTGGGGGTAAGGAGGAGGCCAAGTGGACAGGTCTAATCTCTGCATCCCCATTAAAACTGAATTTACTCTGCTCCTGTTACTTTTTTATATTGGAATTTTTGTAAGATATTATTTCTTTTTTATAATTTTTTTGCCATTAAACATTTAGGCAGGTAAATAAATATAAGATCATATAGCAATTCATCCATATGTTTTAAAGGAACATTTTCTTCCCGGTGCTAATCTAATACTACCCTGTAAGGTTGGTAATGATATTTGCATTTTTCATATGAAAAAACTGGGACTTAGGAAGGTAAAAATAGGTACAATTACACTGATAATAAGAAGGGCATTTGAGTTTTGAGTTTAACAGTTTATTCCATACTATTTCCATTGCTTTTTTATGTGCTTAGCCTATGTGAAAAATCAAAGCCAGAAAAATATATGTTTATGGGATGAAAAGTCAGATATGACTCCGTATGGTCAATTATAATCATGTCCAGATGGTTAGTGCTCTGAGCTACTAGAGACCCCATTTGATGCCCCAGTTATCTACCATCATCACGATTAGGATAGTCATCAGATTATAAAGAAGATGGCATTATTTGGTGGAAAGAACATGGGCTTTGAAATCTGTCCTGGAATCAGTTTTCATTTCTGCCACTTCCTAGCTGTAAAATGTTGAGCAATGAAGAGTTAACTCCTCTGAAGCTCATTTCCACGTGTGTAAAATGTAATAGTACTATCCATCTTGAGAAAATGAGATAGCAAATGGGAAAGCACCAAAAGTTGTCCTTGACATAGAGCAGGCACACAACAGGTATTCAATAAGTGTTAGTTGAATCTGAGTATTAGTGATATACACCAATACAAATTGATGTAAAACGTAATCACTCCCTCATAGGGGTTTAAAAGCTAATTGATGTCACAATGAAAAATGACAATATAAAGGCACCGAAGGTCAAGTGCCAAAAGAAAGCAACCATGACAGGTCAGTGGAGGAGAAAATTCGTGAGGGCTAGGAACATTAGGGAAACCAGTGTCTTCTAGGAGTCAGGCTTGAGCTGAGTTCTGAAGAAAGGCAAGCTCTTATTCAGATAGGCAGGGAGGAGGGAGCAAGAGTGTAGCCAAAAAGGAGAAATGGCTTATAAGAGAAATGGATGTGGTTGTGTATGGAAACAAGGCTAGATCATATTGCTGAAGCAAGGATAACACAGGCAGTGTATGTATTGTGCTTTACAGTTTACAAAATCTTTTGCCTCCTTTGATCCTCTCCTTAGCTACAAGAGGAGGAAAGGATAAATCTCATTAACTTCATTTAAAGAATAGATAAAGATGAAACAGAAACAGAGAGGTGAAGTGCCTTGGCTGAGATAAAAAGCAACCAAACAAAAAAACCAGTTGCTGTGAAATCAATTCCAGCTTATGACTACCCCATGTATATCAGAGTAGAGCTGTGCTCTACAGGGTTTTCAGTGGTTGAGTTTTTGCAAGTAGATTACTAGGCCTTTCTTCTGAGGCACCTCTGAGTGGACTCAAACCTCCAACCTTTCAGTCGGCAGCTGAGTTCTAACCGTTTGCACCACCCAGGGACTCCCTGGCTAAGATAGCACCTCTCTTCTGTTGCAGAGACTCTCCTCAAACTCCAATCTGCTGGCTGAGGATTTATGAGAGTGGCATGGGGAAGGGATAAGACTGGAGAAGTTAGAGAAAAACTATGGTTTTGAATCACAGCTGCAAGGGTTGGGATTTTTAATTCTGTAAGCATAGAAAACCACAAAGGCTTATGACCAACGTGCATGTGCAAAGTAATATTTTTGAAGATTAGTTCTGCAGCAGGACTTAGGTGGATGTCTATTCCTAAGACAAGGTGGTATTTTTCTAGAATTTGTCTCTTCCAATACTATTGTCCAAATAAGTTTTAGGCCAAGGAGGGCTCTGTCCTTTATGCCATCTTGGAGAAAGCCTTCTTAATCAGGGAAATGTAGCTATTAGCATATTGGCAGCCTTTTCTGTTCTGCATTTTAAATTGTAAATTTAATTTATTTCTGGATAAAATATCTGTGTAAAACAAGCCAATTTCCAAAAATGACAGCCCCCTGGAAAAAATGTTGGAGGAAAAGATCATATGCATGACTAAGCTATATTTTAATTTAAACAAATATTTGGATTAAATCATAAAGGGAATGGAAACGGCATAACAGGGACATTGTAACTCACTGAATTGAAGTCATGCTTATCATCTCAGACAACACCAAAGCAATGAAGCAGTGGGCTAGGAAGGATGATTGAAGTTTTGGAGTAGGTCAGATCTGAGTTCTAATTATGAACATAAGCTTCAAGAGGTCAGGGGCTTTTTGTCTACTGCCATATCCCCAGCACCTAAGACAATATCTGACTCAGAGTAGGTACCAAACCAATTTTTGCTGAATTTAAATAAAATGAGAACTCAGCCCTGTAACTTACCAGCTGGAAAACATTGGACAAGTGAGTTTGCCTGACAGCCTTAGTTTTCTCATCTGTATAATGGGGATAATAATATTTACTTTATAAAATTATTGTAAGGGCTAGTGATGATGCAAGTAAGCAAGATATGTTTCATGAACCCAGGTTATAAGCTGGGCTTCGTTATTATGTGTTTCCCACCCAGCTTTGCTGGGCTGAGGCAGTGTCCTGAAAGGCCCAAACTTGGTAGAAATTATTCAGATTTATGTCCCTCTCAGGGATGACTGAAGTAATTTTGTTAATAGGTGCTTAATTGTTGAAATAAAATTTTCCAGGGTGGTAAAATTTGAACCAGTTTATTCCTATTAGTAATTAGTTCATTCAGAAAGAACACATCGTGGACACATTCATTTATTTATTAATTTATTTTTCTATGATCTCTATCACAGAAAGGCATTATAGTCTTTTATCTTATCTTTTTATAATCCCTACAACAAAGTCTCTTTTAAAGTATTCCCATTTTGAACATGAGGACTTGGAGGAACCAAGTGACAAGCTCACAGTCACACATTTAATAAAAGCAGAACTGACATTTGAACCAGAACTCAGAACTTTTGTGTTCAAAGCCACTGTACTTTATAGAGGCATTCAATATATATTTGTTGATTGAATTAATGGGCAAAGTCCAATCATATCCAGCTTTAATGTTCCTTCAGTCACAAGATGTTCTTTTAGCTCCCGCCATGACTATATTAAAAACGAGGAATCTGGCTTTGGTTCAGTTGCTAAAAGCATGTATCGTCTGGGACTGTTAGATTTTTGTTAGACTATTCAGAAATATATCTCAGTCTTACAAGAGCAAGGGCATCTTTTGAATTTATTATGTACCCTCTCTTCTACCAAAAGAAAGAGAAATAAAGTAAAACATAATGAAAAGGCCAAGTTAAAGAGGCTATATATTTAATGTCCATTATGGCAGGAACTAGTATTTATTATGTACCAATTATGTAACAAGTCTTACACTGTGTGCTTTACATACATTATTTCACAGTGGCCCTCTGAGGACATATTGCCATCTACAAGTTGTAAAATAAGAAATTCCTCAAAACTTCGTTGGCTTCTCATCTCACCCTAGGTAGCACCAAATATTTTCACCATGGCTCACAAAGTCCTCCGTGACCAACTCAATAGCCCTACCCTGAGTGTAGAAAGCCTATATTCTGGGATTAACACGTGTTACCTCTGCACTGTTATAGATACCATGATGCTCAGTCGAGTTGCACAGAAATATTCCTGTCTCCATACTCCTACCCAATGTGGGGAATTTACTTCCGCTCATGCTCCAGCCGAGAGAGAGCATAAACAGGGTCAAACCTTTCCATCACAGTGGGAATGTTTGAGTAAAATCAAACAAAAAGGGACAGAATGTGGCTCTCACATTGCATAGAGGTACAAGAAAGAAAATGAAGCTGCAGTGAGATGCAAAAACACACAGAAAACTTTCCCAGGGAACAAATACTAAGGGGCAGTTACTTGTGGAACATGTGTGAGGAAAGACACTTCCTAAGGGATTTTTCTGATTAAAAACCAGAACAAGCAGAACACTAATTAGAAGAGTGAGCAGTTATAGAGACAAAGCCTTTTCTGCAGGTACAATACACAAGAAGAGTTGCTGCTTTGGAATGCCGAAGGCCCTTGAAAATGTCAGTATCACCTTCAAAAGAGTCCACTTATTATTGGCTAATTTGGGAATCGGCATTCCAGGTGAAGCTTGATTTGCACCCTGTTCACACCTTCTTTGATGGCCACAGAGAAGGGACCATGAGAGATGGAAAAGTTGAGCGGCTCTGAACTCCTCATGGAAGCCTGCTTTCCTAACCTCACCGCCTGGGCAAATGAGAGTGGCAGATCCATCATGCAATAGTAGGGATTGTGCCAGTCAGTCATCAATCCTGGGCTTGGCCTTACCACCAGCTCTCTAACTTTATACTTTACCCACTCCTGACAGGTAGTAAGTGAATTTTCATAACAAACTGCTTAAATATTCAATTTTTATCCAGCTTTAAGGCACTCTTTGTCCTCGGCAGTTCCAATGGTTAGTGACCCCTTCAAAATCAACATCATTTGTCAAATCAAATTAGGCTTGTTACTAAATGCAATGCAGTGACATTCATCTTTTTGATGCTTTCAAACCAGCGTGAGGTTAAGTTCTCTTAAGGAATGAGGCTTGGTGTGCTGAATGAGTCACTTCCTCAATGAGGCAATTGTCAGAAAAATAGGAGGCTTTGCTTTAAGGTAAATATTGTTGGGTCACTTGAAATGTATGCAGATTTGACATTTTCCTTCTGATTAGCATGTCTACACATTAAAGTTTTTTGTATGTCACATCGGATAGTTCACATGCCAGGGGTAATGTCAGTGAACACTTGATAGAAACTTTAATTTGCTCCCAATAAAGAAAATGTGAAGACTAAGAGATAAACTTAAGGTGGGAACCTCATTTGGGTGACACATGGAATATGCACGGGGTTGTTGATGTTGTTAGGTGCCGCTGAGTCGGATATGACTGATAGCGATATCATGTAAGACAGAACGAAACACTGTCCAGTCCTGCACCGTCCTCACAATCATTATGCTTGAGCCCA
Source organism: Elephas maximus indicus (assembly GCF_024166365.1). NCBI lineage: Eukaryota > Metazoa > Chordata > Mammalia > Proboscidea > Elephantidae > Elephas > Elephas maximus. Next base: position 105,609,377 of record NC_064821.1, on the reverse strand, counting down.
TTGTTGCAGCCACTGTGTCAATCCATCTCGTTGAGGGTCTTCCTCTTTTTCGCTGACCCTCTACTTTACCTAGAATAATGACCTTCTGCAGAGACTGATCCCTCCTGATAACATGTCCCAGGTCTGTAAGACGTAGTCTCACCATCCTTCCTTCTGAGGAGCATTCAGTGCATGGGGTACTCAGGATAATTTATTATCTACTATGTGCCAGCTGGGTCCCTGGGTGGCACAATCAGCTTGTGCTCAACTAATAACCTAATGGCCGGTTGTTTGAATCCACTCAGCAGTGCTGCAAAAGAAAGGCCTGGTGACCTGCTTCCATAAAGATTACAGCAAGAAAACCCTATGAAGCAGTTTTACTCTGTAACACACGGGTTTGCCCTGAGTCAGAATCCATGGCACTAGGTTAAAAAAAGTATGCCAGGTCATTACATAGACATCTAATCTAATTTAATTATTTTAGGGATATGATCCCTCCCAATAAATGGAGAGAGGTAAAGCAGTAGGCTGAATGCCAACAGAGAGTTAAATAGCAGAGCAGAAAGTTCAAACTCATGACTGTCTGATTTCAATGTCCCCTGTAGCATATTGCTTCCATAAAAAGCAAAATATTCAACCCAGTCCTGATAAAAAAAAAACCTTAATTGGAGGTATCAAGCAGTGCCGATGCATCTTGATTCTGTCATTAGTCTGCAAATATAAAATCAGGAACTCAGATTATTTCCTGGTCCATTTTGTTACTGTTATGACTAATGACTCTTTAGCCTCCACTTGAACACTTCCAGGGACCATAAGCTTACTCTTTCACCATTCATACATGTCTACATTCATATTTATATTCTTATTCCTATGTCTATTCCTTTATCAATAGCTCTACTTATGACCTAATATATTTAAATGTACAGTTGTATCTACATCTAAATATGAAGTTAGAATATTTGCTAGGTGAGGGCCTGCACTGTGTCTTTAATTTATTATATCATTTGATCATCACAATAAGCCAAAAAGATATGACTTATTATTACCTGTATTTTATAGACAAAGAACTTGGGTTTAAGGAAGCAAATAACTTTCCCAAGCCACATAAGTAAGGAGTAGTACATCTAAGTAGTATATCATTTCCCAGTTTCAAACTTTCTCCTAACATGATGGCAATCCACAGTGCACATAATATGCAATGAAAGCGTTATCAGGACAGATAATGGAGCCTTCACCCTCAATTTGAAGTTGTTTAACCTCACCTTCTTATTTCGTGCTGTTAGAATTTTCTAAAATATAGCACCTGTCTATGAACACTGAAAAAGTGCTCCAGATAAATCCAAGCTTTAATCCTCATCTGGGTGTAAAAGGTTACCACCAGAGACCTTTCTTGTACCCAGCACCATACATTAGACCAGGGGCTGACAAACTGGCCCACAGGCCAAATCATGTTCACTGCCTGTTTTTCTAAATACAGTCTTATTGGAACACAGCCTTGCTCACTCATTTATGTATTGTCTATGGTTGCTTTCTCATTAGGCAGAGTTGAGTAGTTGTGACAGAGTTCATACAGCCTGCAAAGCCTAAAAGATTCACTATCTTACCCATTAGAAATAGTTTGCTGACCCCTGCATTAGACCCATGCCGAACTTGCATGAATACTCCATGTGACCTATAGAAAAGGATATTACAGGGTATCATGGGGTGGTCATGTCTACTATGTGAAAAAATACAAGCTGGAGAACCAAGGCAAATAAATGTTATCCAAAGTATATTATACTTCAAGCCTTCTGCCATTAACACAGGAATTCTAAAATAGCTCCGCCAGTCCTCATTGAAGCACCAAGGATATTAACTTTATTCACTTGTATCGACTCTGCCCTGTAAAGCAGTGATTCTTAATCTCTGAATCACTTGGGGGAGATGAACAAAAATGCGCACACAATTTATTATACCTACTAAGTCAAAAACTTTCAGAATGAAGCTAGAGCCTCTATATATTCAAAATGCTTCACCATGCAGCCAATGTCTGGGTGTCATTACCATAAACAATAACAAGTACATTTACTTTCTCTTCCTGCGAGTATATAAAGATAGATATCCACTCCCATGGCTTTATAGGTCATCAATATGTCAATAACTTGACTGTGATCTTTCTAGGACCTGCAGACATATTTATTTCACTGTCTACTTAATATTTCCATGTGGAATCTCTAACTTCTGCCCCAACTCAAAATTTTGCTTACCACCATGGAAGTCATCTCCATCACAGTTTATTGCACCACCACCACAATTCAATTGTTCAAGCCAAAATTCTGAACGTTTCCATGGTTATGTTTTGCTTCTGTCCCTCATATTCTACCATTGATAAATCCAAGATAGATACTGATTCTATTTCTCCTCACTATCCTCTCCACTATGTCAAGAGACCATCATCTGTCACTAAGACTACTGTAAGAGATACAAACTTCTCCCTGCTTAGATTTTTGAACTCCTACAATACACAATCCATTTTCTCCACAGCAGTCACAATAATCTTAAAATTAGGAGTCAAGTCTCTATCTAGCTTAAAGCCCTTCAGTGATGTTCTGTTACATTTAGAAAGCAGTGCAAACCTCTTATTAAGTATTGCAAACCCTACATATTTTGGTTATTGCCAACATCTGTGAATCCATCTATATTACTTTCTTACTCTCTCACTGATGCCAACCACACAGGTCTTCTTTCTGTTCCTTGAACACTAAGCCCATTCATTTCTCAGGAACTTTGCACTTGCTATTCCCTAAGCCTGGAAACATCTCCATGACCCACTATTTTTTTTTTATCATGCAGGATTCATCTCAGTGAGGCCTTCCCTGACTATCCTGTCTAAATCAACCACTCTAAAGCAAAACATTACCTTTATTGAACCATCCTATTTCCCACATAGCTTTTATCACTATATGAAATTATCACGTTTATTTGTTTGCTTGTTTATTATCTGTCTTCACTTAACAGAAGACAAGGTTCACAAGAATACCTTCAGCATCTAGAACAGTGTGTGTTGCATAATTGTTGCTTAATAAGTATTTGTTGAATGAATAACTACTGCTTCCTTAATCTTTTCTTCTGCAGGCTAATTCCATTCTTCAAATAAAAGTATACAACGTGAGTACAGAGTGAGTTTGTTCTACAATCTGTTCTCTGGTCATAATTTATTCAAGCTAACTTTCTACATACTTCCTAAGAGTAGAAGCTGGTATTCTCCTTCCTTTGAGTGCCTCCCATGCATTTAGTGCAATATTGTGTACATATAGGTATTGAATAAATGTTGATGAATAGAGCATATAATGGGTTTTTGGCTCCATACATCAAGAATTTCTTGAAGGACGGATAATTACTTCTACTTTATATCTGAATTTTAATATAACTGGTCATGGTCATTATCCTTTGGAATTGTATCCCAGTCAATTCTTTTGAAAAAGAGAAGAAAATAAGGCAAAATTACCTTGTGAGCAATCCACAATTGGATTTGCATTTAAAAATTGCTGAGTGAGCACTCCTGCCTGATGGTCAAATGAAATTAATCTCTTATAAGTCAAGATCTCATCTATTTGGAGAGAGGGGGGCTGGGCTCAAGGAGTACCGCAGCCTTTCTGAGTGGTAAAAGTCATCTCTCTCAACATTCGTATTTGTAGGGTGTCTACAATGTTGCCCACTATGCTAGCCACTGAGAATATAGAGGTAGTTAAGGCATTGTCCCTGTCTTTGAGAAATTCTCCATCTTTAGTAAAAGTGTTCAGGTTCCTGCCCAGCCTACACACCACTTTAGATATGCCCTATATTTTTGATGAAGGGATGGGCCAGATTTCCATGTTAGTAACAGTTGATCCCCTCTCCTGGATATAGCTGTTGGTCTAGGGGTGGACTCAGTTTCTCTTTCTTAAAAGTTTGAATTAAAAAAAAAAAAAAAAAACAGTAACTGAGGGAGTTGGCCCCTGAGTTGTGTGAATGGTAGAACACTGAAGTCCATGAATTCCTGTTTCTGTGGTTTCTGGGAAGGCCACACTATTTGACACCTGAGTGCTCAGTTTTGTTTTAGATTTCAATGTGGTCTTTACTACACAATAATTTCTTGAGATAATTTGAATAGGCTTCTGTTTCTTGCAAAGAAAATGTTCACAAGAGACAGTTACTTAGATGAGGAGAGACGTGTAAACAAAAACCTGTACTTCATTGTGATCAGTGCTATGACAGAGGTTCTGGCGGTTTGCTATGTAAGCAAAGAGGTGTTTCCTTAAACTTGGCCTAAGAAGGTTAGAGAAAGTTTGAAGGAGGGGACACCTTAAACAAGTCATGAAGGAAAAGTAATAATTATCCTGGTAAAAAATAGTGGGGAGGAAAAAGGGAGGTTTATGCAGCATGAATAAACTCAGGGAAATGTAAAGCAGATATAACCCGTTGCTGTTGAGTCGATTCTGACTCATAGTGACCCTACAGAACTGCCACATAGGGTTTTGAAGGTGCGCCTGCTGGATTCAAACAGCAGACCTTTTGGTTGGCAGCCATAGCTCTTAACCACTACGCCACCAGGGTTTCCTAAAGCATATATACCTGTATTTTTATGCAAATAACAATGCCTTCTACGTTTGTTTGCCACCGGCACTCCCGAGGTATTTTTTAAGTGTTGCTGTGGTAATTTTTTTTTTTTAACATGTTCCTATATTCTGGAAAGTACAAGTTTAGTATAATTGGAGCTCAAAGAAAAAAAAAAAAAAAAACAAGGCGATAAAATGGCAATGAAAACATGTGAAGGAGTACATAGAAGCCATACCCTAGGGTGTCTTTCGTAAAATACTAAGGAGTTTGAGCTTTACCTCAAAGGATTATAATCTACCAAATGACTGCTTTTGATTCTTTCTCTGAGAAGATCCAGACTATATCCTCTGGTACTCTCTAGTTATTTAATGATTCTCTTTTTAGGAGTGAACCAAGATACATGGTTTCTTAAAAAAAAAAAAAAAAAAAAAGACAAGATTCAAAATTGGTAGCCCAAGGCTTGAGCCTCTACTCTTCTGTGTTTTATGTAATATTGAAGAAGGAATTTAATTTCTCTGAGCCTCTGTTTCCTCATTTGTAAAACAGAAGTAATAAAACATGTACATTCCAGAGCTGTAGTTCAGTTCCAGCACGTGTATTTTGAGTTCCCTGCCACATGTTAGTTTCTGCCCTGCTCCTTCACAGACCACATCTCACTGAATTACAACCACCTTTGGAAGGAGATATTATTGTCTCCTTATTCAAAACGGGGAAGCTGAGGCTCAGGGAGGTTAAGAGTCTTATTCAGTTTCATAAGCTAGAAATAGAAGAGCTGGTATTCAAAGCCATGTCTCTTGGACTTTAAATCCAGTGCTGTTTCACCAAGCCATAGTTGCTTTATGACAAGGAAGCAAATGAGAATTTTAAAAGAACTTAACTATAAAATGTTGTACAGATGCTACTTGTTGCACTTCAGTGGGTGATGTCCATGTTTGCTGAATTCTTACCTCCTGATTTCAGAGGGCCTTGTCTCAAGTGCCCTATGATTTCTCTGGCTTATTTCTTGTTATAGTTAAAATACTTCTATGCACTGTGGGATTATACTTGGGCTACCCACCAAGGCATTACCAGGCTCCTCACTGACTGTCTACCCAAATTAAAACTTTTATGGCATTCTATTGCTTTAGAAGCCATCCCTCATATTCTAGAGACAGATTCTAAAGTAATAGAATGCCATAGAAGCTAAAATATACCTGATAAATTCATTTACCTTAAAATATGAAATGCTCTTATTAGCTTATTTTGTTGTCCCTGAATGTGTATTTCCTTTTAAACCGAGATCTCTTGGAGACTTAGTCACTTAATCCAATATTTCCTAATGCTAATGCAAGAAGATGCTCTGTTCAAAAAGGATTTTTGAGAAATACTATATAGGTTAGTACATTAAAGGCTCTGAGGAGTCCTGCAGAGAAAAACACCCATTTAGCTTGTCTAAATTAATGATTCCTTTTTTTTTTTTTTTTTAACTGCAATTCTCTTTTTGTGGACTACCCGTTAACATCTCATAAAACTAGCATTATGTAAAACATACTTTGGGAAACAGCACTTTAAAACAAAAAAGCAGTAAACAAAAAAACTCTGTGAAAATCTGGTACTATAACAACCTGGAAGGAACGATTTTGTGAGAGTAGAACCACATGAAGATACTTCTCAAAACTCAACATATAGGTATTATTCTCAGAAGTAGACCTAGGTTTTGCGGGACTTGAAGATGATACAGTTGAACAGGGGGCTCTCTAAGAAAAAGAAATGAAAATTAGATTTTGGAGGAGGCCTGTGTAAGTGAAGAACCCTACAGGTTAAACTTCATTACCTCCATGTTCTATCACAAAAGGCTGACCTTTTTCAAACGACTGTAAGTTCAGTCTTGTTTAGGCTCATGCAGTCAGTAGTGAAATAATAGTGGACTAGAAAACAGAAGGCTTCTGTTCTTGTCCAGAATTGACAGCTTCATTATCATTTACTAGAATCTATGGTGTTGGAAAAGCCACTTTATTTCTCATCCTAGTGTCTTTATTTTTAAAATGAGGTAATAATTGTTCTATTGATGAAGAATCATTTTGAAGAGATATTTAATGGGAAAGCACTTTTAAAAAATTTGTTGTTAAAAACATTTGTTGTTGTTGCTGTGTGCCATCAAGTCGATTCTGACTCATAACGACCCTGTAGGACAGAGTAGAACTGCCCTGTAAGGTTTCCAAAGCTGTAATTTTTATGGGAGCAGGTTGCCAGGTCCTTTCTTCCATGGAGCTGCTGATGGGTTCAAACCACTGACCTTTTGGTTAGCAGACGAGTGCCTAACCATTGTGCCACCAGGGCTCCATCACATGGCCATCTAGCACTATACAAATCAAATATATATTATGATTCTCATGAAAATGCTCATTAATTCTAAGTACTATGCATATATTAACAATTGTTAACATTATTACTTGCATGCCAAATTAAAAAAAAAAATCTAAACTCACTTAGGTAGGAGCCCTGGTGGCGCAGTAGTTAAGAACTTGGCTACTAACCAAAGGTCAGCAGTTTGAATCCCCCAGTCACTCCTTGGACACTTTATGGGATAGTTCTACTTTGTCCTATGGGGTCACTATGAGTCGCATCGACTCAATGGCAAAGGGTAGTAGGTAGGAGTAGACTTAGGCTAGGAGAGACTTCACTTTAAAAGAGTGTTTAAGGGGAGGCAGACTATTGCAATGGGGGAGGGAAGTATTGCAATAAGGAGAACACTGCAACCATAAGATCTATACTAGTCTCAAAGGTCAGACAGAAAAGGATTTTTCTTTTATATGTAGGTAGAACTGGGTGTGGGGGAGTGAGTTGAGTGGTTAGCATGGTGGGACAGTTGATGTTTTTCCCTTAGTTTAGCTGACTCTTGAGAGGAACCATTTAGGAGGTGGTGTTCCAAGGTTCCAAGGTCCAATGCTCAATGTTGGGCCACATTTCAGGAGCCTGGTGGAAAGAGAGAAGTCTCACTAAAGTGTGGTCAAGTCAGGTTAGTAGGCATTTTGTTCAGGTTGATCGGTGGAAAGAAGCAGTTCAGCTAATAATTTCCAAGACAAAGAATGAGAATTTGGAGGGCCTGCTTCTGGTCTCATTATAGGTAAAGAAGAGAATCACTCCCGACACACATGTAAGTTACATGGGGAAGGATGGTATATTAGTTTCGCCAGGATGCTATAAGAAATCACCACAAATTATGTGACTTAAAACAATAGAAATTTATTATCATGCACTCTGGAGGCTAGAAGTCCAAATTCAATTGTCAGCAGAGCCACGCTCTTTCCAAAGGGAAGATCCTGTCTTGTCTCTCCCTGCTCCTGATAGCCCCAGGCATTCCTTGTCTTGTGATAGTGTGACTCCCATCTCTGCCTCTGTCTTCATATGGCCATCTTCCCTCTGTCTGTCTTTATCTCTTTCTTTTTTTTTTTTTAAAATAAGGGTACCCATTATATTGGATTAGGGTCCATCCTAATGACCTTATCTTAACTAATTACATTAGCAACTTTATTTCCAAATAATGCCTCATCACAGGTATCAGGGTTTAGAACTTCAGCATATCTTTTGGGGGATGTAATTCAATCCATAATAGGTGGTTCTGTGCTGTTTCTTGACTATCACAGTTTTCCAGGAGCACAGAGCTTAGGTAAAATTCATCATTGTCAAACATCATCATTATCATTGTTTTGTCTTGTTCTGGTTAGTCATTCAAATTGCTATGTCTTTGGGAAAGTTACTTAGCATTTCAGACCTTCATTTATCTCATCAGCAAAATTGGAACAATTATGTAATAAAGACAACTAGCTCATTAGGATGCTGTGAAGCTCCAGTGCACTAATAACCATATGAGAGTCTTATAAGTTGAAAATATTGCAGAAATGTTATTTTGTTATTTTCCATTATCATTATTAGTGGTTATATGAATGCTATCTTCTTCGACTTCTGCCACTTTAATAAGGATAATAAAATAAATGTTAGATGCCAGGTACAGGCCACTCAGTACTCACAGTAGAATCCCAAGATGTGTATTTAGTAAGATGTGTATTTAGTATCCCCATTTTACAAATGAGGAAACTGAGGCTTAGCAAGGTTTATGTGTCTAGGGTCAGACAGCTCATAAATGAGAGGAGAATACTCAAATCTAGAGATGTCTATCTCTACCCTGTTTCTCACCAGATAGGTGCAGGGGACATGGGATGGTTGTGGACACGAAAACAGCCTACTTTCATCCCAGGAATATGAAAGGTATGTGAAGAAAGAGATGCACAGCTACATATGTGTGTCAATAACTGATTTAACTTTATCCTGAAAGCAATGAGTTTGTTCTTGTATTTCGTTTTCTTCAAAAATGGCAAAGAAAAAGAGGAAGAACAACAACAAAAAAGAAACCATGAAACCCATATTGCACTTTGGCTGCCAGCAATGTTTCTTTTAAAAATAAAATAGAAATGTGCGGTTGTGGATTTTTTTTTCTTCCCCTTTTGGAGAGATTGAGGAATTGCAAAGAGAGTGCCAGACAGCACTAGCATATGCTTATTTTTCTAACTCAGTGTGGGCAGGCTTTCTTAAACATTTTGTATAAATATATTTATTCTCCCACTGAGACCTTGCCTGCCAGGTTCAGGAACAACTGAGTAAGCAGATGAGTTATAAACCAAAGAAAGGAAAAGAGGGATTGCCATGGAAATGCTGATGGCCCCTTTATTCCAGTTGAGTACATTGCCTTGATATAATAAATTAGTGGTTGATACATCTATGATAAATCTATAGTGGTTTTCGTATACAAAATAAAAGATATTTCACTCCGTCCTTGCTATAAAAGATGTACTCAAAAAGCAAGGAAATGTTGACATTGGTGGGTGGGATTAAAAACATACACTCACACTCTCTCTCTCTCTCACACACACACACACACACACACACACACACACAAAACCTTTTGGTGAACAACCCACATTTGCAAGCTGTCTGCATTTCTTTGTATTGGCCTCAGCTTTGACAAATGTAAAAAAGTCACTAATATTTTGACACTCTCCCTGCCCAACTCTGATACCAGCTGGCTGCAAAGCCACATACTCATTGTTCTGCTGGATTTTAAAGACTGGGTCCCTGCCAAAGAACTGGACTGAATCCATTCATTCATTTTCAAGATTGAAGTTGCAATTTAACTATAATGACCATTTCTCAACTCAGCCTGGAAACCTCTTCCAAATGCAGCAGATGCCTAGAGGCAAATGTGCTTTTGGATTGGAAACCACCTTCTCTGAGAAAGAAACAAAAGGTGATCTTTGAATCTGAAAACAAGTCCTTATTTTGGGAGCAATTTATATTCTGTATATTGATTGTGTCTTACTAAAAAAAAAGAAAAAAAATGCTCATGCTGTTAGAACCTGTGCAAAATGCTTATTTTATAATTTTAGGGAAAAACGAAAATTTAAGTTGCAGCTAGAGCTTGACAACAATTATGGAAAAATATGCCCAGAAAAAAAAAAAAATTGGAAGAAAACACACAAAATGTCAAAAATGTTAACAGAACGGGACTTTAAGGTTATGGTGATTTTTCTTCTTTCTACTTTTATGTAGTTTTCTTCTATAACTGGTTTTACATTTATAATTGCGGAAAAAAAAAACTTTTTGTTTCTTTGAAAATGTGCTCTTACTATTTCTTCATTCTTACTGTTTTTTCGTCTCTGGTGACCATATTGTTCTAGTAATCATAAGCAAGTATTGTCAAAGTGTGCTATAGTCGTGGAAAATAAAACCATTCTGTAATCTACAAAAAATATCCTTGCTTTCTACTTTTTTAAAATGCTCCCCTGCGGTGTGTTCCTGCTGCCCATTTTTCCAGTCACTTAATAATTGGAGACATTAACCCTGATCACTTGCAAATTTCCCATTTAAATTTATGTTCAGGTAAGCAGATGCTTGGGAAAACTGCCACCACAAGGCTCTCAGAGAAAGGGGGGCTATAATTTGATCCTGAAATTACTTGAGGGGATTATCCCCAAGTCATGATTAGATGCCTGTACTTTTGAGGATCAGAGAAATCAGTGAGAATGGATTTATATTAATATTTTAAAATAAATAGAATTTTTTGTGTGTACTTACTCCAAGCCAGATACTATGCTAAGTGCTTATATGTACTAATTCATATAATCCTGACACAACTTTATAAAATATGTACTTTTATCGTATTTTTTTTTCAGTTGAGGAAACTGATACCAAAATGGATTAAAAATGTGAATTTACATCAGTTTTATTAGGCCGCATGCGTTTTTTATCCTCAAGCTATTGTGTTTTGTCTTTAGAAAGACTTCCTGTCCAATCTTGGCACTTCCACTTAGAAACTGGTGACCACAGCCACTCACTATGCCTCCCTAAGTACCAGTTTCCTTCTCCTAAAATGGGGATGCTGTTGTTGTCAGCTGCCATCAAGGTGGCCTGATTCACAGCGACCTCAACTCATGGCAATCCCATGCATCATGGGATCAGACTGTGGTGATCCATAGGGTGTTCACTGACTGATTTTTCAGAGAAGTAGATTGCCAGGGCTTTCCTCCTACTCTTAGTCTGAAAGCTCTGCTGTAACCTGTTCAACATCATATCAACACACAAGGCTCCATGGACTGACAGGTGCTGTCTACACTTGAGGTGCATTGACTGAGGATTAAAGCTGGGTCTCCCACATGGAAGGTGCAAATTCTACCACAGAACCACTGCTGTCCCCTAAAATGGGGACAGTAAAGTTGAAAATATAGGGCACTTGCAAGGATTAAAGCAGCTAATGCCAGCAACATTAACTGGAGAAAATCCCTCTGCTTCTAGGACACTCCTTCCAGATGAAAACTACTGAAAATGAACATAAAGACGGGCATCTTTGGAAAGGTTTCTTTATCCTGCCTGTAAAAACTTGACAGGGTTTCTCTACAGCCTGTAACCATATTCAACCCTCTGGCTTATGAGACGCTGATTAAAAAACAGATTGCCAGCAGTCATCTGTGATTGCCTACCACGGAAGTGCTGCTCTTCTCTTTCCCCATCCCACTGTCCCATGCACTATTCATGAGTTCTACAATATTCCAAACTTTAATTTCCGCAGATTAATTCTCACTAATTATTCACCATATGAACCTTTGCAGAAGAATTCCACTGGATGCTCTTCCATCCTGAGGCAGGGAAGGCAATGTCGAATCGTTTTCTGATTTCAAGTGGAAAACAAACTAATTATGTGGAAATATGATAATAGATTACGCTGCAGGGACCAGTCCTCTGCAAGCTTCAAAATGTTTGTTATGATCAGCAGCTCGTGTTATTTCTTCCAGGAGGAGCTGCCCTTTCATAATGCATCAACATTAGTAACTGGCCTGTGATTCCTTACTTGGAGTTAAAATAATTTGCATAATTGTATGTTACTTACATCTGGTGGAAACAAACATGATGTTTGGGTGCTAATGATCAAGCAGGCAGCAGTGACTGCTGGGAAAAATAGCATTAGCAAGGTTCAAAAAACAATGAATAGTAGCTTCTCCCTTTGGCATCTTTCATTGCCTTCCATTGACCTAACTCTATTCTGCTCGGCCACAGGCATTGTTTTTTATCTGTCTGTCTAAGCTTTTGGAGTTGGCCTGGGCTAAGCATGTATTCTAAATCTGTAAAAGTATAAAGCAGCCTGAGGCTGTAAACTTTCACGCTTCTGTGCATTGGCTTAGGCCATTTGACCTACTTGGAATGCCTTCCTCCTTGTCTCTGACAGAAAGCACCTTATCCTTTGAGATCCATGTCAGATAACACTCTCCTTTTGATGTCTCCCTCAACTATCCAACCTAGGCTGCATCATTCTTTTAATGAGCAAATATCAAATATAATCTCTCTGGCACAAAGTAGGTGCTCAACAAATACATTCTCACTCACTTGCTTAACAAAGAGTTATTGGTCTTGGCAATTTGCTAGCTCTATTCTAGACACTTTGGATAGAGGAGTGAACAAATATGACAAGAATAAAAGCTCCTTTCCTTCCTCTGCAACCTCTCCTTTTCTCTGCCACAGTTCATATCACTATTTAACAATTATTCATTCTTCCTTGATGGGCAGGATTACAACTTATTTATTTTATAATTCCAAGACCTGGTAAACTCTAAGTGAGAAATAAAAATGTCTGTTGAAGTTTCAGGAGAGTGGATATGGTAAACTTTTTGATGAATTACATTAGGGATGTAAATAGGTGTTATCTTACTTGACAGCTGCAAATGATTGGTAGAGGCTGCATGGGGTGCTGAGAACAGGATTTTCAGTCTGTATCTGGTTTAGTGAAAAGATTTCTGTGATTGGTCATGTCTGCCATGAAAATGTTAATAAGGAATAGCAAACCAAATACCACGTATTTGCATTCTTGTTATAAAAATTTAACTTTGGGCATCTTCAAGAGATTCAGTGGGTATAGTTTTATATGTTTGGTGGATGAAGTTGCTGCGTTTACCAGGCTGTCTGCAACTCAAGAGTTGAGTGGATTATGATACACCAAAAAGTTCCTAATATTGTGATTTTTGAGCGTTAAACCCTTGAAATGAAACATTTTGATTTATTCTTTTTGCAAATAATAATATCTTCCACGATTGGGCCAGGCACCTTCTACATATTATTCTACTTAAATGTCACAGCAACACTGCACATTAGGTAATTTTAATACCATTTTACAGATGTAGAAATTGAAGCTCAGGAACTTTCCCAGGACTAAAAGAAGCGAATGATAGATCCAAATCCAGTTTGTTCTGAATCAAAGGTTTATACTTTTTTTCACTACCCCAATACAAATTGTTCTTTAGTTTTAGCCTAAAGCATATTGCTTTGCACTTCAGAGAAAGGAGCATTTTTGATCTAGTGGATAATGAGCCAAAGGAATGCCAGCCATGCCAATGAGTACGGCCTTTGAGGGTATAAGAGGAGTACAGGCCTTGTTTGAGGGCATTTACAGACAGATTGAAGGGCGGGGGCTTCAAATGGAAAGAGAGAAAATGGAAGAGAACTCTATTTTTTGAATATATTTTGCATGCGAGATTTAATAGTTTTCTTGAAGATCTTTTGGAGTGGGCATTACTGGTTGCATTTTTCAAAATAAGAATATAGAGACTCAGATAAGTTGAGTAAATATATTGATGAGAAGAGGTATATTGTTTATTCTACTTGCCCAGGCTTGTATCCCTAGTTCAGTATTGCATCCACTGCCTGGCACAAAGCAGATACTAAACAAATAAATACATAGAAACATATTTATGTGAAGGTTAATAAGAGGTAAAACACATTTTAAATCCAGGACTGTTCAGATCCAAAGCCTGTGCCATTTTTATCATGCCAGGCTTACTGCGGGAAGTTTAGGATGTGTTTGAGACTTTGAAACCAGCTCCATTTTTCATCGATAAGTTCTTATGCAACTGCCTTAATGCAGCCGGTCCTTTGGAAAAAAAAAATTGTTTATAAGAAGGCTTGGCAGGTTTCTTGGACATTAAATATCTCTTACAAAATAATATTTTGATGGATTACATGTAAATGAATCAGAAACATATGGTTCTCATTTCCTTTAGAATGTGCACATGGAATGTTTTCACGTGTTTGGCAAAATGGATTTTCCTGAATGGCACCTCTTTGTGCCCTTTCCTTTTTCTCCTCCAGTGCATTATATCTAAGAGTACTGGAAGATCCTTAAGAACCCCATCCCTACTTCTGATTCACCAATCATATGCAGGTTATTTTCCCCTTTATTTCCAATAGTAGAAGCAGCTGGTATGAAGTAAAGAAAGCTAGAAATCTGCTTAGGGCTTCCTGGAGAAAAAGCTGCTCATTACAGTAGATAACATTTCACCTATCATAGGATGTTGAGCTCTCAGCCTTTGCAAACAAAGAGATTTCCTCTGCATGTACACGGCGTTGGGTCATGTAAACTTGACAATATTAATGTGTATATATTTTCAGCCTTTTAGACTTTGTGCCTTGGGGCATTTCATCTGCAAAATCCACTGGACTGGACACAATCAGATATTTATTTAGAACAGATAAAAGCTGTACTACAGTCTGTGAAGTGTAAAATGTACCCATCACGAGTTCATAACAGGGGTACCAACCACAACATACAATACACTATATTATGAGGTTGTAGAAGAGACTGATGACCAACAAGACCACAGAGAAATTGAGCCAGTTCCTGATTAGGTTTTTGAAGAGCCCTTTATATCCTTTCTCAAAAGCCAGTATCTAAAGTATAATGTTTGACCTTAATATTCAACTTAGGACATCTGAAAAAGTGAGGTAGGTATCTATGGTTAGTGATTTAAAAGAAAACAGTTATTATAACATTAAAATGTCTATAATTTGGAAAGGAAAAGGTAAGGCAGAAAATATGATCCAGGCTATTCAAATTACAAAGGAGGTGACTTCCAAAAAAAGAAAAAAAAGTGAGGCATAAAGATTTCACCTAAGCAAGCATGAAGACATCACAAACTCACATGTCTTCAGAGGTCAAGGAAAATGGGTGAATGCAGTTCTGATGAAAGTCAATCAGGATTACTGGGGGGGGGGGGGAGGGGGCTGAGAGGAGGAGGAGTGAACACAGTGAACACGATCCCTCTGTAACAACATTTAAAGCCATAAATTTTAATTCCCTAGATGCACATTGTCATGGATTGAATTGTGTCATACCCCAAATATGTATTGACTTGGCTTGGCCATGATTCCCAGTATTATGTGGTTGTCTATCATTTTGTCATCTTATGTGATTTTCCTATGTGCTGTAAATTCCACCTCTATGATATTAATGAAGGAGGATTAGAGGCAATTATGTTAATGCGGCAGGACTCAATCTACAAGTTTAGGTTGTATCTTGTCAATCTATTTTGAGATATAAAAGAAGTTGGGGTGAGGGGGCTCATACCACCAAGAAAGTAGTGCTGGAAGCACAGCACATCCTTTGGACCTGGGACCCCTATGCTCAGAAGCTCCTAGACTAGGGAAAGATTGATGACAAGGACCTTCCCCCATAACCAAGGGAGAGGGAAATCCTTCCCCTAGAGCTGGTGCCCTGAATTTGGACTTCTAGCCTTGTAAACTACAGGAGAATAAATTTCTCTTTGTCAAAGCCATCCACTTGTGGTATTTCTGTTACAGCAGCACTAGATCACTAAGACACATATAAATAGATAGCTCTCTTGATACCAAAAAACCAAACCAGTTGCTGTTAAGTTGATTCTGACTCATGGTGACCCCATGTGTTTTAAAGTAAAAGTATGCTCCATAGGGTTTTCAATGGCTATGATCTTTTGGAAGTAGATCATCAGGCTTTTCTTCCAAAGCACCTCTGGGTGGGTTTGAACCGCCAGCCTTTCGGTTATCAGCTGAGTGTTTAACCGTTTTCACCACCCAGGAACTCCATATATCTTTTGATACCTGGTTTTTAACCTATGTGACAAAAGTCACCTCTGTGAAAATTCAGTTTTACACCTGCAAATGTTTTCTTTCCTCTTCTATTACCTTCATTTCCTACCCTCATCTACTTGCTCCAACCTGTCTTGATCTTCGAATGGAATTATTTGCCTGGCAGTAGGGAGTTACCCTTCAATTTATTCTTAAAAAAATTTGCCAGTAGTGAAGTTCTGCAAGTTTCACTTTCTATCTCTTCTATCCTCTACCCTTTATCTCCTTCTCTTCTCACAGCTAATGTCTAATTTCAGGAAAGGACCTGATCCTGTTCAAAACAATGTGACTTATACTCAGAAAAGAGAATCTACATTGAGAGCAAGAAAAATGCAGAATCGTGTTTTCGAACTGAATGGTTAAGTCTTGATGGTAAAAAAAGAAAGCAAAAGGAAAGGTCAGTAATAAAGGAGATGGAGAAAAAGAGCAAGGTGCTATTAAATGAAGTAAATTTAATACAAAATTATATTCTTGGCTGTTTCTTAGGTTATTTTCAAATTATTATAGGGCCATGCCAGGTTTATTGTCACATGCTGTCTATAACACTCATTTAGAAAATGCCACATCCTGACTTAAAGAACTGCATCATTGAGAAGTAGTATGATGTAACAGCTGAGATCATGGCCTTGGAGCCAGAAATCTGCATTCAAATCCTGGATTGCCGAATTTCCCTAAAGTCACAAAGCTTGTTAAATCAGAGCATGTAATCTAATATTTTTTCAAAATATTATTTGGTTATTTTGTATATCTTACATTTTACAAAGCACTTTTTACATTCTTTGTCTCTTGTGCCATTAAATTAATCTTGTAAGACAGGAAGAGGAAGGAAGTAACATCGTTGTTCCCATTCTGAAGACTTGAACACATAGGTTCAGAGAATTCATTGGACTTGTTAAGCATTACAAAGCTAGTAAGTAGCAAAGTTAGGAGTAGGAACACATTATCTCCTAATTCCTAGACCACTGTTTGCTTTTGCTACTTTTTATTTCACCAACACACTGGAGAAAACAGTGTGATGGATTTGCTTAAATTCACCTTAGTAAAATGAAGGTAAGTTAAAGCATTTGAGCACATGTGAAATGGTGAAAACTATTTTCGTATGCAAGATAGTTGTCATTTTTGTTAGAAGAAAAAAATGTATCTACAACAACACTTTCCAGATAACTGTGTTACATATCAGCAATCAGAAGCAGTTTATTTAGGTGTATTCTGATTTACTTTCATTTGGAATGAATTAAGTGCATAACAACAATATAACCTACTGAATATAGTGAAATTATGCAAAATGTGGTACTGTGTGAGATTGTGTGCAAATAATATCATATAGAGTATAAAATATCTCCAAACTTCTAAGATGTAAAGTGCCATAAGAAAAACAAATCTATATGAAAAAAATCCAATAGAAAGTCTACAGCAAAAAATACAATAACTGAAATTAAAAATTTAATAGATATGATTAATAGCAGATTGGATATAAAAGACAAAAGGTTTAATAAACTAGAAGATCAATTAGAAGAAAATATCAGGAAGATAGAGAGAAAAAAGGTTGGAAAATATTGAGAAGACCATAAAGGGCATATGGAACATGGAGAAAAGGTCTCACATATGTTTAATTAAAGACCCAGTAGGACAGGTGAAGACAATAGAGGGAAAGGTATGTCTGAAGAAATAAGACCGATGACTAATCTTTCTTAATTAAAAAAATTACAATTGAAGTACACTGCTGTTCTTGTCAGATGCTATCCAGTTGGTTCTGACTCATGGTCACTACCAAAATACTACCCTGAGTACAACCAGCAAAATGCTACCTGGTCTTGTGCAATTCTCACAATCTTTGCTATGCTTGAGCCCATTGTTGTAGCCACTGTGTCAATTCATCTCATTGAGGATCTTTCTCTTTTTTGCTGACCTTACCAAGCATGATGGCCTTTTACAGGGACTGGTCCTTCCTAAAAACATGTCCAAAGTAGGTGAGAAGTCTTGCCATCCTTGATTCTAATCAGCATTCTGGCTGTACTTCTTCTAAGACAGATTTGTTTGTTCTTCTGGCAGTCCATGTTATACCCAGTATTTTTCACCAATAACATAATTCACAGGTGTCAATTTTTCTTTGGTCTTCCTTATTCATTGTCCAGCTTTTGTATGTATATGAGGCATTTGAAAACAACAGGGCTTGAATCAGGCACACCTTAGTCCTTAAAGTGACATCTTTGCTTTTTAACACTTTACAGAGGCATTTTGAAGCAGATTTGCCCAATGCAATGTGTCCTTTGATTTCTTGACTGCTGCTTCCATAGGCGTTGATTGTGGTTTCAAGTAAAATGAAATCCTTGGCAACTTTGATATTTTCTTCGTTTATCATGATGTTGCTTATTGGTTCAGTTGTGAAGATTTTTGTTTTCTTTATGTTGAGGTGTAATCCATACTGGAGGCTGAAGGTCTCTGATCTTCATCAGTAAGCGCTTCAAGTCCTCTTCACTTTCAGCAAGTAGGGTTGTGTCATCTGCCTGTCGCAGGTTGTTAATGAGTCTTCCTTCAATCCTGATGCCCCATTCTTCTTCATATAGTCCAGCTTCTTGGATTATTTGTTCAGTGTAGAGATTGAATAATTATGGTGACAGGATACAACCGTGACACATACTTTTCTTGACTTTAAACCAGGCAGTATTCCCTTGTTCTACTCAAACGATTGCCTCTTGGTCTATGTACAGGTTCCTCCTGAGCACAATCAAGTGTTCTGGAATTCCTGTTCTTTGCAATGTTGTTCATAATTTGTTATGATCCACAGAGTTGAATGCCTTTGCATAGTCAATAAAACACAGGTAAACATCTTTCTGGCATTCTCTGCTTTCAGCCAGGATCCATCTCACATCAGCAATGATATCCCTTGTTCTGTGTCCTCTTTTGAATCCAGCTTGAATTTCTGGCAGTTCCCTGTCAATGTACTTCTGCAACTGCTTCTGAATGATCTTCAGCAAAATTTTACTTGTGTGTGAGACTAATGATATTGTTCGATTATTTCTGCATTCTGTTGGATCACCTTCCTTTGGAATGGGTGAAAATACAGATCTCTTCCAGTTGGTTGGCCAGGTAACTGTGTTCCAAATTTCTTGGCATAGATGAGTGAGTACCTTCAGCACTGCATCTGTTTGTAGAAACACCTCAGTTGGTATTCCGTCAATTCTTGTATTTTTGTTTTTACCAATGCCATCAGTGCAGCCTGGGCCTCTTCCTTCAGTTCCATCAGTTCTTGATCGTATGCTACCTCCTGAAATGCTTGAACATCAATTGTTTTTAGTACAGTGAATCTGTATATTCCTTCCGTCTTCTTTTGATGTGTCCTGTGTCATTTTATGCTTTCCTTGTAAAATCCTTCAGTATTGCAAGTCAAGGCTTGAATTTTTTCTTCTATTCTTTAAGCTTGAGAAATGCTAAGCGTGTTCTTCCTTTTTGGTTTTTTATCTCCAGACCTTTGCACATGTCTTTATAATACTCTATGTTGTCTTCTCTAGCTGCCTTTTGAAATCTTCAGTTCAGCTCTTTTACTTCATCATTTTTTCCTTTTATTTTAGCTACTGGACGTTCAAGAATAACGTTCAGAGTCTCTTCTGAAATCCATTTTGGTCTTTTATTTCTTTCCTGTCTTTTTGATGACCTCTTGCTTTCTTCCCCCACATGTCTGTCAGTATGTCGTACTGTGGGGGCTTTTGTGTTGCTGTGATGCTGGAAGCTATGCCACCAGTATTCAGATACCAGCAGGGTCACCTATGGAGGACAGGTTTCAGCTGAGCTTCCAGACTAAGACAGACTAGAAAGAAGGACCTGGCAGTCTACTTCTGAAAAGCATTAGCCAGTGAAAACCTTATGAATAGCAGCAGAACATTGTCTGATATAGTGCTGGAAGATGAGCCCCCAGGCAATCAAAAGATGACTGGGGAAGAGCTGCCTCCTAAAAGTAGAGTCTACCTTAATGATGTGGATGGAGTAAGGCTTTCGGGACCTTCATTTGCTGATGTGGCACGACTCAAAATGAGAAGAAACAGCCTCAAACATCCATTACTAATTGGAGCCTGGTATGTATGAAGTATGAATCTAGGAAAAATGGAAATCATCAAAAATGAAATGGAACGCATAAACATTGATATCCTAGGCATTAGTGAGCTGAAATGGACTGGTATTGGCCATTTTGAATCAGACGATCATATAGTCTACTATGCTGGGAATGACGACTTGAAGAAGAATGGTGGTGTATTCATCGTTGAAAAGAACGTTTCAAGATCTATCCTGAAGTACAACGCTGTCAGTGATAGGATAGTATCCATATACGTACAAGGAAGACCGGTTTATATGACTATTATTCAAATTTACACACCAACCACTAAGGCCAAAGATGAAGAAACAGAAGATTTTAATCAGCTGCTGCAGTCTGAAATTGATCAAACGTGCAATCAGGCTGCATCAATAATTACTGGTGATTGGAATGAGAAAGCTGGAAATGAAAAAGGATCAGTAGTTGGAAAACATGGCCTTGGTGATAGAAACAATGCTGGAGATCGAATGATAGAATTTTGCAAGACCAATGACTTCTTCATTGCAAATACCTTCTTTCACCAACATAAACGACGACTATACACGTGGACCTCGCCAGATGGAACACACAGGAATCATATTGACTACATCTGTGGAAGGAGAGGCTGGAAAAGCTCAACATCATCAGTCAAAACAAGGCCAGGGGCTGACTGTGGAACAGACCATCAATTGTTCATATGGAAGTTCAAGCTGAAACTGAAGGAAAATCAGTTTTGACATACTCATAACCGAGTGACACTGTTACCCCATCAAGATTTTAAACATTTCTGTCACTCTGAATTCCTTGTGCCCCTTTGTAGTCCAATCCTTCCTTTAACATCTCTAGACAACCACTGATTTTCTATCACTATAGAATAGCTTGAATGTTTTAAAATATTTTATATGGATTCAACAATACAGTATGTACTTTGTTTTTGACTAGCTTTTACTCAGCATGATGATTTTGAGATTGACTCATATTATTGTGTGTATCAATAGTTTGTCCGTTTTTGTTTTTGAGCAGTGTTTCATGGCATGATTACAATTTGTTTATCCATTCTCCTATTGATGGATATTTAGGTTGTTTTCAGTTTTTGCCTGTAATAAATTAATCTGGTAGAACATTTAAGTAAAATCTTTGTGTGGACATATGTTTTTTATTCTCTTGGGTAAATATTGGAGCTCTGGTGTCACAGTGGTTAAGAGCTTGGCAGCTAACAAAAAGGTTGGCAGTTTGAATCTACCAGCCACTCCTGGAAACCCTATGGGGCAGTTCTACTCTGTCCTATAGGGTCACTCACTATGAATTGGAATCGATTCAACAGCAACACATTTGGTTTGTTTTTTGGGTAAATATCTACCAGTAGAATTACTGATTTTTTTTTTTTGTGGTAGGTGTATGTTTAAGTATTTAAGAAACTGCCAAACTGCTGTCTAAAGTGATTGTACCATTTTGTATTCCCATCAGCAAGATATCAGAGTTCTACCTGTTTTACATCCTTACCAACACTTAATATGGTGAGTCTTTTTAAATTTTAGTCTTTCTAATGCATTGACACAGTGGGTGCAACAATGGGCTCAAGCATGACAATAATTGTGAGGATGGTGTAGGACAGGGCTATCTTTCATTCTGTTGTACATAGGGTTGCTGTGGGTCAGAGACAATTCAACAACACCTAACAACAGCAACAATGATTTTGTAGTTTTGTAGTGTATCCCATTATGGTTTTAATTTTAATACACCTGATGCCTAATGATGTTGAACATCTTTTAATATGCCTATTGACTATTCATATGTCTTTGTTCATGAAATGGCTGTCTAAATCTCTGCCAACTTTCTTATTGGGTTGTTGTCTTTGTATTATTGATTTCTAAGAGTTCTTTATACATTCTCTATAAAAGTCCTTTGCCTGATATATGTGTTGCAAATATATTTTCACAGTTTGTGACCTCTCTTGGTTTACTTAATGGGATCTTTCAAAGAGAACTTTTTTTTTCATTTTGATGAATACCAATTTATTATTTCTTTCTTTTATGTTCCTATTTTTTGTGTTCTATCTAAGAATACTCATAGCAACCCTATAGGACAGAGTAGAACTGCCCCATAGAGTTTCCAAGGAGCACCTGGCGGATTTGAACTGCCGACCCCTTGGTTAGCGGCCGTAGCACTTAACCACTATGCCACCAGGGTATAGGGTCCCTTTGAGTCAGAATCGACTCGACGGAAATGGGTTTGTTTTGGTTTTATCCAAGAAAACTTTGCCTACTACAAAGTTGCAAAGATTTTTTTCTGTGTTTTATGTTATATGTTTTATAGTTTTAGGTTTTTCCAATTAGTTCTTTGACCTATTTTGAATACATTTGGTATATGAAGTGAAATAAGAGTTTATTTTTATTTCTTTATGGATACTCAGCTGATCCAGCACCATTTGTTTAAAATACTTACCTTTCCTCAAAGGATTGTCTTGACATTTTGTCAGAAATCAATTGACCATAAATGTGTAGATCTGTATCTGTATTCAATATATTGTCACACTGATCTCACTGATCTATATACCCAAACTTTAGGCAATCACTTATAAGTTGATCAACATCTAGAAAGATTGATCAAGAAAATGGAGAATAGAAGAAAAGTACAAGTTACCAATAACAATGAAAAGGGAGACCTTACTACAGATAAATTAATCAGAACAGTCATAAGTAGATACTATGAACAATGTTTTGCCAATAAACTTGAAAATTTATACTTAAAATATACAACTTACCAAATCTAACAAGAAATAAATCAAATATCTAAAATGTCCTATAGCTATTAAAGCATTTGAATCCATAATTATAAGCCTTCCTATAAAGAAAATCCTATTAGCTTTACAGATGACCTCTTTCAAACATTTAAGAAAGAAGACAATTTCTACATAAATCCTTCCAGAGACTAGAGAAAGGAAGAATGGTTTCCATCTTAATTTCAGTGGCTAGCATAACCTTGAAACCAAAATGCAACAAGCATATTACAAGAAAGGAAAACTCCAGGTCAATCTCTCTCATTAACATAAAAAATATATACAAAAATTACAGAGAAAACATTGGCAAACAAAAATGATATGAAAAGGGATAATGCAGTACAACTAAGCTGAGTTTATAGCACGGTATAAAAAAGTTTGTGTAAGAGTTGAAAATTAATCAATCATTGCATTAAGGGAATAAAGGAGAAAAGTCATACAGTTATCTCAAAAAGCTCAGAAAAGTTTTTGATTAAATTGAAACTTCTTCATGATAAAAAAGAAAACATTTAGTGCACCAGGAATAGAAGGTTTATAACTATCAATAGAAGGAGTATTATTTAAACTGATAGGTATCTATGAAAAACATACTTATTAGGGAAATGTTGAAAGCTTTCTCTTTGGAATTGGGAGGAAGACAAGTATGCTAGCTGTTTTTACCTCCATTCAACATGTATGAAGTTCTTAGCCATTGAAGTAAGGCAAGACAAAAATGAATAAAAAGCTTAAAAACTAAAGAGGAAGAAACAAAACCTCCATTATTCTGGAAAAACAAACCAGCAAACTTGTTTTATGAAGAAAATCCAAAAGATTCCACAAACAATGGGAATTGGTAAGTGAATTTAATAATGTTGGCAGATTTAAAGTCCATAGTTTATTCTTATAAACTAGCAGCAAAAATTTTTTTTTAATAAAAGGGACAAATCTAATAAAATTATTAATTAATTTGTACACAGAGATGTTTAACATACTACTGAGAAAAATTAAGGAAAATTTAAACAAGTGGAAAGACGTATGTTCTTTAAAGTCTATGTTGTCAGAGGTTGATATTGCCACTCCTGCTGCTTTCGATTGTTGTTTGCTTGATATATTTTTTCCCATCCTTTCAGTTTTAATTTGTTTGTGACTTTAAGTATAAGGTGTGTCTCTTGTAGGCAGCATATAGACAGATTGTGCTTTTTATCCATTCTGCCACT
This sequence comes from Elephas maximus indicus, assembly GCF_024166365.1. NCBI lineage: Eukaryota > Metazoa > Chordata > Mammalia > Proboscidea > Elephantidae > Elephas > Elephas maximus. Next base: position 105,585,313 of record NC_064821.1, on the reverse strand, counting down.
CTCTGTCTCTTTATTGGTGCATTTAGTCAGTTTACATTCAGCCTAATTATTGGTAGGTATGAGTTTAGTGCTGTCATTTTGATGTCTTTGTATGTGTGGGTTGTTGAGAGTTTCTTTGTACCACTTAATTTTCTGTGCTGAGTCATTTTTCTTTATCTATTTTCATTGTTGCTGATTTTGTATTTGCTGAGTCCTTATGTTTTTTCTTGTTTTTTATTTTGATGTGTAGGATTGTTAGTTTCCTTTGTGGTTACCTTAATATTCACCCCTATTTTTCTAACTTCAAACCAATCTTTTATTTCTTTATATTGCTTTGACTTCCTCTCCATATGAAAGATCTATGACTACATATTTTAGTCTCTCTTTATTGTTTTAATGCTTTCATCTTTACATATTGATGTCTGTTTCCCTAATTTCAGTGTTTTAGCTTTGATTTATTTTTGTAATTTCCCTATCTGGGTTTATGTCTGGTTGCTCTGTCCTATGTTCTAGTCTTAGGTTATTACCCAATTTTATTGATTTTCTAGCAGGAGGACTCCTTTTAGAATTTCTTGTAATTTTGGTTTGGTTTTTGCAAATTCCCTAAACTTCTTTTTATCTGGAAATGCCCCAATTTTGCCATCATAACTGAGAGACAGTTTTGCTGGATATATAATTCTTGGCCAGCAGTTTTTTTTCCTTTAAGGCTTTATATATGTCACCCTATTGCCTTCTTGCCTGCATGATTTCTGCTGAGTAGTCTGAGCTTAGCCTAAATGATTCGCGTTTGTAGATGACTTTTCACTTATCCCTAGCTGTTCACTCTTAAGATTCTCTCTTTATCTTTGGTTTTGGCAAGTTCGACTATGTCTTGGTGACTTTCTTTTGGGATCTGCCTTGTGTGGGTTATGATGAGTATCTTGCATAGTTATCTTCTCATATTTCACGATATCAGGGAAGTTTTCTGTCAAAAAATTTTCAACAATTCTCTTTGTATTTTCTGTTATCCCCCCTGTTCTGGTACTCCAATCAGTCATAAGTTATTCCTCTTGATAGAGTCCTACATAATTCTTAGGTTTTCTTCATTTTTTCAGATTCTTTTATCTGATTTCTCCTCAAATAAGTTGGTATCAAGTGCTATATCTTCAATCTCACCAATTCTGACTTCCATTGCCTCAATTCTGCTCCTATGACTTCCTAATGAGTTGTCTAATTCTGAAATTTTATTGTTAATCTTCTGGATTTCTGTTTGCTGTCTCTCTATGGATTCTTGCAGCCTGTTAAATTTGTCATTAGGGTCTTGTATAACCTTCTAAAGTTCCTCTATTGCTTTGTCTGTGTGTTCCTTGGCTTGTTCTGCATTTTGCCTGATCTCCTTCCTGATCTCTTGAAGAGTTCTGTGTATTAATCCTTTGTATTCTGCCTTCAGTATCCAGGAAATTGTCTTTCTCAGGAAGATTTCTGATTCTCTGTTTTGGGAGCTTGCTGAAGCCATCATGGTCTGCCCCTTTATGTGATTTGATATTACTGTTGTCTCGGCGCCATCAACAAGTTATTATATTTATTTATTTTACATTTGCTTACTGTGTCCTAGCTTCTTGTTTTCTTTTGATATGCCCGAATAGGATGTTTGCGTGAGCTAGTTTGATTGTTGGTGCCTTTGAAGCTCTAACGTCCTATCACCAGGTGGTTAGACCTGTTACTAGGTTTGTGAACCCAGGAGTCCATTTACTTTTCTTGTATGGACTCAGCTCAGGTGTCCAGATAGTCGTTCACCAAGTGTGTGGTGCAGGCTCTTACCTACAGTCCTAGATGGGCAGGGGTGATTGGAGTAGGCACAGGCATCTAGCTGGAGTAAGGGGTCACATGCTGACCAAGACGGGGATGATGGCTGCCCCTGAGTGTCTGGGAGGAAAGTGTGTTCCTGTTCCCTAGAGTGCATAGGTGAGTGGGTTTTGCAGCCAGACTATGGGCACCCAGTGTTGTTGGTTGTAAGGACTTAGAAGCACCACTTATTCTTGAACCCCTGTTGCAGTTGGCTAGGTGGCGTGGGTGGGGCCACTAGGCCTCAGGCCGCTGATGTGGGTAGGTGAGGATGCTGCTTAATGGGCAGAGTGGTGTCAAATGTCACAAACTTGCAACTCCACCATATAGCTGACACAGTGAAGTTAAGCTTCAGGTTTATATCCTGTTGTACTGTGCTAACGAGGGCCTACACTGTTGAAATGTGCCCACTCAGGTCTATGTAGGTGTGAAAGGCATTTCAAGTCTATGGACCCCTTATGCCTGTGCCTAGCCAAAGGAGCTGTGCCTTCCCTGAGTTCCCAGCTTAGGGGAGCTGGTCAATTATTTTTTCCTATTTGTTAATTTGTTTCCTCTCCCAGGCCAGGAGAATGGCTGAGGGTGCATGATAGCCCTACTTCCAGCCTAGGGAAAGCAGCAATTGGCAGTCGCTGAAGCCCGCTCAGGACCAGTGCATAGCAGGGACAGAGCAGATAAATGGGAGAGAGGTTCTTCCCAAATGGGGTGCTTTTTGATCCACGAGGTAGGTTAGAAGCATGTATTTATCTTTTGCCAACTGAGGGCTGCTTCTCACTGGTTCTGGAGGATTGAGCATTCTCCGCAGCTTAGTCTCTTCTGATGTGGAAAACACGTGCAGAACACCACTGCTTGCTTCACTGTACTTGTCAGCCAATCTGGCCTGCATGTTGCCAGTTCCTGCCAGGTCAGTTCTGGCAACTCCTCACTGCTTCTGAACCATCTCTCTCTCCCCTGTCCCTCAGTCTGATTCCTCAACTTTGCCTTTGATGTTCAGGGCTCCTAGATTGTCATATATAATCTATTCACTTGTTTTTTTGGGGTCTTTGTTGTAAGAGGGACCACTGGAGGCACCTGACTAGTCTGTCATCTTGGCCCTGCTTCCATGCCATGTTCTTCAGTTGGACACTCAATAATAAAGGTTGTTAGTTTTCCCCAAACTGATTTCAAGTTTCAATCCAACTGCAATAAAAAATCACAGCAAGTAGAAGTAAGGAGAAGTGGCCTCTAGACTGGGGTAGATGAAGAAGTATTTATAAGCATTATTAATAATTTTAGATTTTATGCTCTAGGCCTGTACGTCTTAAGAATAAATTTCCTTCTTCTCGTTGTCATAACTTGGGTCCAATTTTCTTGAAAATAACAATTCTAGCCACATAATGATAAGAATTTCTTTGTCTCCTCTATACTCTGGGTTTTATTACAAAGAAAGTACCATCGCATGCAGCCAAACACAAATGGCTTCTCTGTGACCTCCATGTTTTCCCCCATGACCCAAATGGGGAAAAGGGTAGAGGTTTGAAGGAAGATATATTCAGTCCTGTGTAATACACAAAGCTCTCCAAGATTGCAGTGTGAAAAGGGATGTGCAGAACAAGAGTGGAGAAACGGAAGCCAGTGAGAAGGTTATCTCAGTGGTTTACTTAGATGATGATGGATGGAGAGGCAACATGGAGTCTTAAGAAGCTCACAAAATATATGTATAATCCAGATTCAAGTGAAATTCACAGAGCAGGAAGTGGCCTGTTTCATATTCCAAATTTATGGACTCTAATAATATGTCTCCAGAAAAAACAAAAAACCCATTGCTGTGGAGTCAATTCTAACTCATAGCAACCCTATAGGACAGAGTAGAACTGCCCCATAGAGTTTCCAAGGAGTGCCTGGCAGATTCGAACTGCCAACCTTCTGGTTAGCAGCCGTAGCACTTAACCACTATGCCACCAGGGTTTCCACCTCCGGCTAGTAACAATTCCAAGGGCTCCAATCCAGAGGCCTCTAGCACAATCAGCCAGTGTTGACAAGAGAAGCTTATCTGATTGTTACATGTTTTCATTCATTGATGCCTTTCCCCATGGTTGACTGGCAGTAATACTGTAGGGTCAGTGTTTGTGCAGAGTTGAGACACAGTCCCAAAAGCCTTTATGAGAGTTTGGGGATAAATATAAATGATCTCTGTGAAATCACATAAGGGTAATGCTTAATAGAAAGTGTTACTGTCAAGTCTTAAGTTTTAATTGGGACAAAACTGTTAACTAATTATAAAGTTAACTACTGCACTGTGCTAGATTCAGAGAATAGTGTTAAGCAAAATCTACCTATCTATCTATCTATCTGGAGCACTGGTTTAGCAGTGATTAAGAGCACAGCTGCTAACCTAAAGGTTGGCAATTTGAATCCTTGGAAACCCTATGGGGCAGCTCTACTCTGTCCTAAAGGGTCACTATGAGTTGGAATTGACCGCAAAGGGTTTTTTTTTTTTTTTTTTAATCTACCTACCTACCTGTCTGTCTGTCTATCATCTATCTATCTATTCTAGCTGTCATCTATCTTAAAAGCAAAAGTCCCAGGCACTATCCTAAGCACTTTGAATATATTAATTCATTTAAATGCTCACTATCAGGTAGGCATTATTGTTATTCTCATAATGCAAAGAGTATGTGTTTGGGCATCAGACAAACTTAATTCAAGTTCCAGCACCACCATGGTCTAACTGCAGTGTCAAGTCAACTACTTAATCTTTCTGAGACTCTGTTTCTTCATTGTGAAATAGAGAAAATCGTTGTGATGATTACCTGCAGAGGGACAAGGGATCAAAAAAGGTAGAGCTCTAGAACATGATAGACCAGCCTGGTAAAGGTACCGAGATTAAAATAAACATAGAGCTTTTGCTTATCTTAAAGATTCAATGCCCTGAGATCAGCAATCTGACAGTTTCAGCCAATTCATTACAGATGTAACAGAAGTAGCAATTTAACATATATTTATTTACGTAATCACTTTTTTTTTTTTAATTACTTAAATTTTCCAGGACATAGGAAGAAATGGAGAGGAAAATTCTAAGCCAGTTAATAAAGTTCTTGTTAAAGTTAAGTGTTCTGGAAATCAGCAGATGACAATGTTAAGGAGGCTTCTGGAATTTATAATTAGATTAATATGGACCTTCAGGCTCCTTTAATAGGAAATGACTTCTTGTATCTCAGTGTCTTTGCATACACTTGTCCTTCTGCTGAGAACGCTTCTGCCTTCTCTGCTTGATTAACTCCCACTTGTTCTTCAAAAATAACTAAATACATAGCTACCAGGTAGTTAGTGCTACTATGTGGAAAGTGCATTACATTCACCTTCCTGAGTGTGTTAGGATTCTGGATTGCAAGTGACAGAAATTCAATCCAATACTGGTCAAACAAAAGTTTTTAGTGGTTCATGATATAGCAATAGCAGTCATTCTAGACTCAGGCTTGTCAGGGATCTGTCCCCTGTGATCTTATGTTTCTACCTCCTTCTCTGTTGGCTTCAGTCTCATGCTGGGCCTGCCACCAGCAGCTCCAGGTTTACCAGGTTTACCTACTACTACTTCAGCGAATCTGTTAGAAAGAGCCCTCCTTTCCAATTCATTCTGCAAAAGTTCTGGGGCCAGTTTGGGTCATGTACGAATCACTACAGGACAGGAAGATGCATTACTCTAGTTGGACAGGCCTGGGTCCTGGGCTGATCATGGAGCTCAGGCTGTAATTTCACACTTCATGGTTATTGCCATGTTTGGTTGTGTTTCCCCACTATACTGACAGCTCCACAAGGGCTCACTACACTCACAGAGCTTAGAGAGGTAGCAGAGTGTTGTGGTCATATTAGTAGAGGAAGATAATACAATGGTTAAGGGATCACTTCTGAAGCTATTCCTGATCAGAATCCAGGATCTGCCACTTACTGGTTGTTAGGGATTGAATTGTGTCCCTCAAAAATTTGTGTCAATTTGGCTAGGCCATGATTCCCAGTATTGTGTGATTGTCTACCGATATGATTTTTCTGTGTGTTGTAAATCCTACCTCTATGATGTTAATGAGACAGGATTAGCAGCAGATATGTTAATGAGGCAGAACTCAACCTACAAGATTGGGCTGAGTCTTAAGTCAATCTCTTTTGAGATATAAAAGAGAGAAGCGAGCAGAGAGATGGGGGGCCTCATACCACGAGGAAATAAAAGCCAGGAGAATAGCATGTCTTTGGACCTGGGGTTCCTGTGCTGAGAAGCTCCTTGATGGGGGAACACTGATGACAAGGACCTTCCCTCAGAGACAACAGAGAAAGAAAGCCTTCCCCTGGAGCTGGCACCCTGAATTTTAACTTCTAGCCTCCTAGACTGTGAGAGAGTAAATGTTTCTTTGTTAAAGCCATCCACTTGTGGTATTTCTGTTACAGCAGCACTGGATAACTAAGACAGAATTTGGTACCAAGAGAGTTGGATGCTGTCAGTTTGACCAAATCACTGAGTCTTCCTGTGCCTCAGTTCCCTTATCTCTGAAATGAGAACAACAAAATTGCTTACCTAGTAGGGTTCTGAAAGAGAGATATTAAATGAATTAGTACATGCAAAGTGCTTAGGATAATGCCTGGAGCTTTTTGCCTTTATTTTACATATATTTTGCTTAACACACTATTCTCTGAATCTAGTATAGTGCCTGACATATCATACTTAGCTAAATAATTTAATTGTGGTAAAATGTAAAAAAAAAAAAAAAAAAAAAATTTTATGTAGATAACACAAAATTTTTCATTTTAACTATTTTTGAGTGTATGTTTCAGTGACAATTACATTTACCATCAACACTATTTACAAAAGTTTTTCATCAAAACAAACAGAAACTCAGTACCCCTTAAGCAATAACTCCCCATTCCTCCCTCCTTCCAGTCCCTGGCAACAACTAATAAATTTTTCCCCCTATGCACTTGCCTATTTTAGGTATTTCATATAAGTGGAATGATAGAATATATGTCCTTTTGTGTCTGGCTTATTCCACCCAGCATGATGTTTTCAAAGTTCACCATGTCACAACTTGTATCAGAACTTCATTTCTCTTTATGACTGAATAATATTTCATTGTATGGACATATCATATTTTGTTTATCCATTTATCTGTTGATGGATATTTGAATTGTTTCACTTTTTGGCTGTTGTGACTAGCACTGCAGTGGACATTTGTGTTAAACATATATTTTTAATGAATAAATGTCATTTACTCTTCCTAACAATGCTATGAAGTTGATATCATTGTACTTATTCTATAGATGAAGAAAATGGAGGCATAGAGAAGTTAATTAACTTGTTCAAGGTCATACAGGTAGTAGTTATTAAAGTTAGAATTGATCTCAGATCTTAGACCACAGAGTCTGGATTCTTAAATGCCCCACTAATCAACTTTCTATCTCTTCTGGGAGAATTTCTTTAATGCCTGTAACCCCAAAGGTGAGGAGGTGTCCTTCTTTGTGTTTCCCTTATTTTCCTGTATGTGTACCTGAGGGTAGGGTCTGTGTCTTGCCCATCATTGACTCTCTAGGTCCTATCACAGAACTTGACCTAGGTGCAAATAGCAGTTAAATGAAAGTAAAATGATGACATGGAAGAGGTATGGGAATACAAAAAAAAAAAAGTTAACTCCTCCTCTTACCTAGGGAAGGAGGCTTGAGGGAGATTTTTCCTTTTGTGAAGAGAATTATGAAGGAAGCAGTGTCACCAGGGAAAAGCTAGGATTGAGTTACATGAAGGAGATGAAAGGAAAGACACGTAGAGGGCATTTCTTCACAACAGGCAAAGTTCTGCAGATTGCCACGTAGCAGAACTGGCAGCAGGTTCAGCTGGCAGGGAGGGATCTTAGAGACACTTTAACCTGATTCTTTATTTTACAAACAAGAATGCTGAAGCTCAGAGATTGGACGGGACTTGCCAAAAGTTACACAGTAAACCTGGAGAGAGCCAAAGTGAGAATCCAGTCTTCTGAGCCCCCATTACAGATTGTTTCCACTATCACACATGATGAATAATTTGGGCAAATAGAACAGCTCAGGGGAAATAAGGAGTCACTGGACTTATGGGAGAAGGTTTGAAAATAAAAAATACATTAAACATTTAGTAAATGAAGAAAAATGCGCTAACAACTGCAGCAGAGAAAGGGAGAGAGAAGAATTTATTATCTTGATATACATCTGGTTGAGGCCAACCTGGTGCTAGGTCTGGAGGGAAAGAAACTCTCAGCTGCTTTTGAGTGGAATAGATTACTTGGCTACCCTGAAACAAGTGCAGGCAGGTAACAAATCATGGTGAGCTGCCCAGCAACACTACAGATCACAAGAACCTCTTTCCCCGGTCCTTTGGAGGAGAGATTAAATACTTGCTAAGTACATTCCTTCTAGTGGATGCCTCTAGTGCTGCCTGTTGCCATGGGAGGAAGACAGCTGCTGGGTTCTCATAACCTAACTTGACCAGTCTCAGGTTTATGAAATCAGACCATCTGCTTACCCTCTCTAAACCAGAGTTTCCTCACTGATAAAACGGGGTTGTTAACCTTTAGTGTTAACCTTTACATAAAGGAGCCTGGATGGTGCAATGGTTAAGTGCTCAGCTGCTCCGCAGGAGAAAGATCTCTTGATCCACTTCCATAAAGATTACAGCCAAGAAAGCCCTATGGGGAAGTTCTACTCTGTCACATGGGATCACTATAAGTTTGGTGATAGCACCAAACAACAGCAACCTTTACATAAGAGGCTTGTGAGGATTAAATGAGGTAGGCTATGTGAAACTCCTGGAACAGAGTAGGCATTCAGCAAATGTCACTTACTGTTATTACTTCAAAGGTGAAGGTGCCCAGTGACAGATGAACTGACTTACCATAAAACCAGTGAATGAGACAAAAGAAACATGACTTCATTCAGTACTCTCTATAATTCCTTTTCTCATTACACTAAAGGATCTGTTCTGCAGGAAGAGGAAGAGACATAGTGTGGGAAGATGATATTATGGTGGTCCTATTTAGGACAAGGAGCCCTGGTGGTGCAGTGGTTAAGTGCTCAGCTACTAACTGAGAGATCAGTGGTTTGAACCCACCAGTGGCTCTGCAGGAGAAAAGACCAGGCGATCTACTCCATAAAGATTACAGCCTAGGGAACTCTATGGGGCAATTCTACTCTGTCCCATAGGGTCCCTATGAACCAGAATTGACTGGATGGCACACAACAACAACAACTATTTAGAGCATTTGGTTTTCTGTATCTGATGCAAAGAACACTCCCTTGAGGTCCCAGTGAGATGAAGAGTTTCCAGACAGAATTGATATCCTTTTAATTATAAGCTAATATGAAGTGTTAGACTATGTAGACATTCTTGTGAGTTGTTCCCCTTTGACACTCTAAAATACTGAAAATGGCAATTAGAAGCAGCAGACATATTTAACAGCTGCAGATGAGAAAAGAAAACTCTGAAAAACAGCAGAAGAATGATAAAAGAATAGCATTCTGGGCTACTTTGTTTATGGTAAAATAATCATTAGTCCCAGGGATGCAGTATATCATTGATACTCAAGCAGATTTCTTTGAATTATCAGTGTCTGCCTACCTACAGGAAACCCTGGTGGCCTAGTGGTTAAGAGCTATGACTGCTAACAAAAAGGTCGGTAGTTCAAATTCACCAGGTGCTCCACGGAAACTCTGTGGGACAGTTCTATTCTGTCGTATTGCTATGAGTTGTAATCACAAGCTGAAAGGGCAAGATATACACGTTTTATGAGAAAACAAAGCAAGAGAGAACCAGTTTCATGTCTATAGAGACAACCTGGTCCATCTTGTAGGTGTTGGCACATGGACTTAGTTTCCTCTTGCAAGCGATAGAAACTCAACTCAAGCAAGTTTAAACAAAAGAGGGAAAAAAAGAAATATATTAATATGGTTACTGGGGTATCTCATAGAACCAAATGATAGAAATTTTACTAAGGTTCAGAAAAGCTAGAACCAGCATCTTGAATGTCACCAGTATTCTCTTTCTCTCACATCAGCAGGTATGTTTATGGTACCTCTGTCTTTTTCTTTCTCTCTCCACATTTGTCTCCCTAACCGTATGGTACTTATGCTGGGAATCAGGGCTGACTAGGGTGAGATAAGTGAGTTACCTAGGACATAAAATGTAAGGAGGCCCTCACTCTCAGGGCCCTGCAAGTGCTGACTGTTGAATTTTGTGCTCTAAGTGTCTGCTTGCCTCACCCTAGTCCTTCTTGGCTCTGATGGGAAATATGGCTGCCAAGAGCAACTAAATTAAAAAAAAAAAAATCTGCTTCTGTCACCTGAGAGAGTCTAATCTTTCTCTTTTAATCCAAGCCAAAATGTCTTAGGGAAGGGACACCTTGGATCGGTTTGAGTCACTATGCTACCAAAGGTTAACTCTGACCAAGGGTTGGGGACATTTTACATGATGGGAAACATGTGGATGAGACTGGGAAAGGTGCAAGAGGGAGAGTTCCTAGAACAGAAGCCCTAGGCAGAGAATTTTTTTTTATTTATTATTTTTATTGTGCTTTAAGTGAAAGCTTACAAATAATGTCAGTCTCTCATACAAAAATTTGTATACACCTTGCTATACACTCCTAATTGCTCTCCCCCTAATGATACAGCACACTCCTTCCCTCCACTCTCTCTCCTTGTGCTCATTTGGTCAGTTTCTGGCCCCCTTTGCCGTCTCATCTCCCCTCCAGAGAGGAGATGCCAACATAGTCTCATGCGTCTACTTGATCCAAGAAGCTCGTTCTTCACCAGTATCATTTTCCATCCCATAGTTTAGTCCAGTCCAAGAAGAGTTGGCTTTGGGAATGGTTCCTGTTTTGGTCTCACAGAAGGTCTGAGACCATGACCCCTGGAGTCCTTCTAGTCTCAGTCTGACCATTAAGTCTGGTCTTTTTATGAGAATTTGGGGTCTGCATCCCACTGCTCCCTGCTCCCGCAGGGGTTCTCTGTTATGTTCCCTGTCAGGGCAGTCATTGGTTGTAGCCAGGCACCATGTAGTTCTTCTGGTCTCAAGCTGATGTAGTCTCTGATTTATGTGGTCTTTTCTGTCTCTTGGGGTCATAATTACCTTGTGTCCTTGATGTACTTCATACTTCCTTGCTCTGGTAGGTTGAGACCAATTGATGCATCTTAGATGGCCGCTTGCTAGCGTTTAAGACTCCCCAAAGTGGGATGCAGAATGTTCTCCTAATAGATTTTATTATGCCAATTGACTTAGATGTCCCCTGAAACCATGGTCCCCAAAACCCCGCCCCTGCTACACTGACCTTCGAAGCATTCTGTTTATTCAGGAAAATTCTTTGCTTTTGGTTTAGTCCACTTGTGTTGACCTCTCCTGTACTGTGTGTTGTCTTTCCCTTCACCTAAAATAAAACTTACCTAGGGTTGCTATGAGTCGGAATCGACTCGACGGCAGTGGATGGGTTTTTTACTATCTAATTAGTGAAAACCCCACTCCCTCCCTCCCTCCCCCTTCTCTTAACCATCAAAGAATATTTTCTTCTCTGTTTAAACTATTTCTCAAGTTCTTATAATAGTGGTCTTATACAATATTTGTCCTTTTGCAAATAATTTCACTCAGCATAATGTCTTCCATATTCCTCCATGTTATGAAATGTTTCACAGATTCATCATTGTTCTTTATCGATGCATAATATTCCATTGTGTAAATATACCGTAATTTATTTATCCATTCATCTGTTGATGGGCACCTTGGTTGCTTCCATCTTTTTGCTATTGTAAACAGTGCTGCAGTGAACATGGGTATGCATATATCTGTTCATGTAAAGGCTCTTATTTCTCTAGGATATGTTCCAAGGAGTGGAATTGCAGGATCGTATGGTAGTTCCATTTCTAGATTTTTAAGGAAGTGCCAAATCGATTTCCAAAATGGTTGTACCATTTGACATTCCCACCAGCAGTGTATAAGTGTTGCAGTCTCTCCGCAACCTCTCCAACATTTATTATTTTGTGTTTTTTGGATTAATGCCAGCCTTGCTGGAGTGAGATGGAATCTCATTGTAGTTTTGATTTGCATTTCTCTAACGGCTAATGATTGTGAGCATTTCCTCATATATCTCTTAGCTACCTGAATGTCTTCTTTAGTGAAGTGCCTGTTCATATCTTTTGCCCATTTTTTGATTGGGTTATTTATATTTTTATAGTTGAGTTTTGCAGTATCATGTAGATTTTAGAGATCAGGGGCTGATGGGAAATGTCATAGCTAAAAGCTTTTTCCCAGTCTGTAGGTATTCTTTTTACTCTTTTGGTGAAGTCTTTGGATGAGCATAGGTGTTTGATTTTTAGGAGCTCTCAGTTATCCAGTTTCTCTTCTGCATTGTTAGTAATGTTTTATATACTGTTTATGCCAGGTATTAGGGCTCCTAGCATTGTCCCTATTTTTTCTCCCATGATCTTTATCGTTTTAGATTTTATATTTAGGTCTTTGATCCATTTTGAGTTAGTTTTTGTGCATGGTGTGAGGTATGGGTTTTGTTTCATTTTTTTACTGATGGATATCCAGTAATGCCAGCACCGTTTGTTAAAAAGACTGTCTTTTCCCTAATTAACTGACTTTGGGCCTTTTTCAAATATCAGCTACTCATATGTGGATGGATTTATATTTGGATTCTCAATTCTATTCCATTGGTCTATGTATCTGTTGTTGTACCAGTACCAGGCTGTTTTGACTACTGTGGTGGTATAATAGGTTCTAAAATCAGGTAGAGTGAGGCCTCCCACTTTGTTCTTCTTTTTCAGTAATGCTTTGCTTATCCGGGGCTTCTTTCCCTTCCATATGAAGTTGGTGATTTGTTTCTCCATCACATTAAAAAATGTCATTGGAATTTGGATCGGAAGTGCATTGTATGTATAGATGGCTTTTGGTAGAATAGACATTTTTACAATGTTAAGTCTTCCTATCCCTGAGCAAGGTATGTTTTTCCACTTACATAGGTCTCTTTTGGTTTCTTGTAGTAGCGTCTTGTAGTTTTTTTTTTTTTGTGTGTGTGTGTAGGTGTTTTACGTCTCTGGTAAGATTTATTTCTAAGTATTTTATCTTCTTGGGGGCTACTATAAATGGTATTGATGTGGTGATTTCCTCCTCAGGGTTCTTTTTGTTGGTGTAGAGGAATCCAACTGATTTTTGTATGTTTATCTTGTATCCCGATACTCTGCTGAACCCTTCTACTAGTTTCAGTAGCTTCCTCGAGGATTCTTTAGGAGTTTTCTGTGTCTAAGATCATGTCATCTGCAAATAGAGATACTTCTACTTCTTTCTTGACAATCTGGATGCCCTTTTTTTCTTTATCTAGCCTAATTGGTTTGGCTTGGACTTTCAGCACAATGTTGAATAAAAGTGATGATAAAGGGCATCCTTGTCTGATTCTTGATCTCAAGGGGAATGATTTCAGGCTCCCTCCATTTAGGATCATGTTGGCTATTTTCTTTGTATACATGCCCTTCTATTCCTATTTTGCTGAGAGTTTTTATCATGAATGAGTGTTGAACTTTATCAAATGCCTTTTCTGCATCAATTGATAAAATCATGTGGTTCTTGTCTTTTATTTGTATGATGGATTACATTAATTGTTTTTCTCATGTTGAACCATCCCTGCATATCTGGTATGAATCCCACTTGGTCATGGTGAATTATTTTTTGATATGTTGTTGAATTCTATTGGCTGGAATTTTTTTGAGGATTTTTGCATCTAAGTTCATGAGGGATATAGGTCTGCAATTTTCTTTTTTTGTGGTATTTTTACCTGGTTTTGGTATCAGAGATATGCTGGCTTCATAGAATGAGTTTGGGAGTTTTCCTTTCTTTTCTGTGCTGTGAAATACCTTTAGTAGTAGTGGTGTGAATTCTTCTCTGAAAGTTTAGTAGAACTCTGCAGGGAAGCCATTCGGGCCAGGGTTTTTTTGTTGTTGTTGGGAGTTTTTTGATTACCTTTTCAATATCTTCTTTAGTTATGGATCTATTTAGTTGTTCTACCTCTGTTTGTGTTAGTTTAGGTAGGTAATGTGTTTCTAGGAATTCATCCATTTCTTCTAGGCTTTCAAATTTGTTACAGTTGTTCATAGTAATCTGATATGATTCTTTTAATATTAGTTGGGTCTGTTTTGCTAACACCCATCTCATTTTTTATGTAGGTTATTTGCTTCCCCTCCTGTTTTTCTTTTGTTGGTTTGGCCAATGGTTTATCAATTTTGTTAATTTTTTCAAAGAACCAGCTTTTGGTCTTGTTAACTCTTTGAATTGTTTTTCTTTTCTCTAATTCATTTAATTTTGTTCTAATTTTTATTATTTGCTTTCTTCTGGTGCCTGAGGGTTTCTTTTGTTGCTCTGTTTCTATTTGTTCTAGTTGCAGGGATAGTTCTTTGATTTTGGCCCTTTCTTCTTTTGTATGTGTGCATTTATTGATATAAATGGACCTCTGAGCACTGCTTTTGCTGTGTTGCAAAGGTTCTGATAGGAAGCCTTTTCATTATCATTGGATTCTATGTATTTCTTTATTCCATCCTTAGTGTCTTCTATAATCCAGTCTTTTTTGAACAGGGTATTGTTGTTCAGTTTCTAAATATTTGATTTCGTTTCCCTGCTTCTGTTCTTGATTTCTACTTTTATGGCCTTATGGTCAGAGAAGATGCTTTGTAATATTTCAATATTTTGGATTCTGCAAAGGCTTGATTTATGACCTAATATGTAGTCTATTCTACAGAATGTTTCATGTACACTAGAAAAGAAAGTATACTTGGCTGCTGTTGGGTGGAGTGTTCTGTATATGTCTATGAGATCAAGTTGATTGATTGTGGCATTTAGACCTTCCCTGTCTTTATTGAGCTTCTTACTGGATATCCTATCCTTCACTGAAAGTGGTGTGTTGAGGTCTCCTACTATAATTGTGGAGCTGTCTATCTCACTTTTCAATGCTGTTAGAGTTTGTTTTATGTATCTTTTAGCCGTGTCATCGGGTGCATAAATATTCAATATGGGTATATCCTTCTAGTATATTGTCCCTTTAATCATTATATAGTGTCCTTCCTTATCCTTTGTGATAGATTTAAATTTAAAGTCTATTTTGTCAGAAATTAATATCGCCACTCCTGCTTTTTTTTATTGTTTGCTTGATATATTTTTTTCCATCCTTTGAGTTTTAGTTTGTGTCTCTAAGTCTACAGTGTGTCTCTTGTAGGCAGCATATAGCTGGATCATGTTTTTTAATCCATTCTCCAACTCTCTGTCTCTTGTTGGTGCATTTAGTCCATTTGCATTTGGCGTGATTATACATATGTATGAGTTTAGTGCTGTCATTTGATACCTTTTTTTGTGTGTGTTGTTGACAGTTTCATTTTTCCACTTTTTTGTGGTGAGAAGTTTTTCTTTGTAAATTGTGTGTTCCTCTTTTTCATTGTAGTTGAATTTGTTTTTGCTGAGTCTTTATGTTTATCTTGGTTTTTATTTTCAAGTGTGGGCTTGTTAGTCTTCTTTGTGGTTACCTGAATATTTACCCCTATTTTTCCAAGTAGAAACCTAGCATGCATCTCCCTATATTGCCTTAATTTTCTCTCCATGTAGAAGATCTATGCCTACTTTATTTAGTCCATCTTTATTGATTATTGTCATCTTTTATATAATGACATCACTGATTCCCTGTTTTGAGCTTTTTTTTTTTAAATCTTATTTTATTTTTCTGATTTCCCTCTCTGAGTTGATATCTGGATGCTCTGTTCTGTGTTCTAGTGTTGTGCTAATATCTGATATTATTGATTTTCTAACCAGAGAATTCCCTTTAGTATTTCTTGTTGTTTTGGTTTGGGTTTTGCAAATTCCCTAAGCTTGTGTTTATCTGTAAATGTCTTAATTTTGCCTTCATAATTGAGAGACAGTTTTGCTGGATATATGATTCTTGGCTGGGAATTTTTCTCCTTCAGTGCTCTATATATGTCATCCCATTGCCTTCTTGCCTGCATCGTTTCTGCCGAGTAGTCTGAACTTATTGATTCTCCTTTGTAGGTGACTTTTCACACATCCCTGGCTGCTCTCAAAATTTTCTGTTTATCTTTGGTTTAGGCAGGTGTGATGATAATATATCCTGGTGACTTTCTTTTGGGATCTACCTTATACGGGGTTTAATGAGCATATTGTATAGCTATGCTTTCATCTTTCCCGATGTCAGGGAAGTTTTCTGCCAACAAATCTTCAGAAATTCTCTCTGTATTTTCTGTTATCCTGCCCTGTTCTGGTATTCCAATCACTTGCAAGTTATTCTTCTCAATAGAGTCCCACATGATTCTTAGGGTTTCTTCATTTTTTTAAATTCTTTCATCTGATTTTTCTTCAAATACATTGGTGCCAAATGCCTTATCTGCCATCTCCCCAATTCTGCATTCCAGTTCCTCAGTTCTTCTCCACTGACTTCCTATTGAGTTGTCTAGTTCTTTAATTTTATTGTTAATCTTTTGAATTTTTGAATGCTGTCTCTCTGTGGATTCTTGCAGCTTATTAAATTTTTCATTATGTTCTTGAATAATCTTTTTTAATTTCTTCCACTGGTTTATCTATATGTTCCTTGGCTTTTTCTGTATATTGCCTGATCTCATTCCTGATGTCTTTTCTGACGTCTTGAAGCATTCTATATATTAACCTTTTGCATTCTACATCTGGCAATTCCAGGAATACATCTTCATCTGGGGGAGTCCTTGATTCTCTGTTTTGGGAGTTTGTTGAAGCAATCATAGTCCGCTTCTTTATGTGATTTGATATCGACTGCTGTCTCTGAGCCATCTATAAGTTATTGTAATAATTTGTTTTATGTTTGCTCACTGTGTCCTAGCTTCTTGCTTTGTTTTGTTTAAATATACCCAAATAGGGTACTAGAGTGAGCTAACTTGAATTATTGGAGCCTTTTTTTTTTTTTTTTGGAGCACTCATGTCCTGTTACCAGATGGCTAGAGCTGTTACCAGGTATATGAGCCTGGGAGTTCATTCACTATTCTTGTATAGATTCAGCTCAGGTGTCCTGATAGCCACCTATTGTGTGGTGTAGGCTCTCACCTACTATGTTAGAGGAGTAGTGGTGATGGTTGTATGGGCTGGCTTCTGGTAGTGGCAGGGGGTCACACTCTGAGGAGGGCAGAGTGCTGACAGCCTTCCCCCAAGTGTCAGTGAGGAGGGGGCAACTCTGTTCTCTAGAGTGTTCTGGTGGGTGAGCTCTGCAGCTGTACCTTAGGCACCCAATGCTTATACCTGTAAAGACTGATAGGCACCACTATCCTCAGACCTCTTTCACATGCGGCTAGGTGGTGTGGATGGAGCCTCCAGCCCTCAGGTCCCTGCTGTGAGTAGGTGAGGGCTCTGTTTAGTAGGCAGAGCAGTGTCAGACCTCCAAACTGACCTCTCCACTGCACAGCTGAAACCATTACAGCCAGACCTCTAACAGATTTGCCCTTGCATTATAATAGCCACCTGGATCCATGTAGGGGTAAAAGCCAAAGTCTGCGAATTGCTTAGAATTTGTTGACATGACTCTATACTGGATCACTGCTTGCTTTTGGTGGTAGTTAAGAAAACAGGTGAGTCACATGACTTTTATAGCCCTCGCAGGGAGCACATAGTGATTAAAAGCATGAGCTCCAGAGGTAGACTAATGGGGTTTTGATCCCGGTTCCTTCTGTCTGGTTTGCTTTGCATGTGAGCTTGGACAGTAACATAACCTCTCTGAGCTTCTATTCCCTCATTTCTAAAATGAGGCTAATAATAGTTAATCCATGTAAAGTTTAGAACAGTGCCTGAAACTTAAACAACAACAACAACAAAAAAACCCTTTCACTGTAGAGAAGATTCCAACTCATAGTGACCCTGTAGGACAGAGTAGAACCACCCTATAGGGTTTCCAAGGAGCAGCTGGTGGATTTGAAAACTGAGAACCTTTTGATTAGCAGCTAAGCTCTTAACCACTGTGCCACCAGGGCTCCACCTGAAACATATTATATATTTACTCAGAGTCAAGACTATATATGTGTAAGTTTGGAGTGATAATAATAGCTGCCCTGCCCATCACATAGTGCTATTGGGATGATTCACTGAAAGACTAAGTGTGGATTCTATTCAAGTGAAATGACCTACTGTGCACCAGGTAATGATTTAGAAAGTGCAGGAGAAAAATTAAGCTAAATAAGATTTCTGACCTTGAGGAATTTACAGTGCCATAGGGGAAATTATAAAGCAATCTATATAATTATTATTTTTAATACTGCTCATACAAACAGCTAATTCTTCCAGCTCATATACTGCCTGAGGAATGTAAAGGGTGCTTCTAAGGTACAGAACTTTCTTTGTTTTACACTTTGAATCTTAGAAGTTTGCTCAGACACACAGTGGAATTCAGGAAATTGGACAGCTCCAAATGAAATGCTCCCTAGGGAGACATAAGCACGAAAGAGATTAGGATAAAAAAAATGCTTTCTACTCAGGGAAACATTTTGCCTTTGTAAAATGTGTTTACTCCTACTGCCCTTGCTATGTATTTTTACCTTCATTTTGGAAGTGTATTAAAATAAAAAAAGAAAAAATAGTTATCCTCCAACATGAATGAAAATGACTCTGAGGTAGATTGTTTCCTCAGTGAAAGAGGAAATGACTACTCTTTCCACATACTAGACACTAGCCATTCTCCAAATGTCCCTGCCAAAAAACTACTTTTCTTTGAAGGTGCATTTAAATATCACCTCCTCCATGAAGCCTTCTCTGACACCACTTCTCTAAAATCAGAATGAATCCCTCCTCCTGGTATCCCTCCATGACATGTGTCACAGCCTGACATGCATTAGACACATCTAGCTAAATTATGGGATCTCCGAAGTCAAGGGCAATTACTTCTTATCCTGAACTCATCCATCCCCCAGTAGCCAATGGGGTGCCCATACTTAGAAGAACTTCAATAAATGAGTTGGGAGGAGGTCCACCTAAAAGAAAAACTGAACATTTCTGTTTGGAAGTCCTGTTTTTGGTGTAGTCTGAGTTCACACAACAAAGGAGTACAGCAGTTAACAGCAAAGCATCTAAAAGTCAAAAAAATCCAGACTCTAATCTTGTCCAGGCTATTCTAATTATGCACATTTAAGCTCTGATGAGCAGACCCCAAGAACACACTTCTAGTAGCCATTTAGAACTAGAGGTAGGGAGTCTGATGTGTTTGTGGCAATACCTTAAGCTTTAACTTATTTCTTCACTCCCAGCAGCATTTTGGCTTTTTTGGCATGGTATACAATTTTCTGCCCTGTCTGTAACTCTTGAACATGATGACTGCTTTAGCTTTCCTGGTTTTGATGCATGTACTTTTTAAGAGTCTCTGCTCTCTGATATTTCTTACTTCAGTCTATCCAGAGTGTTCGAACTTAGCATTGCTAACATACCAAACCAAAAACCAAACGTGCTGCCATCAAGTCGATTCTCACTCATAGCGACCCTATAGGACAGAGCAGAACCATGCCATAGGGCTTCCAAGGGTGTAATCTCTATGGAAACAGACTGCTACATCTTTCTTCTGCAGAGCAGCTAGTGGGTTTCAACGACCAATCTTTCCATTAGCAGAAGAGCGCTTTAACCATTGCACCACCAGGGCTTCTTACTGTCAACATAATGCTTCGAAAAGCTGAACCAGCAGTATCAGCATCAGCATCACCTGGGAACATGTTACAAATGCAAATTCTTGTATCACCCCTCACCCCCCCAAAACTGCTGAATCAAAAACTCTGGGGCTCATACCTAGCGAGCTATAATTTAATAAGATAACCAGGTGATTCTGATGATGCTGAATTTGACAACAACTGCTATCGAAATTTCACATTATCTCTTCAAGTTCTCAACTCCCAACTGTGGGGGTATAATTCCCATTCTGCAAAATGAATTTTAGGACTCAGTAAGTCCTAAAGACCACTACGTCCACAAGGAAGGTGCTAAGTAAACAGAGTCAAATATGAACCTAATAGTCAGTCCTGTGTTAGAGCTGTGGGTCTGAATAACCACTATTTCACTTCACAGGGCCTTCTATTCACATGGGCTTTCATACACCTGTTTCACAAGACAGCAACCCCTCCCCCCTCCCCCCCCCCCCCGCACTGTGGCAAGCTCTCCATCACCTGGTGCATATGCTGCTCGGAGTCTCATCACACCTTAGAAAAGGAACACATGGGCCCATATGTCGGCCGATGTGTTTATATCCTTTTATACAGAAAGGGGAAATATGTTTCACAATAAATGTTTGCATACTTTGGAGTGATTTTTTTTTTTTTCTTTTGAGAGAAAGAGAAAAAAGAGGCAGGAACTTTAGCTGAGGTTAGTTGAAGCTTTGTTTCTTTGCAATGTTTGTATCACTCAACCTTGAAAATACCCTGTGTGTCAGCAGGGAGGGCTCTGTGCTAAGGTTTGGGTACCTGGGGGCATCACAAGGGTGGAGTGTCCTTGGTGTGATAGCCAGGAAGGGAAAAGTCGGTGGATCAGAGTTGTGTCCTTTAGAGCAGAAGCTGGGACCTGGAAGCATACAGAAGCTATATCATAAATAACTAAAGAGGTTACCAGAAATTGCCAGAGTGTTCACACCATGCTTTATTTGGCCTTTATGTTTTTTTTTGTACACAGTGTGGATAGATTGATTTTAAGAACAGTAAAGATAATTTTTGTTTATTAAACTAACTATGCTAATCATAATCATAATAATGATGATAATAGTGATGTAATGTACTGATGTTTTCCCCCACTTTTCCTCTGCACAGTCATTCATTTAGCCCTATGATATTCTTCCATTCAAGCTCAGAAACAAGAATTTAGTATTGCTGCAAAATTGTATTAAATTATTATTATTTTATGTTTTAGAACATTACAGTCAAGGACAACAAAGATTTAGGACAGGAAGAAATGAGGTAGAATTTGCTTCCACGTACCTTTCTCATCCCCACCCCTAGCAAACATACACACTAGATAAATATGATTATCCAAGGTAAGGAAGAAGGGGGCTAAAGGATCTATAGTATAAAAAATAGCCATCAATATAAGGCCTGTTCTGTGCCCCCTCTCTTCTCAGGCCGTGATAAAGAAGAGAAACCATAGACCCCTCAGGTAAATAGGAGCATCTAAGAGTAGCCAGTGCTCATCTAAGAGATAGTAAATTCACAGATGGTCTCTTCTCCTTCTGGGACTCCAGTTACACATGTGTTAGACAGTTTGATATTGTCCCACAGCTCTTGGATACTCTGTTCTGTATTTTTGTTTATTTGCTTATTTTTGCTTTTTCTCTCTGTGTTTAAATTCAAATAATTTCTATTGATCTTTGTTCAAATTCACTGATTTTTTTCCTTGGCTTTGTTGAGCTTAATGATGAGCCTACCTGTCAACTTGGCTGGGCCATGATTCTCAGTGGTTTGGCAGTAATTTAATGATGTAGTTTGGCAGTTGTATAATCGTGTAGTTTGGTATTTATGTAATAATATAATCTGGCAGTTATACAAAGATATCGTTAACCTCCATGATGTGATCTGATGTGATCAGCCAATCAGTTGTAAGGGGAGTTTCCTCAGGGGGTGTGGCCTGCATTGAATATCTATGTGGAGGTTCTGGCAAAGCTGTCTTGCTTGCTCTGGATCCTGCATCTGGCTCATCATCATCTGGCCTCTGGTTCTTGGAACTTGAGCCAGCTACCTTCCGTATTGTCTGCTGATCTTGGAATTTGCCAGCTTCTGCATGAGCCAGCGGCCTACAGTCTGACCTGATGATCTTGGGTTCATCAGCACCTGCAGCTCTGTGAGTCGAGAGAAGCCTCAAGCCTGATGCCTGACCCATGGACTTGTGACTTGCCAGCCTCTATAACTGCATAAGCCATTTCCTTGAGATAAATCTCTCTCTTTCTTTGTATATGTAGTGTGTGTGTGTGTTTGTGTGTGTGTGTATATAGACACATATACATGTGTGATAATTAGGATTGTGTGTCAATTTGGCTGGGCCATGATTCTCAGTGTTTTGGCAATTGTATAATGTTGTGATCATTTCCCTGTTGAAAGTTGATATGTGATCACCCCCATGATGGAATCTGCTGAGTGGTACTGGTTGGGGCAGGGCCTGTGGTGGCTCGCTGCCCCCTCAGCCTTCATCTCTCTGCCCTCCACTGCCTACTCCCTTCCTGCTTGCCTTGCCAAGCCCTTTGGCTTGTTCTGGATCCATCAGCTTTCTCTTGTTATCTGACCCCCGGTTCCTGGAACTTGAGCTAGGAGCTTACCTGTTGATCTTGGGATTCATCAATCTTCACAGCCTGCGAGCAAGAGTCCTGCTCCTTGACCTGCTGATATTGGGTTCACCAGCCCCTGCAGCTATATGAATCAGGAGAAAACTTATGGTCTTGCCTAGCAATCTTGGGATTCATCAGCCTTCATAGCCTGAGTGAGAGCCCTGCTCTCCAAACTACCCATCTTGGGCTCTCCAGCTTCTGCAGCTGCGTGAATTGGGAGATGCCTCTATCCTGACCCACAGACTTGGGACGTTTCAGCCTCTACAATCGTGTGAGCTGTTTCCTTGATATAAATCTTTCTCTCTATATATTTATATGCTTTACTGGTTTTACTTCTCTAGAGAACCCAGCCTAAGATAATATGCTTCACCAGTTTTGCTCCTCTAGAGAACCCAGCCTAAGACAGTCCCTAACCCCAAAGTCATGGGAACTGTAGAGTGAAGAATGATCAGAATGATGCCAAGTTCTGTGTATGTTTTTAAAATATACTTTCTGAAAACAACCCTTTATTATTAGCCTGATTTAAAAGAGAAATAAATGAGATGCAAGTAGTAGGCCCAAGATTGCACAGTGAGTATGTAGAAGAGGTGGTAAACAAATTCAAGCAAAGCAGCAGGTGGAGAAAAGTCCTTGGTTACCTTCAGAGTTCTGCTTCCATGCAAACTATGTGAATGTAGACAAGCCACTTTCAACTTTCCTTATATATAAATGTATGGACATTTACTTTGGTCACTTAACAGGGTTTGATAAGCAAAAAGAGGTATTTAATATTTCTCCTGCTTGGGGTTCTCTGAGCTTCTTGGATCTGTAGTTTGTTGACGTTTGTCATTTTGGAAAATCTTGAGCACTGGTGGTTAAATGGTGGAATTCTCACCTTCCATTTGAGAAACCTGGGTTCAATTTCAAGCCAAGGCATTTCATGCACAGCTATCACTCGTCTATCAGTGATGGCTTGTGTGTTGCTATGATACTAAATATGTTTCAGTGGAACTTACAAAATAAGATGAACTAGAAAGAAAGCACTGGTGATCTACTTCCAAAAATCAGCTAATAAAAACCATATGGATTTTAACAGTATGATCCACAACTGATCATGTAGATGGTGCAGGACTGGACAGCATTTTGTTTCATTGTGAATGGTGTCTGTTTGAGTCAGGGGCTGACTTGAAAGCAGCTAACAACAACAACATGCCTTCAAATATTTCTTTTGCCTCATTCTTTCTCTCATCTCCTTCTAGGACTCCAATTACACATATGTTAGACAGGTTGATATTGTCCTACAGCTCTTGGATACTCTGTTCTGTATTTTTGTTTGTTTATTTGCTTATTTTTGCTTTTTCTCTGTGTTTAAATTCAAATAATTTCTATTGATCCATGCTCAAATTCACTGATTTTTTTCCTTGGCTTTGTTGAGCTTAATGATGAGCCTGCTAAGGAATTTTTCATCTCTAATACAATGATTTGAATTTCTACTCTCCTCCAGGCCAAAATTTACCATTAGTTTATGTGTTTTCCATATTTTTAACTAAATCCTTTAACGTGTTAGTCATATTGTTTTTAAAGTCTTTGTTTTGATATTCCAGCATCAGGTCATCTCTGAGTTTGATTCTGTTAATTGCTTTTCATCTTAACAATGGGTTGCTTTAAATTACATTTTGTGTTTCATTGAATGCCAGACACCTGTGAAGACCAATAGAGACTTGGGCAAATGCTATTTATGCTTGTAAATTGGCACACAACTTCTACTGTTCAGGCTTTTTGTTGCTATGTTGTTGTTGTTGTTATTAGGTGCCATGATGTCAGTTCTGATTCATAGCGACCCTGTGTACAACAGTATGAAACACTGCCCCATCATCCTATACCATCCTCAAAATTGTTGCTGTGCTTGAGCCTATTGTTGCAGCCACTGTGTCAATCTATCTGGTTGAGGGTCTTCCTCTTTTTTGCTGGCCCTCTGCTTTACCAAGCATGATGTCCTTCTCTAGGAATTGATCCCTCCTGATACATATCCAAAGTATTTGAGATGTAGTCTCACCATCCTTGCTTCTAAGGAGCATTCTGGTTGTACTTCTTCCAAGACAGATTTGTTTGTTCTTTTGGAAAGTCCATGGTATATTCAGTACTCTTAACCAATACCACAATTCAAAGGCGTCAATTCTTCTTTTGTCTTCCCTATTCATTGTCCAGCTTTCATATGCATATGAGGCAACTTAAAAACACCATGGCTTGGGTCAGGCCAGCCTTAGTCCTCAAGATGACATCTTTGTTTTTTAACACTTTAAAGGGGTCTTTTGTAGTCGATTTGCCCAATGCAATGCATCTTTTGATTT
The DNA here is from genome assembly GCF_024166365.1 of Elephas maximus indicus. Taxonomy (NCBI): domain Eukaryota; kingdom Metazoa; phylum Chordata; class Mammalia; order Proboscidea; family Elephantidae; genus Elephas; species Elephas maximus. The sequence continues at coordinate 105,560,859 of NC_064821.1, read as the reverse complement.
CTGAACTACTGCTTCCATGGGTGTTGATTGTGGATCCAATTAAAGTGAAATCCTTGACAACCTAAATATTTTCTCTGTTTATCATGATGTTGCCTATTGGTCCAGTTGTGAGGATTTTTGTTTTCTTTGTGTTGAGGTGTAAACCATACTGACAGCTGTGGTCTTTGATCTTTGTCCGTAAGTTCTTCACGTCCTCTTCACTTTCAGCAAGCAGAGTTGTGTCATCTTCATAATACAGGTTGTTAGAGTCTTCTTCCAATCCTGATTTCTCGTTCTTCTGCATATAGTTCAGCTTCTTGGATTATTATTGTTGCTATGGTTACCTTCAATCAGTGGCATTGCTGCGGTTGGTATCACCCAATGCAGTAACTGATGATGTTACCCCCCCCAATGGACCACGTCCTTTAACAGACTATATGGAACCCTTAATAATGTTTATTATCAATTTTAAACATTGAATAATATGTGATAAATATAGCTGTAAGTTGCTGAATATAATATTTCTTAGATTACATGAATACTAACAACAAAATTGTTTTGTAAAATCTTTCTACATTGAATTACAACATTGTTAGTTAAAACGTTATCCCTTTCATAACCAATTTAATTAAAGAAAGTTTTTTTGCTGATAATTTTTTTTTTTCATGATGGAATGCATGATGAATCGTTGAGTGTGCCTGAATTGAGTGTGTCACTCTGGGTTCTGAGGGTAGGAGTAATAGGGACACATATGTCCCTCTGTACTTTGGTGGATATATATGTCCCACTGGACTCGGGTGCCAGATTGGTGGGATACATATGTCCCATTGGGCTCTGGGACACAAATGTTCCTGTGGACTTATGTGCAGTTTGTTGGGACAAATTATGACCCCTACAGGATGCACCTGGATTCATCCTCCCATACAATATCCTGTAAAAACCGTAATTTGCAGCACGTGTGCATTTCTTCTGCATCAAACAATTATATAGGTCCCCTCCTGATGGTTGCATGCACTGTTAATGGAAAAGCGTTACAGTGAACTACAACATTATTAGTAACTGAGTGGAAGCCTTTTTTGATTTTCTCCTATTAATTACTACTTCACTCTCAAAAAAGTTATTGATACAGTTTCACAAATACTAATTACCACAATATTTTAGCTAAAACACCAGAAAATTTGACAAAATTAGCAATAATAAAAACACCAGCAGCAACAAAAACAACGGTGTGTGCTTGTAGTGCATGCAGATGAAACCACATGATGTGAAGCATCATTGTAATTGAGTTATAATAACGGCTATGACCAGAGGGCACTGAAAGGTTCAAAAAGTAAATTAGCATAGAGTTTTAGCCTTGTAGGTATACGAATACATGCAAGCTGAGCTTATGAAAAATGTTTTTGTTGTTGTAACTAGCTAACTACAGGGATACTTTTATAAAAAAGAAAAATTTCTGCTGAAACACTGCACAGAAATTTTATAGATGGTCATTTTGGTGTCCCAAAATGACCTTTGACAGTGTCACCTAGTAAGGTCTGCATCCCCCCCCACAATTCCCCAAGTGATGCCACTGCCTTCAGCGCACTGAAACCAAAAAATACCAAACCTGTTGCTGTCAAGTCGATTCTGACTCATAGCCATCCTATAGAACAGAGTAGAACTGCCCCAATGAGCAGTTGGTGGGTTTGAACTGCTGACCTTTTGGTTAGCAGCTGTAACCCTTAACCACTGTGTCACCAGAGCTCCCTTCAATGGGCCATAGACTTCAAATTCCTCTAAGGATGCTTTGGGCTTAAGGTGGGAGTTGTGGCTCTGGAGGGTTTTTTCAATAATCATGCTTCATCCTCATCTTTAAGCCTTCCTTGTAACATATGCCACAGAGGAGGGTATTATCTCTGTGTTTTTTCACCATATTCAGTGATATATTGCTGTTGCTTGTTTTTTGGTGCTTGCTAGGCTGGGTGAGGATGGGGGCCATGGGGGGTTTTCTTTGCCCTGGCCCAACCTCAGTCTGAGGAAGATGTTGTGTGCCTGCTCCTCCTGTTTCTTTCTGGCAGGGAAACTGTATACCCCAGACAGCGACTGCTCCCACAATTGGGGTAATAAAATGAAGAGTAAATGGAACAGAGCCAGAATTGCCCTGTGATGGACATGGAATATAAGTGAAGAATACATCTTTGTTGTTGTAAGTCAGTAAGACTTTGGAGTATTGTATTACCGAATAATAACCTAGCCTAAGGTGACTGTTAAGGTGACTGTTATAACTCTAAAGCACTGTTTTTCCATATAACAAACCAACACAAACCCATGCTGTCAAGTGATTCCAACTCACAGTGACCCTATAGGACAGAGTAGAACTGCCCCATAGGGTTGGATTCGAACTGCTGACCTTTTGGTTAGCAGCCAAGCTCTTAACCGTTGGGCTACCAGGGCTCCATTTTTCCATATTAAAAAAAAAAACCAAACCATATAGATGATTAAAAATATTTTTATGCAATTGGGGATGTATAAAGTTGAAGGAAATAATAAATTTAATTATTTGAATATTCTTATTATTTGAAGAACAGGTCTCTGACTGAATCTCCTCTGTTTAAATGGTATAGGCAGGGGAGTGGAAAAGAGTCATATAACACAATTGGGTGGGCTTTGAAGCATAAAAGATTTGGGTTCAATTTTTGGCTTCATTTCCTCCACTTAAAAAATGAGGGAGTTTGTCCTAAATTTAGGAATTTTCAACTTGTGGGACTTGGAACTCTGAGTGAGCTTGTAAAGGCTCCACGTGTCCAGATAGGTTTGAATATTATTTGTAGCTTGAACAACTAATGTCTTTCACATATGCATATGACTCCTTTCAAACCTATGTAAATTTGGTGGTGGTTAGCATACACAAATTCGCTTCAAAGTGTTACAGTTGCTTGTTGTCTCTATACAATCAGTGAATCCCATGGTCTTGGGTCCATTCCTGTACTTCTTTTATGGGGAAGTGGGTCCCTTGTTGAATGCTACATTGTCTGTTATTCTATGCCTATAAATCATACATTCCATGATTTCCTGGATTGCAGTGCTGGCTGAAGCTCTGTAGTCAAGAAAGGTGAAACTGTAGAATAGATACCTATCCCTGTAAGCATAAAGTACTAGCCTATCTAGGATGGATGGGGCTTAAAGTAGCTGACTTGTCATGAAGTGTGTCTAGTTGAACTGGACATTTAGAATCATTTGCTAATGCTAGGTCAGCACTAGGTAGGGGGAATCTGTGCTGTGTGCCCCATGCACGGCCTCCATTTATGCCTCTGTGACTACTCCATTCCTGTCTCCATCAAGCTAGTTCTGGGGTGGCTGACAATGAAGGCTGGCTTTTGTCAACTGGCTGAGTCATATTGTCTACTTTGTTCTTCAGTGATTACTTCCATGGGAGATGTTTTATTGTATGCATTAATGTGTGATACAAATTTTTTCATACTTTGTGTTCATTCCCATATGGCCATCTATTTGCCTCCCTATGACCTGGCCAAACCATTGACTATTGCACAGAAAGTGGTATATATTCTCAATTTGGGCCAGTGTTTCTTCCACAAAGCTTGGATGAACAGGTTCACTGCTCAAAACCATTATGAATATTTCCCCTCTCTGCTATCTGTCAGAAACCCTGGTGGCATAGTAGTTAAGAACTATGGCTGCTAACCAAAAGGTTGGCAGTTTGAATCTACCAGGTGCTCCTTGGAAACTCTATGGGGCAGTTCTACTCTGTCCTATAGGGTCGCTATGAGTTGGAATCAACTCAGCAGAAAAAGTTTTTTTTTTTTTTTTTCTGCTCTCTCTCAAGCCCACCCCTGAATTTGGCCGTATTTCAGCTGCCTTCTACATTCAGTATGCACCATGTACTAAACCAAACTCACTTATAAACTAGGCTCATTATTATTATTATTTTATCCTTCAACTGGTCACACAGGACCTCTATAAGCCCATAGATGCATATAGAGGGAGGAGTCACTGGTGGAATTACGGTGGGTGACACTATACTCCCTACTCATGAAGCTTATTCATGCCCTCTATCCTGTTTTGAAGCAATTTTAGATGCGCCATTTCCAATTTACAATGGATGGCTCCTGGGCCCATTGGACTTAATGAATCGGTGGCTTTGACAAAATCCACCTCCTAAAAGGCAGTTACAGGTATGTGGTGTTTTGGTTCTTCATGATCAACCTTCTGTTTCTACTAGGGCCCAGTAACACAGAGGAGCTTTTTCTCAAAAGACATATAATTCGCCATTGCAGATGGCATGGCCTTGTTCCAGAACCTCAGGGGCCTATGCTATGATTATCCCAACAGAGTTTATCACAATTTCCATACTACATCCCTTCCTGCTACGGGTACTTACAACACTATAGGATCTGTGCAAGCAGCAGGGATGCATGCACTGCAGCTTATACCTGCTACAGAGTCCTTTCCTGCTCTGTGTCACACTCAAAGCTGTCAGCCTGCTGCGTCACCTGGTGTGTGGGCCAGAACAGTACTCCTAGGTGTAGAATTTGTTGTTTTCAGAACCCCAACAGGTCTCCCAGGAGTTTCCTTCTTTGTGGTAGGGAATGTGAGATGTACAAACATGTCTTTTGCTTTGGAGGAGATATTCTAGCATGTCCCTGACTACCAGGCCCCTCAAAAATTCTATTAATTCTTAGGTTTCTCAGCCTTCTTAGCGTTTATCTCCACCTTCTGGAATATATATCTTATCAAGGGCTCCATCATACTAGCCACTTCTTACTTCTCTTGCCCATTAAGCATGCTGCCATCAAAGTAATGAATCTATGTGATGTTCTATGAGATGTCCAGAAAGCCCATATCTCTTTGGACTACATTATGAGAGAGAGCAAGAGAGTTAAAAAACTCTTCTGGCAAAACTGTAAATCAATGTTTTTGTCTCAAGTGAATGTGAACTGATTCTAATCCTGTTTTCCAATTGGAATGTAAAACAATGCAAAGTCACCAAATCGATGACTACTCATCATGTTCCTGAAGCCTTATTAATCTACATCAGCTATGATACCATGCCTGGCAAAGAAACTATGGCCACGGCTACCGTTTGGTTGTGCCCCCCGTAGTTTACGGTCGTTCTCCGGGATCTCACTGGTTTCTGCAGGACTGCTGGTGGATTAAACAGATATATATTTAACAACTCTGCATCCTGTAGGTCTTTAATGGTGGCACTGATTTTAGCCATTAGCCCTCAGATATGATACACACATATACACACAAGTGTGTGTGTGTGTGTGTGTATATATATATATTTATTTAGTACCTGTTGACACAAACAGTTAAGTACTTGACTACTAGCTGAAAGGTTGGTGGTTCAAACCTACCCAGAGGTACCTTGGAAGACAGACCTGGTGATCTGCTTCCTAAAGGTCACAACTTTGAAAGCTCTATAGAGCAGTTCTACTCTGACATATATGGGGTTGCCATGAGTTGAAATCGACTTGATGGAAACTAATAACAATAATCACATTATATATATATATATATATGTATGTATGTATGTATATAAAATGGTATTTCAAATACCAGCAGGGTTACTCATGGACAGGTTTCAGCAGTGCTTCCAGGCTAAGAAAGAGTAGGAAGAAGGACCTGGCAGTCTACTTCTAAAAAAAACAAGCAACATTGCAATATTGAAGGATTCTATGGGGAAAATACTGAACAACATAGGAAGCATCAAAAGAAGATGGAAGGAATACACAGAGTCACTGTACCAAAAAGAATTAGTCGACATTCAGCTATTTCAGGAGGTAGCATACGATCAAGAACTGATGGTACTGAAGGAAGAAGTCCAAGCTGCACTGAAGGCACTGGTGAAAAACAAGCCTCCAGGAATTGACAGAAAACCAACTGAGATGTTTCAACAAATGGATGCAGTGCTGGAGGTGCTCACTCATCTATGCCAAGAAATTTGGAAGACAGCTACCTGGCCGATGATTGGAAGAGGCCTATATTTGTGTTCATTCCAAAGAAAAGTGATCCAACAGAATGCAGAAATTACTGAACAATATCATTAATATTACAGGCAGGTAAAATTTTGCTGAAGGTAATTCAAAAGGGATTGTAGCAATACATCGACAGGGCACTGCCAGAAATTCAAGTTGGATTCAGAAGATGATGTGGAATGAAGGATATCACTGCTGATGTCAGATGGATTTTGGCTGAAATTAGAGAATGCCAGAAAGATGTTTACCTGAGTTTTATTGACTATGCAAAGGCATTCAACTGTGTGGATCATAACATATTATGGATAACATTGCAAATAGTGGGAATTCCAGGATAATTAATTGTGCTTATGAGGAACCTGTACATAGACCAACAGGCAGTTGTTCTAACAGAATGAGTGTATACTGTGTGGTTTAAAGTAGGAAAAATGTGTGGCAGGGCTGTACATTTTTATCATACTTACTCAATCTGTATGCTGAGCAAATAATCCGAGAAGCTAGATTATATGAAGAAAAACTCAGCATCAGGATTGGAGGAAGACTCATTAACAACCTGTGTTATGCAGATAACACAACCTCGCTTGCTGAAAGCCAAGAGAACTTGAAGCAATTACTGATGAGCATCACAGACTGTAGCCTTCAGTATGGTTTACACCTCAACATAAAGAAAACAAAATTCTCACAACTGGACCAATAAGCGACATCATGAGAAACTGAGAAAAGATTGAAGTTGTCCAGGATTTCATTTTACTTGGATCCACAATCAATGCCCACAAAACAGCAGCCAAGAAAGTAAAAGATGTATGGCATTGGGCAAATCTACTACAAAAGACCTCTTTAAAATGTTAAAAAACAAAAATATCACTTTGAGGACGAAAGTGCCCCTAATCCAAGCCACGGTGTTTTCAGTATCCTCATATACATGTGAAAGGTGGACAATGAATAAGGAATACTGAAGAAGATTGAAGGCCTTCGAATTATGGTGTTGGCAAAGAATTTGAATATACCATGGACCAGAAGAACAAACAAATCTGTCTTGCAAGAGATACAGCCAGAATGCTCCTTAGAAAGAGCGTGGCAAGACTTTGTCTCACATGCTTTGGACAAGTTTTCAGAAGAGACCAGTCCCTGGAGAAGAACATCATGCTTCATAAGGTAGATGGTCAGCAAAAAAGAGGAAGACCCTCAAAGAGATGGATTGACACAATGGCTGCAACAATAGGTTCAGGCATAACACTGATTGTGAGGATGGTGCAGGACCAGGCAGTGTTTTATTCTATTGTACATAGGGTTGCTATGAGCTGTTGGACTAACTTGATGACACCTAACAACAACAACAGTTTGTAGTACTGTAGGGGCTTGGGTGTTGCTGTGATGCTGGAAGTTATGCCATTGGTATCCAAATACCAGCAGGGTCACCCACGTAGAACAGGTTTCAGCTGAGCTTCCAGACTGAGACAGACTAGGAAGAAGGACCTGGTGCTCTCCTTCTGAAAAAAATTAGCCAATAAAAACAACATATATATATATATGTATGTATGTATGCATACATGTATACATATATGCATACATATATATGTATGCATATATATATATATGTAAATTGTGTCCCTCAAAAATATGTGTCAACTTGGTTAGGCCACGTGTGGCTGCCCTCCATTTTGTGATTTTCCTATGTATTATAAATCATAATCTCTGCCTGTGGTTAAAGAGGATTAGGGTGGGATGTAACAACCTTGCTTAGGCCACATCCCTGATCCAGTGTAAAAAGATTTTCCCTGGGGTGTGGCCTGTACCACCTTTTATCTCTTAAGAGATAAAAGGAAAGGGAAGCAAGCAGAGAGTTGGAGACCTCATACTACCAAGAAAGAAACATCAGGAGCAGAGCGCATCCTTTAGACCTGGGGTCCCTGTGCCTTAGAAGCTTCTCGACCACGTGAAGTTTGAGGACAAGGAATCTTCCTCCAGAGCTGACAAAGAGAGAAAGCCTTTCCCTGGAGCTGACACCCTGAATTTGACCTTTTAACCTACTAGACTGTGAGAGAATAAATTTCTCTTTGTTAAAACCATCTACTTGTGATATCTCTGTTATAGCAGCACTAGATAACTATGACCATGTGTCTGTGTGTATATATACATATGTACAAGAGTCGGAATCGACTCGACAGCACTGGGTTTTTGGGTTATATATGGAAACCCTGGTGGTGTAGTCGTTAAGTGCTACTGCTGCTAACCAAGAGGTTGGTAGTTCGAATTCACCAGGTGCTCCTTGGAAACTCTACAGGGTAGTTCTACTCTGTCCTATAGGGTCACTATGAGTCCAAATTGACTTGACGGCACTGGGTTTTTTATATAAATATAATTTGTTTATCTTAGCTGAGAGTGAGGGAGAGAGCAGTGGTAGTTTGAGTCTTTCTCTTGGCCATCTTCATTATAATAGCCAAGGACCTGTTGGGGTTACTTTAACTATTGTGTGTGCTAATTTCAGTTATACACCTGGGAGTCAGAGTAATGACCACCATGGCCGTGCAGTAACCTGGCTCTGGAGCCACTCCTAGTGTCAGTCCTGGCCATCAGAGGAGGCCACCACTGTACTTAGTGATGCTGCTGCCCCATTTCTGATGGCCTTAGTAAATGGTGTGTCTTCTAGGCCTCCGATGGAACATAACCCTCTGATGGGTTTTATGGCCTCACATAATATTTTCATCCTAATATACCCATGTCCATGGCCCTTTTAATCTTTTCTTTTACAAATTTCCATGGCAACTCAGGCATTTCCACTTCACCCTGTGGATCATCACTTTCTCCAGGCTTCCAAGAGTGATCCCAGCAGTGAATTTGGATGATCCTTTAAGTCCTTGCTGTGGTGTTAAATCCTGTATCCCAAGAACTTGCCCCTAAGTCAATGCATTCTAGTTTATGCAATCTTATATTCCAGCCCCCTTGATAAAGCTTAAAACCCAATAACAGGGGTATTAACCTGCCTCTGCCAGTAATGTTAACTAATTCTTGCCAGTCTTTCAGGGTAATTTCTTTCTTTCCTGATTAGGACTACCATGAATCCTAGTTTTGACCTGACAGCAAGGAGAGGAATTCAGGTAAGCTGTTGAAGGGAGCACATGATTCCATGCAAGAGAGAGACCCCTGCTGAGTCTTTCCATGTGGGAAGGTGCTTGGTCATACTAGGGTCATATGCTTTTGTAAGGTCTGAAGGTTTTGGGTTCTACAGAACCAAAATTGTCAAGAACATACACCCAGATGTCCCCATATTATGTTTTTAAACCCTAGGTTTTCCCAACTAGGATTCTGACCTTAGTGTAACAGACCTGACGTGGCCTAGCATTTAAAGGGTTCTGAAGCTCTGCTACTCTATAAATTCTTCAACTTGCTCCTCAGCTAAGTCCATTCTTCCATTTCAGGAGATGAGCAGTCTCTCTGGCTGTCTCATATAGCCTTTAACTGCTTGCTAACCACACTATCAGTTTCCCATTGTTTCTTTACAGGGCATTAAACCATCTCAGTAATAACCAGACACCTTTTCTGTCTCCCCATATTGTTTAAATGCCTGCATCATTGCATGAACCATGACATTCCCTTCCACTAGGAAATCTCATCAGGTCAACACTAGTAAAATTTCCAGCAGTTAGGATGCTGAGTGAGTCAGGATGCAAGCCTCTGGTTTTTTGTATGTTTGTTTGTTTGTTTACTGCTCTAGTACAATCTGTTTTTCAGCCTAGGTGCTTAGAACAGCAGACGCCAAAATGAGTTGAGATGAAGAAGGGTTTTATTGGGAGAGATGTGTGTGAGTGACAGAGAGGAAATAGGTCCTCAAATCACTATGCAGATCTTAAATCTGTGAGAGGAGAAAGGGAAGGAAGGAGAATAAGTAGGAACAGATGTAGACTACAGTGCAATTGTGAGCCAGTATTGGCCAGGCTGATGGGAAGCCCCTTAGCAAAGGTTGCCTGTTAAAGGTGCCCCACATCAAGTGGGAATAGTCTGGTTCTAGTACCCTTGCTTTGCTCAGTCTTTGGCTGGGAGCAACCTGGCCTCATCTTGAACACTTCACTGTATCCAAGGTGTGTTGGCTGGAGGTTATCTGTCAACCAAACTCCTCAGAAAGTTCTCTTGAGGGAAGATCTGAGTGGCACTGTCACATCTAGGATGTAGAGCCTGAGTTTTCCTTCCTTCTCTGTTTGCCTCATTCTCTGAGACTTGAAAGACGGAGAGAAATAGGGGTACAAATGTGAATAAGGGGAATGCAGAAGCTACCATCAGTTCATACCTGATGGCCTCACTTCTTTCTATCAAGTAGAAGGCAATATCCTCTAACAAAAATGAGGGATGAAGTTGGGTACGGGATATGAAGGAAGTGGGGAAGATTTTGAAAAATTACTAAAAGACTTCATTTTCACTGAATAAATATTTATTAAACACTTATCATACAGATACTAAGAATACATGGTCTCTAGTCTCCAAGAACTTACTACATTTAACAAACTATAAGTTCCTGAAATGTCTGGAGCATGTTATAACTGTATACATATTCCTCAATAATGCATAGCCTAGTGCTTTGAGGGAAACCCTGGTGGCATAGTGGTTAAGCGCTACGGCTGCTAACCAAAACGTCGGCAGTTTGAGTCTGCCAGGCGCTCCTTGGAAACTCTATGGGGCAGTTCTAGTCTGTCCTATAGGGTCGCTATGAGTCAGAATCGACTTGACGGCAGTGGGTTTAGTGCTTTGAGCAGAGTAGGGAAACATTGAGGTTTTAAGTCTGGAACTCTTCATTTTAAGCAGAAGTCAAGGTTCTCTGGGCCATGGATTATTTTGTTGTGAGTCTTTTACAATCAAATATCAGAAATCTGCCAGTGGGAATACATTTTGCAATGCTTACTAGCTGCAAATGAGTTTAGGGCAGGTTTTCTCAAACTTGGAACTAATGATATTTTGGTCTTGATATTTCTTTGTTTTGGAGGCTGTTCTTCGCATTTTAGGATGTTTAGCAGTATCTCTGGCTTCTACCTGCTAGATACCGGTAGCATCACACCACCTAGTTGTGATAATCAAAAATATTTCCAGACATTGTCGAATGTCTCCTACTAGGTAAAATCACCACAGTTTGAGAACCACCAATTTAGAGTACTATGATTCATATATTGTAAAAATAAGTCTGTGTAACAAATATCTAAGCTCAGAAAATCCAATTATCACTGATGATTACCAGTGCTAGGCTGCTCCTCTATCTACTGACTGGTGTTTGAACAATTTCCAGTTCTACAGCTGGAAGAAGTAAAGGTGATCATTGTTCTCTTCACTTACCAGCTCTGAATAGGAGGTTGTCTGTATTTTGCTGATCTTTTATTTCTTTAGGATTGGAGCAAGTTGGTTGTTCTATTTATTGTTGATGCTTTTAGTAATTGTACATATGTTCATATATATAGCAGGTACAATGTGATGCATCTTAAAACCAGCTTAGTTATATAACCTTGGGCAAATCACTTACTTTGTTCTCTCCTTGTTATAGGACTGCTTTGGTAATGATATACAAAGGATAAAGCTTTGTAAAGTATACAGCATGGTCAAAAACTGAATTAATATTTCTTGCCCCTGTGCTGACATTAAAGACAATCTTTTATTTGTTGATAATGGACCAGGAAGAGTATTTAAAGGGAGAACTAAAAGTATTTTGCTTTTTAAAAAAATGCTTGTTTGCATGACAGAAAATCAAAGTTAATGCCAAAATGTCAACAATTAATGATCAAGATAGTGATGAAGTGATAGTGTCATATATTGAAATAAAGATTATAGAAAGAAATTTTTTAAAAGAGCAGCTTTATTGTGATATAATTCACATACCCTAAAATTCACTCTTTTGAACTGTATGATTCAGTGGTTTTCAGTATATCCACAGAGTTGTGAAACAACTACCACTACGTAATTTTAGAGTATTTTTTATAAATCCCTCCCAAAACTTCATATCCATTAGCAGTCCATCCCCATTCCTCTTTGCTACCATCCCCAACCATTAATCTATTACTGACTCTATGGATTTTCATATTCTGAACAGTTCATACAAATGGAATCATAAAATACTTGGCCTTTTACTTAGCGTAATGTTTTTAAGGTTGATCCATGTTGTACCACGTATCAGTACTTCATTTCTTTTTGTGGTCAAATAATAGCCCATTGTATCGATACACTACATTTTGCTCACACATTCATCAGTTGATGAATATTTGGATGGTTTCTACTTTTTGGCTATTATGAATAATGCTGCTATGAACATTTGTGTGCAAATTTTTTGTGGACATATGTTTTAATTTCTTTTGGAGTGAAATTGGTGGCTCACATGATAAATCTATGTTTAATGTTTTGAGGAACTGCCAATCTATTTTCAAATGTGGTACAGAAAAGATTTTTTTTTTTTCATTTAGTCGTGAGTTCACTTGGTTTTGTACATGTTGAATTTGGAGTATTTGCAAGACATGCAGAAGGATATTTTCAGAAACTTTTGTTAGCTTTGTGGGTCTTAGGTGTGGGAGAAGAATGTATGTTTGCGGTAGAGGCTTTGGCACCATCAGCGTGTGGATGTTACCTGAAGATATGAGAAACCAAGAGCTCACTCAAGGAAAGTATTTTGAGAGAAAATAATGGGGAAATGAGGATAAAGCCACAAGCAAGATCTGTGTCTATTGGGTCAGTTCAGCTAGGCATGCATTTTCTGTGTGACAGAGGGCAGGGAAAGGGATGATTAATTAGGATTTTCTTCTGACCACAAGAAGATTTGCATGACAGGTGAGGATTTCACTGGGTAGAGAACAGAGAATGGCGTTTTGGTGTCGGGCCTTAAACCTTAAGAGATGAGGAGTCTACTAAGCAGAGACATGTGGGAAAGACATCCCAAGAATAGGAACCAGCATGTGTTAAAGGCACAGTTGTTCAAAGTGCTTGAGAAGTTAAGAATTCACAAATGACATTTCTTTTGTTCTTACTCTATGCCAGGACTGTACTAAGTGCTGCACACAGATTATCTCATTTGAACTTTACAACCTTTATTTCAGAGATTAGGAAAATAGACTTAAGGATGTTGAGTAACTAGCCAAGGTTACACAAGTGTAAACTGTACATACAAACCCAGTTAGTTTGATTCCAGAGCCTGAACTCTTAGATGGTGAAACGTGACTCATTTATATACTTGTAGTTATTAAGTGGACTTAAGCATAGCAACAGTTGTGAACACGGTGCAGAACCGGGCAGTGTTTCCTTCTGTTGTACACAGCTTTGCTATGAGTCAGAACTGACTCCACGGCACCCAACAACAATGACATTAAGTGCTAGTATCAGCTTGGATGTTGCTCTTCTTGGTGACTGACTCTATGCTTCTAGTCTTGGAACTCACTTGGTGGGTTGATGGCTCACTTACTATGTCTACACTGTTCTGAATTCTCCTAGAATAGGGATTCCCAAACCTGATAGTACATAAAATTTGTTTGGGAAATGCTTAAAAATACAGATACTTAGGCTGTGCTGTTGGGTTACTAATTTATAACCTTCATTGTGTGGCCCAGGATTTAGGGCTTCTTATCACACAGGTCATTCTGATGCATCTAGCCTGGCTGCTGGATTAGAATTCTTATAAAGGAACCACTGCCTGAGCCCTCAGATGCTCAAACTGGAAGATAGTGCTTCCCAACTTTAGTTGGTGAAATAGTAAAAATCCTGAAAATGGCTGTCTGATCATCTTGAAACTTTACTTGCCTTGTTTTTTTTTTTTTTTTTGCATATTTATTGAAGACTTATTAAGCACCCTTTATATGGTGGGAACTTTCACTGAAACTGACGTATTTAATCCTCAACATATCCCTGCGAGATGGGTCACGTTATTCCGTTATTCCAGTTTGGCGTAAGAAGAAATTGAAACTTATAGAACATAAATAACTTGTCCCAGTTCACATAACTAGTAAGAACAAATATTTAAGCCCAGATATTCCAAATCAAAGTCCAGGGCCCTTTCTACTATTCCAGGCAATCTCTCCCATGAGAAAGGTTTAATACTGAGATCAATCCACTTATTTCCTTTTGGTAATATGCTCTTCATTTTCACAATGTGCAAAGCCTGTGCAAAGCAACCTATAACAAATTTCCAAACAATATACTGCCACACTTTACAATGTGACACCTTTTAGAAAGAAATTTTAGATGTTTGAATTTTTCCTTCTCTAATATGCATATCAGAGCCATCATGTGATCTGAGGCTACAGTGGGTTGAAGGATCACTGACCTTGCTGGCAGAGAAAAATAAACCCTAACAGTTGGAGCTGCAAGCCATCTGTCTTTAGCTATTTCACATTTTGTCAAAAATCATCAGCATTGTTCGAAAATAGCTACGACCAACTAATATCACTAAAATGTAAAGTATGATTAAGTGAGACACTCAAACTCCTTTTTCAGAGATAAAATATTACATATCCTTTAAAATGTTGGAAGAGCAATAAAAATTACAGAAAGTTTTCATACTGAAAAACAATACAGAATATTTGAAGGTTTGTGGGAAGAAAACAAATTTATGCACAAATATTTCATAGTACAGAATCTTAGTTTCTTAGAGTTTGTTTTCATTCCCTGGGGCTGTCATAACAAAATGTCACAAAGTGGGTGGCTTTTAAAGAAGAAAAATTTATTTTCTTACAGTTCTGGAGGTTAGAAGTCCAAATTCAGGGTGTTGGCAGGGCTGTGGTCTCTGCTGGCTGTAAGGGAAGATCATTCCTTGTCTCCAGAAACTTCTGGTAGCCCTGGGCATTTCTTGGTGTTCCTTAGCTTGTAGATGGATCCTCACATGGAATCCCTAGGTGGCACAAATGATTAACACACATGGCTGTTAGCCAAAAGGGGGTTTTAGGACAGCGAAACTATTCTATATGATACTACAATGCTGTATGCATTTGAATTTGACATATATTTGTCAAAACCCATAAAACTGTAAAACACAAGGGGTGAACCCCAATGTGAACTATGAACATTAAAAAGAAAAACAAAACCCACTGCTATCTAGTCAATTTCCATTCATAACGACCCTATAGGACAGGACAGAACTTAAAGGACAGGGCAGAACTGCCTCACAGGGCTTCCAAGACTGTAAATCTTAATGACAGCAGTCTGCCACGTCTTTCTCCTGCAGAGCTGCTTCTAGAGAATTAAAAAAAATGATGGCAAAAGCTTTTTCAAAGGCTGGATTAACCTATACCAAGTCACCTTCTCCAGCTTTCTAGTTCTATAGGAAATTATTAGGTATCCTTTAGGTACCCTGTTGCTCGTGTTCCAGGAGGGAGGTGAGATAGTGTCTGAGTTCGCCTGGCAGGGAAGGACCTGCATAGCAGCAGAGCCAACCTCTTTGTCAACGTCTCTTCATGCTGCTGCGCATCTGCAGGAGGCGAGAGGAAGAAGACATGGACCTCTTCTCCCACAGAATTTCTGAGCCAAGACCTGCCTAGAAAAATCTAAAATAGCAACAGGCTTGCCACTGAAACAGGAATATTGGGCTTAGAATTTGAGACTGAGAAAAAGCATTATAAAATGCATCTACTGTGAAACACACTGATAAATGAATAGATTGGGATGCACTTTTAAAGGCTGCTTACAGCAACCTACACGCTTTGTAGGTAAGGAAAGTAGGCCTAGAAAGGGGAGACGACTTGTCTGTGATTACAAAACTATTTGGTGAAAAACAGGATGAAGAATTGTTCTCTTCACACTTAAGACGGTAGTTTTTTATTTTTTCCCCCATCACACAGTGCTTATGTCTCCTGTAGGAGAGAAGGGTGGTTTTGTGCTTCCGTTAGATGTGGGTCAATTTCTCCAGGACTTTAAAAGTTGAATGGTGAATTTCAATTTTCACCAAATGTAGTTTGGTAGACTAGATATATGGAACAAACTTTCATATAAAAACAAAACAAAAAAACTAATGAATAAAATTTAAAAAGTACAATTTTTGAATGCATCAATGAGGTGGCAAGGAAATTAAAAAATCCTGAGGCCAAGAAAAAGAAGTTAAAAAAGAAATTCAGGAATTTAGCGAGCTCGAAAGTAGAATTTCACTGTGAGGTAACCTGCAGGACCTTGGTGAATTTGAACTTAGATTGCAATGGTCTTGTGGAGCCTAAAGCTCTTCTAAAGTGAGGGACTGCTAGAAAATTCACTATATAAATTCAAGACATTGTGGTACACATTGTTGTTGTTTTTTAAGTGTAGTCAAGTGGGTTCCGACTCATAGTAACCCTACGTACAACAGAACGAAACAGAACTTGGTCCTGTGACATTCTCACAATCATTGTTATGCTTGAGCACATTGTTGCGGCCACTGTGTTGATCCATCTTGTTGAGGGTCTTCCTCCTTTTCACTGACCCTCTACTTTACCAAGCATGCTGTCTTTCTCCAGGTATTAGTCCCTCCTGATAACATGTCCAAAGTAAGTGAGACGAAGTCTCACCATCCTTGCTTCTAAGGAGCGTTCTGGCTGTACTTTTTCCAAGACAGGTTTGTTTGCTCTTCTGGCAGTCCATGGTATATTCAATATTCTTCACCAACACCTTAATTCAAAGGCATCAATTTTTCTTTAGTCTTCTTTATCCGTTGTCCAGCTTTCATATGCATGTGAGGCAATTGAAAATACCCTGCCTTGGGTCAGGCACACCTTAGTCCTTGAAGTGACATCTTTGTTTTCAACACTTCGAAAAGGTCTTTTGCAGCAGATTTGCCTAATACATCATTTGATTACTATTACTATTCACAAATATTTGGCTCTTCTTCCTGGAAAGGAGCCCTGGTAGCACAGTGGTTAAGAGCTACGGCTACTAACCAAAAGCTTAGCAGTTCGAATCCACCAGCTGCTCCTTGGAAACCCTATGGGGCAGTTCTACTCTGTCCTGTAGGGTCATTATGAGTCAGAATTGACTCAACAGCAGCGGGTTTTTTTTTTTTTTTTTTCCTGAGAAAGGATTGTACCTTGCCACATGGTTGAATTCAGGTGTAATTATATACTTCTTAGAATTAATGGTATGCAAGCAGAAGTCCCTGAATGGTGTAACAGTTAACATGCTAGGCTGCTAACCAAAAGGTTGGTGGGTTGAGTCTACTCAGAAGTGTCTTGGAAGAAAGGCCTAGCTACTTGCAAACTGTCAAACATTGAAAACCCCATGAAGTACAGTTCTGTTCTGATGCACATGGTGTCACCATGAATTGTAATCTCCACAGCAGTAACAACAAAGCAGAAGTGATATGTGTTACTTCCAGGAAAAAGCTTTAGAAGCCTGCAGACTCTATTTTCCTGCTTCCGTGAGTATAAAAGACTGTCAGCTAGAGCCTTTGTTATCCTGGATATCTGAATGATGAAAATGGATAGAGTTTTAACCTGTGATTAACATGTAGCATGGGGGAACTTGACTAAATCTACCTTGGCACCAGGCAGAGAAGAAAAATCTCTCTTAAAAACTTCATACCATAAGCTAGTCCTCATGTAGGTTTTCAGTCTGAATATATAGTATGTGGATATTCCAAAAATCTCAAGATGAGAATTTATTTTAATGTAGCCTGGGTTGGTTAATATCCCTTGGTAGCTGGCAAAAGCAAAAGTATATTTTCTCTGATGGAATCTATCTTCAACTCAGGCCTTAAATAATTTACATAGATGGGATCATAACTCAAACTCAGACATTTCTCAAGGGAAGAAGACACTATGAATTAAGAGCCAACATAAATAGCAGACAGAAGGATTAAATCTTCGACTTCTTCAGCTGTTGGAATTACTAGACATAGAATATAGAATAATATTATTCAATATGTTTAAAGATATAAAATAAAAATTTGAAAATTTAAGGAATGAATGGTTATCTAAATACCCATGCAGATTTTTTAACCAATTAAAAAAATTTTAAATACCTGGCAAAATTTAAGTTCACAAAAAAAGATCAGACTTACTAGTCTGACCAATACTGGAGGAACCCCTGAGACTATGGTCCCTGGAACTCTTGCTAACTCAGAACTGAAGCCACTCCTGAAGTCCACCTTTCAGCCAAAGATTAGACAGGCCTATAAAACAAACAATAGCACACATGAGAAATGTACTTCTTAGTTCAATCAAGAATACGAGACCAAATGGGCAACACCTGCCCAAAAGCAAAGATGAGAAGGTAAGAGGGGACAGGAAAATTAGACTAATGGACACGGAGAATACAGGGTGGAAAGGGAAATGAGAGAGTGCTGACACATTGCGGGGATTGCAACTAATGCCACTAAACAGTTTGTATATTAAATTTTGGAATGAAAAACTAATTTGTCCTGTAAGCTTTTACCTAAAACAGAATAAAATTAAAAAAAATTTAAAATACTTGGAATTACCAACTCAGTGTGATATGACAAATTAGATACTTGTGAAGACAGAATCATCAAAAGTGGAAAATAGATTTAGAGCATATAGTCAGAATGCAGCAGAGAGATCCTCATAAATAAAAGACTTAAAAACAATTGAAAAGAGAATGATAGGTTCTAATATATGTCCATTCATAATTTTAGAGGATATTAGTGAAAAAATGGGGAGAGATACTTACTACTGAGAAGTTCATGCTTAGAATATTCTAAAATAATGAAAGACATCAGTCCTTTCATTCAGAATATCCAGTGAATCCCAAACAAGTAAAAAGAAATAGATACCTAGATGCATTATTGTAAAGTTAGAAATAATCAAAGACAAAAAAGAAAGTCTTAGAATAAGTGAGAGAGAGAGAGAGAGAGAGCTTTACTAGAAGTATTAACTATAAAGGAATGGAATGAAAATTATGCTGTAGTTGACAGTTAAAGAGGCACTTGAAGTCAGAAGACAGTAACGTATCTTCAGTATGGTACAAGAAAATAACCATCTGTTTAGAATTTTATATTAGTGCTTAAGAATTATAGTGTAAATTTAAGAATAAAAGGAAATTTAAAAGAACAATAATGTTATCTATTAATGATGATAACTGAATATTTCCATCTCCCTGACTTCTGGGCACAGAGGCGAATTGTTCTTCTTAGATATCCATGAGAGGAACCCAGGAGTTCTCAAGGCCCTGGTAATGTATTTTTTCGCAACCTGGATGGTATGTACATGGTTGTTCATTTTAATGATTTTATAAACTTACATATTTGTTATATTCAAATTGGAGTGCCTGTATTGTAGTTTCATTCATATCTTCCATTCTTGTGTTGTTTTTTTCTCAAAAATTCAAGCAAAGTTTTATCCTATTAAAAAGTCACACTAAAAAATGTTTCTCACTTAGTATTTATTTAAAACTTAAGATGATCTGTTCTGGATTCAGCAAATTTATTTACTTTATGCCAAAGTTTTCTGTCTTTGACGTCTTAAAAAAGTAAATTCCCATCCCCTTAGAATTTAAAGCTATTTAGTGTAACCACACTGGAAATGGAATCTGAAATTGTTGGTACTTCCAACGTGCCCTCCTTGGTTACATTTCTCCTGACTCTCATTGGTTTATTCTCACTCAGCCCTGAATCACAACAGACTCTTTGTCAACTGCAGTTTCAACACTGTCCTTTACCATTCTATTGTCCCACCTGCTACTTTTGTGACTAGTTCTGACTAGCTTCATACAGGTGCAATGAGATTCACTTTGTCCCTCAGACATCTTGCTGGAGGCTTCTGTAACGGCTGCGGAACCTTCTAACAAACAAACACAACTTGGAAATGCAGAAGAGATAGTGCCCTGGGGCTATCCTTGACAAATGGGGAGTGGGAGCTAATGAATAAATATTTCATCCATCTTTTTTTTTTCTTAGGGAAAGACTTCTGAGGTGCATTTAATAAGAAGACTCCGTGGAAGCAAAGTATAGCATCAGTCATCTGGACCAGTGACAACTCATTAAAAAACAAACAAAAAACAGTTGCTGTAGAATTAATTCTGACTCATGGTGATCCCATGTTTGTGAGAATAGAACTGTGCTCCATAGAGTTTTTAATGGCTGACTTTTCAGAACTAAATCCCCAGGAAGTCTTTCTTCTGAGGTTTTCTCTGGGTGGACTGGAACCACCAATCTTTCAGTTAGCAGTTGGGCACTTAATGGTTTGCAATGCCCAGGGACTCCCAACCAACTCATAAGATCCATGTATTAGTTTCCCCTTCTTCCCTGTTCTTCTGTGTAGTCCTTCACTCCTGCCCCAGGGATCTCTTCCAGAATGAAACGTAGGCATGCCTCAGGATCTGTCCTCAGGGGACCCCAGTCTAAGACAGATCTATACACTATGCTGATTGCTTTGCCTGCACTTTTTCATTTAATTCAGATATCTACCTGGAAAGATATTTATCCATATCCCTATGATTTTATACATAAGGTATCAATAAACTCAGAGAAATGAATAATTTGTAGAAGGTAATTCAAGTGACACTGCAAGCAATTGATGAAAAATGGAGTCACATTCCACATTAGACTGGTTGCAAAACCTGTATGTTTTCTGATACACCACTCCAGTTCTCAGATGAGCTAATGGAAGGGACTAAATGAGATTGTATATGTCAATTCCCTGGTATAGTCAGTTTTCAGAAAAAGTCCTTCTATCTGTAGAATACATTTGAAAAACTTTCTTCAGGTCAGGGAATTACTCTCCATTATACTCCAGCTTTAAGGAAACATGGAAAAATTCAGCTGAGACTCCATATTTCAGCCCCACACTTCTTAGAATATTTTGTTGCTATGTAAAATAAATTTAGGAGAATGTGTATCAGTCAAAAATGTTGCAGAAGGAGCAATCAGCCCATCACATTATGCCCCAAATGCAGAAGAGAAGTAGAATCTGATTGCCCTGCACTTTAAGTGCAGTGAAATTCCGGGATTTAGGATCATCTGTCACTCCTGACTTGTCATATTCTGCTGAAATAAAACATATAGTCTCATTTGCAAAATTCTCTTGCGGAAAGAGCCTTAAAAATGTGTATAACCTCTGTCTCAGTAATTCCATTAGGGAATTTATCCAACAAAAATCTAAAATGCAGGAAAAGATCTACATATTGAATGCTTATGGTAACATTCTTTAAAATTATGAAAAATTAGAAGCAACCAAAATGTCCAAAAATAGACTAGTGGTTAAATAATACAATACTATTCATCAATATTATGAAATACAGCAATTGAATATTCAAAATATATTTTATATGGGAAATTATTCCTGGTATAATATTTGCTTGAAAATAGAATTTGATTTTTTTATAAAGTAGTATTCCCATATATCTATGAGCCTGAGGGATAATACAGTAAATTTTTAACTGTATTTTCCTTTAAGTGTTGAGGTGATGGGTAATTTTAATTTTCTTAATACTTTTCAATCTTCTGTAAAGTTTTTATAATGATTTCTAATAATAATTTATACCAAATAAAATGCAAGTTTAAAAAAACATATTTGTTGTGTCTTTTTATCAAGAATAAAATATCAGCAAAATTTCTTTAAGAATTCTAAAAGGTATCATTAAATGAGTTGACACATAGCTACTTGAGTCAGCCTACTTAAAGGAAAGTGCTAGGCACAATTGAGCAGATCTAGAACCTTTCCTTTTCTATTTATTGTTATTATTGTTTCCACTTGGTTTTCTGGACCTCTATAATCTGCCATCCACCCTGCAGCCATGAGAAACCTCTAGTAAGCATATCTAACCATGATAAACCAAAAAAAGCCCAAACCCACAGCCGTTTAGCAGCCGTAGCACTTAACCACTACGCCACCAGGGTTTCCCCTAACCATGATACTCCCCTGTAAAAAGACCTTTAATAACTATTGTCATTAGGATAGGGTCATTTCCTGCTTTAGTTAGTTCTCTCTCAGTTGATAATATCAGACCTAATGTCAATTATGTTTAATAAAAAAAAAAGAGTTGATTGGCTTATACTCCTGAGAAGAAACCTAGATAGGTCATAGAATTGAAGAAAGACCTGTAAAAGATAGGTCCTCCAGTAATGAAACTGGGACCTCTACTCTCCTCACTTTCTCCCTGTGGGTCATATCTGTATTTGTCTTTCATATTTTTTTCTGTGAATGTAGACTTTATTCACTACTATTGCACAGTGTTTAAACATTTGGCTGCTAACCAAAAGGTCAGCAGTTCGAATCCACTAGCTGCTCCTTGGAAACACTGTGGGGCAGTTCTACTCTGTCCTGTAGGGTCACTATGAGTTTGAATCAACTTGACAGCAATGGGTTTGGTCTGGTTAACAGTAAAAACCTAGACTGCCTTGAAGAGTCTGTTGTTAGAATTACAATGGCAAAGGCAATTCTGACGAGGGCTCAGAAGGAAGTAAGGAGAGCTATAGAGAAAGCCTCTATCATCTTAGAGAATATATATATGGTATCAGCAACAGAATGTTGCTAGAAACGTGGATGTTAAATGTGCTTCTGGTGAGGCTTTAAAAGGAAATGATGAATATGTGCTTGGACAATGGAGGAAGGGTGATGCTTTTTATGCAGTGTCAAAGAACTACTTTGAATTATGTTAAAATGTTTGGTGGAAGATAGAGCTTGTAAGAGATGAACTTGAATATTCAGCTGAGGAGATTTCTAAGCAAGATCTTAAAGGGACCACATGGCTTCTTCTTACTGCTTATAGTAAAATGTGAGAGGACAGAGATGGACTTAAAAATGAGCTGTGCAAAATGAAAACAAGACTTAAACATTTAGAAAATTATATTGTACAAACTAAGGACATGTGTCGTAGAATATTTACCAAGGATGTGGCTACACCATCTTTTGTTAAAGAGATTAAGCCTGTGACTCAGAGCTGATCAACTACCACAGCAGAAAACTCATCAGCTTAGACTGAAGGGAACAGAGAAAGAACAAAAGGAAAGAATGCTGTCTGCCTCATGTAATTCTATAGTCAGGAGACAGGGCAAAGGAGCCATATCTGTTATCCTCCAAGAAAAGAACAATCCCTGGAGCAGATCAGCAGAAATGTTGGAAGGAACAAGGGTAGCAGAGGTGCCTAGGTCTCAAAGGGTGGGGCAGTGGCCTCTGGGGTCTCAGAGAGTAGAGCTAGGGACTTCTAGGTTTCAAAGAATCAGATCTTCCCAACTTGGTTCTGGACTGTGGGGCTGCCATTTAGTTTGACCAAGGGGATGGGGCTGCTGCCCAAAGCTGAGAAGGTGGGGCTGCCATGCCAAGGTGCAGAAGAATGTATCTTGCCAGGGCTGAGGGGGTTACATGCAGATGGACTAGGAAATTTGGCCGCCCAAAGCTGAGGGAGCAGGGTTGCCATTCCAGTAGGCCTGGAAGGTGGACCTGGAGCCCAGGGCTGAGGGTCCTCTACCCAGAACCCGGAGAGCATGGCCAACACCCAGAGTCTGGAAGGTGGAGCCGTTGCCCAGATGGTCTCAGAGAACAGAGGATTATTTTCAAGGCTTGAGAGCTAAGGTAAATTTTTCTGCTGGGTTTTAGACTTGCCTATAGGGTCCCTATGAGTCAGAATTGACTTGAAGACACTGGGTTTGGTTTGGTGGTTGGTTTGGTGCCCATTATTCCTTCTTTTCTTCCAATTTCTCTCATTTGTAATGGAAATGTCTACCGTGTGCCTGTTCCACCATTGTACTTTGGAAACAGATAATTTGTAGTCTAGATTTCACACAGGAAGAAGAATTTGCTCCACGATGAAATATACCTAAAGTCTCGCTCATATATGATTTAGATGACTCAGAAGATAAAATTTTGGACTTGGAGTAGATTTAAGACTTTTAGGGTGATGTGCTGTAGTGAACGTGTTTTGCATGTGGGAGG
Source organism: Elephas maximus indicus (assembly GCF_024166365.1). Classification (NCBI taxonomy): domain Eukaryota; kingdom Metazoa; phylum Chordata; class Mammalia; order Proboscidea; family Elephantidae; genus Elephas; species Elephas maximus. The sequence goes on along the minus strand of NC_064821.1, from coordinate 105,537,098 downwards.
GACATGAATTTTAGGGGGGGGCAAAGGGTGGAATGTTATGATTGAATTGTGTGCCCCCAAAATATGTGTTGTAAATCCTAGCCTCTATGCCTGCGGTTATAATCGCATTTGGGAATGGGTTTTGTTTGTTATGTGAATGAGGCAGGATTAGTGTAGGTTGTGTCTGGAGTCTACTAAACTTTGAGAAAATAAATTTGTTTGTTCAAGCCACCCATTTGTGGTATTTCTGTTATAGCAGCACTAGATAACTAAGACTATTGTGCTTTCTAAAAAGATAAATTACAGGGAAAGAATGGAATACTCAAGAAATTAACTTGCAAAAAATAGTTATTCACATATAAAATAAGAACATTGGATCCCTACTTCATACCATGCCTAAAAATCAACTCCAGAATGATTGAAGATGTAAATGTCAAAAGCAAAATTTTAAAATTTTTATAGGATAAACAAGTGATATCTTATGGAGCATGGGAAAAGGAAAGATTTCTTAGTAGAGATTTTCAAAAGGATATACATGAAATAAGATTGATAAATTTAACTATAGTAAAATTAAGAAATGCTTATCAAAAGATATCTTAAAGAAAATACCTTAAGTTGGTTTTTCTAGAAGCAGGACTAAGAGATTTTTGTATAAGTGGTTTATTGAGGACATGAACTCAGGAGGCACCTGCAGGAAAATGAGAGAAACAGGTTAGGGAAGCAGAAGATGTTAGGTAAAGATGTGGTTTCAGCTGGAGTGTGGATTGTACTATAAGCAAGCCTTCCCTTGAGATAAGGGGCTACCCTTTTGTACTTCTATATTTTTTGGAGCTCTGGTGAAGCAGTGGTTCCTAGCACTTGGTTTGAACCCACCAACAGCTCTGTGGGAGAAAGATGTGGCAGTCTGCTTCCATGAAGATTTCCAGCTTGGAAAACCCTATGGGGCCAGTTCTACTCTGTCCTGTAGAGTCGATATGAGTTGGAATCAACTTGAAAGCAATGGGCTTGGGTTTTTTTTTTTTTTTTTTTTTGTATTGGTCAGTTATTGGATGCAGGTTGACTCCAGGGTGTGGGGCACGAAATTTTGGGTGAGGCAGATTCCATTGGCTTAGGACAAATCTCCTGAGAAGGATGCAGCTAACTAACTGTTGCACTAACAGTCACTCACCAACAGCTTCTATTACAGAAAGTCAAAAGACAAGATACAAACTGGGAAAAGATACCTACAATGCACATAACTGACAAAGGGTTTCTCTCACAAATATATAAATAAGTTTTACAAATTAATAGGAAGAAAAACATTTGGCCAATGTATGCAGGTATTTCAATCTTGTTAATAATTGATGAAATGCAAGTCAATAACACAATAATGTAGCATTTTACATTTATTTGATTGACAAAATGTAAGAAGTCTGACAGTAATAATTATTGGAGAGAATGTTGATCCTCAGGATCTCTTATACCTTGTTGTTGTTGTTAGCTGTCATTGAGTTGGCCCCCAGCTCAGGGTGACCCCATGCATAAGAGTATTAGGTCTTTGTGGTCCACAATTTTCACTGGCGATTTTTTAGAAGTAGATCACTAAGCCTTTCTTACCCTACCTTGCTAGTGGGTTTATAAATTGTAATAATCACTTTGTAAAAGCAATTTTGTGTTTTCCTCTAAAGTTAAATATTCATGTAACTTACAACCCAGCAGTTTCACTCCTAGGCATATGTCCATAGGTATATACCTATCTACATATGTATATATAGTTAATTACATTATTTTAGTTGTAGGGTCCAATGGTGGATTCATGGGTACTACTTACATTATTAAAATGAATAAAATGAATAAATAAATACATATACAGAAAATATCAGGAAATGCTTAAACTAAGGACAGTGCTTGACGAGCCCAAGAATATGATTAATCCAATGTTGTGCACCTGAGGTCTATTTATATAAAAGCGTAGCATCGAGAACACATGACTAAAAATTCCTCTTAAATGAATAGAGTGCATTAGACTTGAAGTCAGAAGAAGGGAGTTAATTTTCTGTTTTCCATTTATTTCCTATGGAATACTGGGTATTTTAGGTATGATGCTATAACAGAAATACCACAAATAGGTGGCTTTAACAAACAGAAATTTGTTTTCTCACAATCTAGGAGACCAGAGCTCTGAATTCAGGGTGCCAGCTCTAGGGGAAGGCTTTCTCTCTTCTGTCGGCTCTGGAGGAAGATTCTTGTCTCTTTGAGCTTCTTTACTGCCTTGCTTGTTTAATTTCTTTTATAACTCAAAAGAGATTGACTCAAAACATACCCTACACTAATCCTGTCTCATTTACATAACAAAAACAATCCATTCCCAAATGTGATTATGACCACGGGCATAGAGGCTAGGATTTACAACACATATTTTGGGGCCTGGGGCGGGGGCACAATTAAACTTGTAACACTGGCCAAGGTTCTCTAAGTCTTAGTTTTCTTACTTTCCCTATCTGAAAACTGGGATTAAAGGTAGCTGTCCTTATGGTCTTACATGGGTATCTCAAGGTTCAAAAAAAAAAAAAAAATTATATGTGTGAGATCACTGTATAGATATCGATAGATGATAGATAGATAGATAGATAGATAGATAGATAGATAGATAGATAGATAGATAGATAGATAGATAGATAGATAGATAGATAGATAGATAGATAGATAGATAGATAGATAGATAGATAGATAGAGGATAGATTAGATAGGTAGATAGATTGTTGTTAGTTGTATTGAGTTGGCTCTTATTCATGTTGTGTCCATGTACGACAGAATGAAATGTTGCCCAGCCCTGTGCCATCTTCATGATAATTGGTATGCTCAAGTTCATTGCTGTGGCCACTGCTCATTTTAGTGCCTTCCAACACAAAGGGCTGTTTTGTGATTCGTGGGACTTACATCAGTTAATTTTTGGAAGTAGATCTCCAGGCCTTTCTTCTTAGTTCTTAGTCTGGAAGCTCTGCTGAAACCTGTCTATCATGGGTGACTCTGCTGGTATTTGAAATACTGGTCGCATAGCTTTCAGCATCATAGCAGAACACAAGCCAACACAATATGATAAACCCACAGACGGGTGGTGGAGGCAGATAGACAGGTAAATAGACATAAACACACACACACATATATGAGACATGGTGATGATGATGATTGAAGATGTAATAATAATATTAAAAAAAAAAACTACTTACTGAAAAGTGTGCTATGTGCAGGCATGGTGATAGGCACAGTCCAAAGGTAGAGGTATACGTGTAGGCTGGCAACTGTAATAAGAGTTGATAAATGTCCATATAGGAATACGATCAACATATTGGGGAGACACAGAAGAGGGATCAATACAATGAATTGGAGAATACTTCATAGAGGAGATAAAAGTGTGATAGATCCGGAAGAATGGGTAGTTTGCTGAGAGAAAAGAAAGAAGACAGTTCAGGTATTTAGAACAGCATGTGTACTAGATGGATTTAGGAAATGGTGGGTTTTTGGAGTGACTGGGTCAAAGGGCTATAACCAATGTGAAATTCACCTAGCAACAAAATAGAAACCAGACCTCAAATTCCTGAGAGTCACAAAATTTATTATTCTTGTCACAACTTTTTTTAAAGAACCAATTTTGTCAAATTTATCTCAAACCAAATCTTTTCCCAGATATTCTTAAAGTCCCTTCCCAGATAATATGTAAATTACTAAAATTTATTATGCTTTCTGAATCTAAAGAGCTATGAAATTCATTCATAATTAACCCCTTTTAAAAGAAAATATATTTCATAAACCATATGAATACCACTTGTATTATCACTGTGAGATCATTTTCTTGTACAGAGAGAGAATAAACTTCAGGGCTCTATCAGCTCCACTCAATTTATTAAAATTTGTCTTTGATTCTTAGAAAACATCCTAAGGTTTTTCCTCACTCCAAATTCCCTACCAAATTTATTCTTTTGATTAGCCCTGGATCTCATCTTCCAATTATTAAACTGTCTGAGGAAACTACTGTTGCCACATTATTTGGAAGCTTTCATTCATGAACTTAAAAAAAAAAAAAAAATTCCCAAGTCAACAACAACTAAAAGATGATCATATTACTCATTACTACTGCATGACTAGGGCCTTTTTTATGTCTCTTTTTTTTTTTTTTTGTAGTTGAAACAAATGTTTTCTTGCATAATAAAGCCCTGCATTTTGGATGCTTACTAATTAAAAGGAGAGTGAAGTGTCCCGTTATCCCTATTGTGTTAGAGAAAAAGTGAAAGGTGCCATTCAGAACAGTGGTCATCAAGTTTTTAATTCTTCTATTGAAACTTTGAATTATTATTATTATTTTTTTCTGTATGGGTTCTATATTCCCTTTCCTTATAGATTTAGATGGGTTCACCATGGCAGAGAAAATAAACAGCTTCTGAAAGAATGCAAGGCATCATAGGATTGATTCAAACTCTCTGAGCAAACTCAGAGCTTCACATGGTGTATTGAAAGACAAATACCACTTAGATGATAGATAGATAGATAGATAGATAGATAGATAGATAGATAGATAGATAGATAGATAGATAGATAGATAGATAGATAGATAGATAGATAGATAGATGATAGATAGATAGATGATAGATAGATAGATGATAGATGATAGACAGACAGACAGACAGACAGACAGATGATAGATGGATGGATGGACAGATAGATATCTTTCCTTATGAATGTCGGTATTCCCTGTGGTTGTTCCCTTGTCCATATTCTCATATCACTTTGAGGGATCTGTGGGTTATCTTGTCTACTCTCAGAATTGTAATTACAATCTCTAGGCTGATTATTTCTAAATGCGTACCTCTAGCCCCAACCTTTCCCCTTAGCTCCAGATCTATATATGAAACTTTGTATTTTCATTTGACTGTCTCCAAAGCATGTCTGTCTTACTTGCCACGTTGAAAACTAAACTCACCATTGCCGTCCTTTCCCTAACTTGCTCTTCAACCTGTATTACAATGTTTACTTAATCATCTCCAAACCAGAGACCTGGGATCACTCCTTCCACTGACCAATTTCCAAGTCTTGGAGATGGTGATAACCTAAATATTTATGCTACCTTGTCTCTATCCCTACTACATTGTTGTTGTTGTTAGGTGCTGTCCAGTCGGTTCCGACTCATAGCGACCCTATGCACAACAGAAAGAAACACTGCCCGGTCCTGCGCCATCCTTACAATCGTTATGCTTGAGCTCATTGTTGCAGCCACTGTGTCAATCCACCTCGTTGAGGGTCTTCCTCTTTTCCACTGACCCTGCACTCTGCCAAGCATGATGTCCTTCTCCAGGGACTGATCCCTCCTGACAACATGTCCAAAGTATGTAAGACCCCAGTCCTGCCATCCTTGCTTCTAAGGAGCATTCTGGCTGCACTTCTTCCAAGACAGATTTGTTCGTTCTTTTGCAAGTCCATGGTATATTCAATACTCTTCGCCAACACCACAATTCAAAGGCGTCAACTCTTCTTCGGTCTTCCTTATTCGTTGTTCAGCTTTCACATGCATATGATATGATTGAAAATACCATGGCTTGGGTCAGGCACACCTTAGTCTTCAGGGTGACATCTTTGCTCTTCAACACTTTGAAGAGGTCCTTTGCAGCAGATTTACCCAATGCAATACGTCTTTTGATTTCTTGACTACTGCTTCCATGGCTGTTGATTGTGGATCCAAGTAAAATGAAATCCTTGACAACTTCAATCTTTTCTCCGTTTACCATGATGTTGCTCATTGGTCCAGTTGTGAGGATTTTTGTTTTCTTTATGTTGAGGTGTAATCCATACTGAAGGCTGTGGTCTTTGATCTTTATTAGTAACTGCTTCAAGTCCTCTTCACTTTCAGCAAGGAAGGTTGTGTCATCTGCATAACGCAGGTTGTTATGAGTCTTCCTCCAATCCTGATGCCCCGTTCTTCTTCCTATAGTCCAACTTCTCGTATTATTTGTTCAGCATACAGATTAAATAGGTATGGTGAAATAATACAACCCTGACACACACCTTTCCTGACTTTAAACCAATCAGTATCCCCTTGTTCTGTCCAAACAGCTGCATCTTGATCTATGCAAAGGTTCCTCCTGAGCACAACTAAGTGTTCTGAATTCCCATTCTTCACAGTGTTATCCATAGTTTGTCATGATCCACACAATCGAATGCCTTTGCCTAGTCCATAAAACACAGGTAAATATCCTTCTGGTATTCTCTGCTTTCAGCCAGGATCCATCTGGCAACAGCAATGATATCCCTGGTTCCACGTCCTCTTCTGAAACTGGCCTGAATTTCTGGCAGTTCCCTGTCGATATACTGCTGCAGCTGTTTTTAAATGATCTTCAGCAAAATTTTGCTTGCGTGTGATGTTAATGATATTGTTCTATAATTTCCACATTCCGTTGGATCACCTTTCTTGGGAATAGGCATAAAGATGGATTTCTTTCAATCAGTTGGCCAGGAAGCTGTCTTCCATATTTCTTGGCATAGACGAGTGAGCACCTCCAGCGCTGCATCGGTTTGTAGAAACATCTCAATTGATATTCCATCAATTTCTGGAGCCTTGTTTTTCGCCAATGCCTTCAGAGCAGCTTGGACTTCTTCCTTCAGTACCATCGGTTCCTGATCATATGCCACCTCTTGAAATGGTTGAATGTTGACTAATTCTTTTTGGTATAACGACTGTGTGTATTCCTTCCATCTTCTTTTGATGCTTCCTGCGTCGTTTAATATTTTCCCCATGGAATCCTTCGCTATTGCAACTCGAGGCTTGAATTTTTTCTTCAGTTCTTTCAGCTTGAGAAATGCTGAGCATGTTCTTCCCTTTTGGTTTTCCATCTCCAGCTCTTTGTACATGTCATTATAATACTTTACTTTGAAATCTTCTGTTCAGTTCTTTTACTTCACCAATTCTTCCTTTTGCTTTAGCTGCTCGATGCTCAAGAGCAAGTTTCAGAGTCTCCTCTGACATCCAAGTTGGTCTTTTCTTTCTTTCCTGTCTTTTCAGTGACCTCTTGCTTTCTTCATGGATGATGTCCTTGATGTCATTCCACAACTCGTCTGGTCTTCGGTCACTAGTGTTCAATGCATCAAATCTATTCTTGAGATGGTCTCTAAATTCAGGTGGGATATACTCAAGGTCATATTTTGGCTCTCGTGGACTTGCTCTGATTTTCTTCAGCTTCAGCTTGAACTTGCATATGAGCAATTGATGGTCTGTTCCACAGTCAGCCCCGGCCTTGTTCTAACTGGTGATATTGAGCTTTTCCGTCGTCTCTTTCCACAGATGTAGTCAATTTGATTTTTGTGTGTTCCACCTGGTGAGGTCCATGTGTATAGTCACTGTTTATGTTGGTGAAAGAAGGTATTTGCAATGAAGAAGTCGTTGGTCTTGCAAAATTCTATCATTTGTTCTCCGGCATTGTTTCTATCACCAAGGCCATATTTTCCAACTACTGATCCTTCTTCTTTGTTTCCAACTTTTGCATTCCAATTGCCAGTAATTATCAATGCATCTTGATTGCGTGCTTGATCAATTTCAGACTGCAACAGCTGATAAAAACTTCTATTTCTTCATCTTTGGGCCTAGTGGTTGGTGGGTAAATTTGAATAATAGTCGTATTAACTGGTCTTCCTTGTAGGCATATGGATATTATCCTATCACTGACAGCATTGTACTTCAGGATAGATCTTGAAATGTTCTTTTTGACGATGAATGCAACACCATTCATCTTCGAGTTGTCATTCCCAGCATAGTAGGCTATATGATTGTCCGATTCAAAATGGCCAATACCAGTCCATTTCAGCTCACTAATGCCTAGGATATTGATGTTTATGTGTTCCGTTTCATTTTCACGATTTCCAATTTTCCTAGATTCATACTTCATACATTCCAGGTTCTGATTATTAATGGATGTTTGAGGCTGTTTCTTCTCATTTTGAGTCGTGCCATATCAGCAAATGAAGGTCTTGAAAGCTTTACTCCATCCACATCGTTAAGGTCGACTCTACTTTGAGGAGGCAGCTCTTCCCCAGTCATCTTTTGAGTGCCTTCCAACCTGGGGGGCTCATCTTCCAGCACTATATCAGACAATGTTCTGCTGCTATTCATAAGGTTTTCACTGGCTAATGCTTTTCAGAAGTAGACTGCTGGGTCCTTCTTCCTAGTCTGTCTTAGTCTGGAAGCTCAGCTAAAACCTGTCCTCCATGGGTGACCCTGCTGGTATCTGAATACCGGTGGCATAGTTTCCAGCATCACAGCAACACAAGCCCCCACAGTACGACAAACTGACAGACACTTGGGGGCTACTACATTAGTCTAATCCTTATTATTCTATGTCCCAATCACTGTAAAAATACAGATAATTTCCTGCCTCTATTCTTTCCCGCTTCACAATCTCGAGAGTTCCTGGGTAGTACAAATGATTAACACCCTCAGATCAGCTGTTAACCAAAAGGTTGGAGATTCATGTCAACCCAGAGGCAGCTCAGAAGAAAGGCCTGGTGATCTACTTCCAAAAAACCAGCCATTGAAAACCCTCTGGAGCACAAGTCTCCTCTTACACACATGGGGTTGCCAGGAGTGGGAGTTAAGATAATGACAACTGGTTTTCACACTTATGCTTCACATGGCTGCAAGACTGTACTATCTAAAATGAAAATATGAACATGTCTCTTAGCTGCTTAAACCTTTTCAAAGGTTTCATCTTGCCCTTAATAAAATAAATCTGACAGTTCAGCACAGCATACGTAAGCTATCCTGGTCTGGCTAATTATCTCTTGATGCCTATTTCTGTTTACTCCCCCTGCACATCCTAAGATTCAGTCACACTGAACTATTGGTATTACCCTGAAGTCGTTATATATTTTTTTGCCTCAGTAACTTTGAGTGTTTTTTATGCCTGAAGCATTCTTTCCCTTCTTCCCACTTGTCATAATCCTCTTTTTTCTTTAAAGGTCAGTTTAAGGGTAATTTCATTTTAGATGTTTTCTGTTATTTCTGGACAGAATTAATTTCCTCCTTTTCTGTGCCCACACCATTTCTTGTACTCTACTATAGTACCCACCAAATTAATTTTTCAAAAATTTATTTACATGTTCATGCCCCCCAGTGAGTATTTTGAGAACAGAAACCATGTCTTATGCACTGTGTTTTAATACTCTGATCAGTGTCTGGACCAGAATAAAAAACAAAGCAAAAAAAAAAAAATTGCTGTTGCATCGATTCCAACTCATAGCTACCCTTTACGATGGAGTAGAACTGCCCCATAGGTTTACAAGGAGCGACTGTTGGATAGCACTGCCGACCTTCTGGTTAGCAACCAAGTTCTTAACCAGTGAGCCATTGGGGCTCAAACTCAGAATAGGAGCTGAGTTAATATTGGCTCCACAGTTAAATGGATTTTTTAAGCAACCCAATGAAAGCTGTAGAATATGTAATTCTTCTCTCCCTTGACCTCATTTTGGACAAACCCTGGTTGCAGTTTGTATCCACCAACCACTCCTTGGAAACTCTGTTGGGCATTTCTACTTTGTCCTATAGGGTTGCTATGAGTCAGAATCTACTCAAAGGTAATGGGTTTGGTTTTGGTTTTTGTTCTTGTTTCATTGCGAGGATTAAATTACTCCCATGACAATTATGGGGATATCTACATTCTTTATGAAAGGCCCCACCTATGATTGACAGAGATACCGTCTGGCCCTGTGACCACAAGACTTTGACACAAGAGGGCAACAGTCCAACTTCAATAGATTTGAATGGTTCAGTTATTCACCTCTGAATTCACCAACTGCCTTAGGTCACATCTCTGGGAAGGGATGGAGCTGAGATTCAAATCCTGTCCAGTCTGAGTTGTGCCAAGCCCACACGGCTCTTTTGTCCACTTTCTCCTCCAACTTGAATTAAATGCTGGGCCTGCATTTCTTTTACTCCAATCATGGAGCCTTTGTAACTAATCTCTTTTGATCAAATACAAGCACATGCGTCTTGGTCAAATCAAACAATAATCTGCAGTCTAAATTCCTACTTAATAAAGAAATCTTCCTCTCAAAGAAGCAACAAGTATTCAAAGAAATAGCTTTCCTAAAGCATATAGCCAATTTGCATTGCCAAATAGGACATTTATCCATTTAGTGTAAAACATATGTGTTCAGGCTATTTCACCAGTTTCTTCATGTAGGGGCCAGGGATAGGGTGGAGAGTAGTTATGTTACATTTGCATAGCTAAGTACATATATCCAGATGATTCTTTACAGAACAAAGAAGTTATTGGCTTCAAAATTTAATTAAAATATCTATCACTCATATAATAGAAACGCTAGAAGCTCTGATACTACTTTTCTAAAAATTTCTGGTTGGTGAGGTTTTAAATAAAAGCAAGTTAAAGTAATCTAGAACAAATGAATGGATGAGTGGATAGTAACAGTAACATAATAGAAATGATAGTCATAATAAAAATAATAACAAAGTGAAAATACCAATAATAACATCATTTAAACCAAAAAAACAAACCCATTGACGTTGTGCCGTTGAGTCGATTCTGACTCATAGTGTTTCTTATTTGCCAAGCTTAGTGCTAAGCATATCTATCTGTCTATCATCTATCTATCTACCTATCTATCTATCTATCTATCTATCTATCTATCTATCTATCTATCTATCTATCTATCTATCTATCTATCTATCTATCTATCTATCTATCTATCTATCTATCTATCTATCTATCTATCTATCTATCTATCTATCTATCTATCTATCTATCTATCTATCTATCTATCTATCTATCTATCTATCTATCTACCTACCTACCTACCTACCTACCTACCTACCTACCTACCTACCTACCTACCTACCTACCTACCTACCTACCTACCTACCTACCTACCTACCTACCTACCTATCTATCTATCTATCTATCTATCTATCTTAAAAAAAAATCTATCATCTATCTATCTATCTTAAAAAAAAAATCTATCATCTATCTATCATCTATCTATCTATCTATCATCTATCATCTATCTATCTATCTATCTATCTATCTATCTATCTATCTATCTATCTATCTATCTATCTATCTATCATCTATCTATCTATCTATCTATCTATCTATCTATCTATCTATCTATCTATCTATCTATCTATCTATCTATCTATCTATCTATCTATCTATCTATCTATCTATCTGTTGTTGTTTTTGTTGTTGTGTTGATGTCAGGTGCCATACAGTCAGTTCCCACTCACAGCAACCCTATGTACAACAGAGGGAAACACTGCCCAGACCTGTGCCATCATCACAATTGGTGCTACGTTTGATCCCATTGTTGCAGCCACTGTATCAGCCCACCTCATCGAGGGTCTTCCTCTTTTTCGCTGACCCTCTACTTTAGCAGGCATGATGCCGTTCTCCAGGGACTGGTCCCTCCTGATAACATGTCCAAAGTATATGAGACGAAGTATCACCATCCTTACTTCCAAGGAGCATTCTGGCTATATTTCTCCCAAAAAAATATATGTGTGTGTGTGTGTGTGTGTGTGTATATATATATATCTTCACAATGACACTTTGAGGCAGGTACATTTATTATGTCCATTTTTACAGTAAGGTCACTGAGATGCAGAGATTAAATGACTTGTCTAAAGTCACATAACAGTAAGTGGCAGAGCTGAGATTCAAATTCAGGCAGTTCGGTTTCGAAGTCTATGCTCCTAGCCACCATAATACAATGCTTAAATGAATGATAAATATGGGTGTCATATTATAAAACACATGCATATGGGTAGGCATGTACTCAGTTCATATCTCAAAGCATCAACATAAATTCGTATATGCACAGATACATATCTATATACATACACTAGATACATAGACACATGTTCACACACGTATTATATGCATATACATAGGGAAATGGAGACATGCATGTTTATATGTATATATATATACACACACAGATAAGAAAATATACACTATGTAATAAATACAAGCTATAAAAATTTTTTTTTATAAATATTGCAACAAGTTTAGTAATAACTTTTCCTACAAAAATCCAACTAGACCTCCGAATTCAACAATATGAAAATTAAAAAAAAATTTCTCTTACAATTATATTTAGCAAACATTTTCCATAAATATTGTTTAATCACTTCAGGGAAGCAGAACTTTTCAGGCTGCAGCCAAGTAAAACTTTTGAAAATTGTTTTTGTAGTGTTTACCCAGTGAGATCATATTTTCATTGCCCTGATGAAATACAGGTGCAAAATCTAAATACATTAGCCCCCCCGCCACTCCCCCCCAGCATGCAGTTTCCTGCCTAGTTCCTTTCTTAGCATGGCTGAACTAACTTCCACCTCTTTTTCTTCTGCCTCTGTCCTTCACCCCACAAATTATTAGACTCATGTGAGTCTAAGAATATCTACTAAACAGGAAATCAGAAGGAAAATAGAATTTACAGAATGCCTACTATGTGTCAGTAACTTTAACAAGTGTTATTTCATTTAAATGACTCAAAATCATTATGTAATATGTATTATTTTTACATCAAGTCCCGGTGGCACAAGGGTTAAGTGACAGCTGCTAACCAAAAGACGGGTGGTTTGAACTGACCCAGCCACTCCCAAGAGAAAGACCTGGTGATCTGCTTCTCTAAAAGATTACAGCCTAGGAAACCCTATGGGGCAGTTCTACTCTGTCACATGGTGTTACCGTGAGTAAAAATTGACTAGACAGTACCTAACAACATTATTTTTGCAGAAGGGAAAACATGGACCAAGAGAAGTTAAGCCAGGTATTCAAGAACACAAATCTGTTAAGTGGTAAAGCTAGGGACTTGTGGTTTTCTCATGTTTTAATAGCAAAAAAAAAAAAAAAAGAATGTATAATATGCCATTATTGGAAGGGATCTTATTTATTGCATTGAAATTACATGTTTACTATGTACTCCTGGAGGGAAATGAATGATTTCTTATTCATCTTTGAATCTGTAGCCATGTACATAGTGCCGGCACAGAACAAGCACAGGATAGCTGTTTTTCTTTTTTAAAATGATTTTAGAAATGATGACATCCAAGGGCTAATACATTCCAAATGTTTTACTATCCTTATCATAAGCCTTCTCTCATTTAACAGACTCTAGCCCAGCCCCTAACACTGCATTAGAGGAAACTGAGGCCCAGAAAGGTAGGACAGTTTACTCAAGGTTACCCAGTGAGTTTGGAAGTGACTACTTGGAATCAGAGCTCTTTGGACACCATAGGAAATAATTCTTCGTTACTGGTACATTGCCGCTTAGACGATTTGAACTAAACAGGTTTGAACCAACCAGAAAACACAACTAGAGATCACTTGCCCATCTAAATGTCAGTGCCAGTTCACAGACCAGATGGAACGAATGTTCACTCCTGATAGTGCGAGGAGGTTAAGGCATCATTTTTGTTCCTGAAAGCAGGGTGGCAGCACCCTCTAGCCTGGAGTGCATACTCCCATGCTGAGGACCAGAGCTGCCAACCATAAATTGGAAGGGTAACAGCCTCTGCTGGGGTTTCAGACCCACATATCCCTGCATGGAAGATAAAATCTTTTTTGCTTCTTAATTCAATCACATACCCAACTGGCAATCTTGCATATCAAAATGGGAATCCTGGGAGGCTGTTGGAATATGCAGATCAACAGAAGCTAATTAGCATTAACTTGCAGCCATCCTGAACTGATTGGCAGCACAGCTGTGGGGACCCAACAAACCATGCTGAGTCGCATGTTTGTCAGGCCACCTGCCACTTGGCGAATCCAAAATAGTGCAAACCGCCACACCATAATAACTCGGTGACCTTAGTTTGGGAGGAATAGAGAACAGACATATTTAGATCATGCCATAATTAGTACTGCCTTCACCTGACGCACTTTCAACAATAGGCTTCATGGCAGTACCTTCCTCATCTGACACTTTGATGTCTTAATTGAGATTGACGGCTTCTTCCTGAGGCTACCAATCCTCCATGAAGGCCACAATCTTCCCTACCATCACTGCAGCCTGCCATGGCTGCAGGCATTGAGACCCTAGTAGGATTTCACTCCAGCCTCTGGGGGCCTGGCTCTTGTTTTTTTAAATCAAGGATACATTTTCAGAATTATCAAAAAAGAAATAACGGCGTGTACAGAGAACAGGAGGATCAAAGATATCTGGCTGGGTGGTCTTGTGTGAGTTATCTAACTTCCTAAACCTCAGCTTGCTCATCTGAGTTGTGTCAAGTTATGGAGTTATTCTGAGCATTAAATGAGATAATGTGTGTAAAGCCTCCAGTGCAAAGTAGGAGCTCAAAAAATGACAGCCATGGCTCTTTTACAGTAATAATAAACAAACAAAACAGACAAACAACACAGCGAACAGAGGAGGTGACAATTTAAATCCAAATTCTATGATGTTTCAATGGAAACCATTGTAATGGCATTTGTGAATTGAATCACTACTGCTTTTATTTGATAAATTTTCAAAGCATATTATAAACATTCATTTCATCTTTTCCAAATCTCCACCTTATAGATAAGGAAAATGAACTTTAATTTTATTGGACTTTCAGTTGTTATTACAAATCCAAATTCCCTCTGACTTTAGTGGACTTTTAGCAATTGGGTAAGCTCACTGTAGTCATTTTCACCCCATCCTTCACTCCCCTTGCTGGCCAGACCTGCTACCTTTACGCATGGCTTGTGATGTCTTAAAAGCATATTACACTTAGAATGGATGAAACACCAATTCTAAGGTGGCTAAATAGGTTTCAGCTTGCATGTTGCCAACCACCAATTGGTGATGGCAGCTAGAACAGGGGATGGAATTGACTTTGAAGCCACATTGTAGCTCATCAGGAAAGGATAATGTAATGAGTGAGGATGGGATCAATCGACCATGAATCAAGTAAATTCCATTTATTCTCTAAATAGCTCTTAACCATAGACTATTTTCTCAAAGTAGGTTTGGATTGGATGGTGGCAGGCAGAGAGAGCATGAGGGCCCTGTACGCCAGAGAGGGAAAACTAGTGTCATACAGAAAAACAGGGTAGGTTGAGCTTACTGGTCCTGTCAAAGAAAGGAACAAAAAATAAGAAATACATGTTTTTAAAGCATCTGCAATGTTTCAGGAACTCTACCACATACAATCACAGCCAATCATTTGACAGATTAAAAAAAAACAAAACAACTGGACTTAGAGAATTGGACAGGGTAACAAAGCTAGTGGATGATGGTGGTGAGATTGAAGCCCAGTTCTCACTTATGCTTATGTTCTTGCTGTCTTTGCTAAACTATCTCACCTCTTAGTCTAAAAGGCAAGGGATGTGTCCTTTAAAGAGAGTAGCAGCATGGTGAAGCACAATGTGGTAAAAAGGGCTCAGATTCCCTATCTGCTATTAGGGACTCTGAAGAAGTCACTCATCCTAATATTATTAAAAGCTACAGTTTACTGAGCCAGGGCATGCAATGAGCACTTGCAGTAATTGCTTATTTAGTTTTTACACTATGAGAGAGATGTGATTAATTCTATTTTACAGATTAGGTTCAGGGAGGTTAAATAACTTTTCCAAGAAACACCTGGTGAATATTAGGATATAAGTCCAGGTCTGTCAGGCTCCAAACCCCAGCTCTTAACCAATATATCATAGAACTTCAATTGTAATATAATAGTTTTCAGGATAAATTAATGCTTTGATGGAATCATTGCTATGAGAGGTGAATTGAAATAAAAGGAGAAAGGAGTTGGGGGACTAACGAGAAGGCTGTTGTATTGGTAAGTAAGAGGATGGATGTCAGTGTGAAAAAGAGGTGAATCCTGCAAATGTATCTAAAGTGTCTTTACACAGTGTACAATGAACAACTCTATATTCAACTTGTCTTAGTCATCTAGTGCTGCTGTAATAGAAATACCGCAAGTGGATGGCTTTAACAAAGAAAAGTTTTTTTTTTTGAATCAGAATGGTCTCTGTATATGCATATGGAATCATGGCCCAGCCCAACAGATACACACATTTTTGGGGGGACATAGTTCAATCTATGACACTGCTTTTCTGTCCCTCTCCTCCCCATGCCTGTGATATTTTCTCTATTACTGTAAGCTCTCAAACCCAATCTTGGTCCTTTGGTGAAGGCGCCTCTTGTTAGGCCTGAAGGATTGTCTGAGTAAACCAGGCTGCGACCTAAGAATGTGAATGGAGAAGTGTCAGGAAGAAGAATTACAGAATAAAGCAACCAAGGTCTCTGGCTTAACTTGTAGCCACCACTGGATGCATTGGAAGGAGTCTGACAATTTCTAAAAACAAAAGGTAGAAGCAAGGAATTGTGAAGCCTAGGTGCTTGGAAACTCTATGGGGGCAGTTCTACTCTGTCCTATAGGGTCGCTATGAGTCGGAATTGACTTGACAGCAGTGGCTTGCTTTTTTTTTTTAGGTGCAGGAAAAACACCATTTGGGATGAAATCTGGGATTCTCAATTTTTTTTTAGGTGCTCATGTGATTTCTCTGAGCCATCTATTTTGTATTTTTGAAAAGCTTTGCCAGTGGAGGAAAAAAGATAGGAAGGTAGACAAGAGGCATTCGATTTGATACAAGTTACATCAGCTCTCTGTGGTTAAACAGGCCTTCTTTGGAATGCTATGTCTATGAGACTTCCTCTCGGGACCCAGCCCAGCTACTGAATTTGGAGGAATTCCATGGAGCATAGGGCATGCTGGGAGAACAGGGCTTCAGGGTGAGAGACTTGGAAAGGCCATGGCTAAATGCTACGTTAGAAAAAATAATAGTTAACTGTTATTAAGCACCTGTGTGCCAAGTACTTGACCTAAGATTTGCCATTTAGTCCTCATAAGAATCCTGGGAGATAGTGCAACCATCCACATTTCAGAGAGGAGGAACTGAGCTCTGAGGAGAGACATGACTCCTGGAGGCTCTGTATTTAGTGTGAGCCTTGGCTTTAAAAGAAGCTAGGTTCTGTCTGAAACACTGGATTCTATTAAGAAGAGTTCGCTTGGCTCTCTGCCCTTAGCTTTTAGGGTATAGACAATCGAGCTTGCACAGTGTACCAATCGAGCTTGCACAGTGTACCAATCGAGCTTGTACAGTGTGCCAAAATTAATTAGACATGGTTCCTGTTCTTGAGTTTTCAATCATGTGCGCATGGGGCAGGGGTTGGATGTTGAAGGTGCAGATAGGTAAATAGTCAACCATGCAGAATGAAATAAATACTTCTATGATGTTAAAAATAATCAAACTCAAAAGAAATTGAAACAAATAAGATTTATTCTGAGCAGTTATTCTACATGCATATACGGAGACCATTCTGATTCCAAAAAAAAAAAAAAAAAAATCATATGGCTGGAAGTAGACTACTTACAATGAAGCTTATAAAACAAGAGGAAGGAGAAAAATAGAAGATCAGCCACTGTTTAATCTTGACATGATTGATTGAACCCTGCCCTCTCCCATTTACTGAAATCAACTTATATCAGGTCTCCGGCTCTCCATCACTTGCAGCCATAATACCTTTCAAAATTTAAATTAAATAAACCTGGTTTTAACAAGAAAGAAAAGATTAGCAACTTTGGGTGAAAAAAAAAAAGTCACTGGTGGTATTAGTTTTGGGCCAGGAATTTTTTTTACAGTTAATGTTTGGTTACATGGGTAAGAAAAAACCTTAAAATCAAAGTAAGATGTATGCTTTTAATTTTTCTCTTTGACACAGATGTGCTAGAGAAGCCTGCACTTTTGTAGGTAACCTCATAAAAGGCATCAGTGGGACAACAAGGAAGACATTCAGTAGAAATTATCAGAAGTCCTTCCAGTTGAAACTCCAAATCTAGTTCTTGGTTATCTGGAATTCAGATTTCTGAACCCTCCTAGAAGGTGCCTCATTGTGATCCCCATTATTAACAGCTTTCTGGCACCTTTCCATTAAGCTGTCTCCCCACTTTTCCACTAAACTTGGTACCTGGGTGTTCATCATTGATATGGAGGTACTGTGCCCTTGAACTCTATTTCTGACCAAACAATCTTAACAACTTGCTATTTATCAATTCAGGATATTATTAATTATACCGCTCCTTGGAAACCCTGTGGGGCAGTTCTACTCTGTCCTATAGGGTGGCTATGAGTCAGAATCCACTACATGGCAACAGGGTTGTTTTTTGTTTTTTTTTATAATTAATTTCTAGAGATAGCCTGGAGCTCAGAGCTATTTTATTCAGTCTTTTGTAATCCAGGAGTTCTGAAGCAAGTGCATGGGGGGAGAATGGTCCCCACAGCCTTTGGCCAGTATAGTGCTTTGATTTTTAAAAAAAATTTTTACCTTTAGTTTTTGAACAGTTTTACTAATGTCTAATTTAAAAAAAAAGTCTAATTTACATATCATAAATTAGCCAATTTTAACTGTACTACTGCATGACTTTTAGAAGTTTTTAAAAGTTGTGCAACTAGTAACACAATCTAAATTTAGAACATTTTCATCTTCTCTCCCTTCTCCTACCCTCCCCCTCAAAAAAACTTTTATTTATTTGCAGGCATTCCCCATTCTCATCCTCTGCCCAGACAACCACTAATTTCCCTCCTGTCTCCATGGATTCGCCTCTCTAGGTATTTCATATAGATGCAATCTTGTAATATGTTATTTTTGTCTTGCTTCTTTTAATTAGCATAATATTTTTGAGGTTCATTCATATTATAGTATGTATGGGTACTTTGATCTTTTTTTATTGTCAAATAGTATTGAATTGTATGGATATACTACATTATGTTTATCCATTGTTTATGGACATTTGGGTTGTTTCCATTCTTTGGCTTATGAATAATGCTATTATGAACATTTGTGTACAAGTTTTTGTGTGAACCTATGTTTTCATTTCTCTGAGCTATATATCAACGAGTAGAATTGCTGGGTCATATGATGAGTGCTTAACATTTATATTGTCAAAACTTCTTCCAAAGTGGCTGCACCATTTACATTCCAGTCTCCAGTTTCTCCACATCCACATCAATACCTCTTTTTGTCTATCTCTTTGATAATAGCCATTCTATAGAGTTTGAGGTGGTACATCTTTATGGCTTAAATTTGCATTTTCCTAATGCCTAATGATGCTGAGCTTCTCCTCATGGGCTTATTGGCTATTCATACGTCTTCTTTGTTGAAACGTCTATTCAGTTTTTTTGCCCATTTTCAATTGGTTTATTTGTTTTCTTATTGTTGAGTTTAAGTATTCTTTATATATCCTAAATACAAACCCTTTATAAGATATATGATTTACAAATATTTCCTCCTAGTTTATGACTTTTTTTTTCCTCTTTCTTGGTAGTGTCAATGGAAGGAAAAAAGATTTTAATATGAAATCCAATTAATTACTTTTTTTTCTTTTATCTCTTGAACTTCTGGTGTCTTAACTAAGAAATCTTTACCTACGCTAAACTCACTGCTGTCGAGTTAATTCCAACTCATAGCAACCCTATTGGACAGAGCAGAACTGCCCCATAGCGTTTCCAAGGCTGTAAATCTTCACTGAAACAGACTGCCACGTCTTCCTGCCATGGAGCTGCTGGTGATTTTGAGCCGCTGACCTTTCGGTTTGTAGCCGAGCACTTTAACCACTATGCCACCAGGGCTCCTTTGCCTACACTAGGTTGTGAAAATTTACTATGTTTTCTCATAAGAGTTCTATAGTTTTAGCTCATGCATTTAGATCTTAATCCATTTGAGTTTATTTTTGTATATGGTGTGAGGTAAATGGAAAATTTCATGCTTTAGCATGTGAATATTCAGTTGTCCCAACATCGTATGCCCAAATGACTATCCTTTCCTCATTGAATTATCCTGACATCTTGGCCAAAAATCAACTGATCATGAATAATCAGGCTTTATTTCTGGACTTTCGATTCTGTTCCGTTGATCTTTCTGACATCCTTTTACCAGCATCACTCTGTCATGATTCCTGTAGCTTTGTAGTGAATTTTGAAATTGAGAAGTATGAGTCCTCCAACTTTATTCTTCTCTTTCAGGGTTAATTTGGCTATTCCAAATCCTTTGCATTTCCATAAGACTTTTAGTATCAGCTTGTTAATTTCTGCAAAAAACACCAGTTGGAATTTTGATAGGATTTTTTTTTTTTTTTTTTGAATCCTTGAAGCACAGCATTTTAAACCTTTGGAACTTCAAAGTGAATGATTTAGGAGGGGCAATTTTTCTCCACTTTTCCCAGGTCTCCACCACTCTTCTATTGCTTCACATCATACTGTTTCACACTTAACATGATCCACCTAGCCTCTGAGGTGTTTGGGTTTTCAACCCAGGTTTCCTTTTATTGGTAGGTTATTAAGAAATGCAATAAGAATAATAAAGACTGGGGCACTCACTCTAAGCTTATTACCGATAAACAGCTTTAGCAAAGCACTGATTCCTAAGGATAGAAAGTAAACTAATTTTTCTAAAGACTTTTAGTAAGGGTCCAAACAAAAAACTGGCAGTGAATCCTTAAATGTTTGGACAATGTTTTAGCTCATTTAATGTGTATCAATTATATGCTTGATAGTATTTGAGACTCTTTACATACATGCTCTATTATCCACACAACACACCTGGAAAGTAAGCATTATTATTTCTACTTTACCAGAACCCCTGTTTTCCTTCAATAATTCTGATGACTTTTTTTCTTTACGTGGATATAATATTTCTATCCCCTGAGACCTCATAGCATTCTTTTTCTACCTCTCTTAGGACATGTAGAAATATTTTACCTCTTACATTACCGTTTATCTACAGATCTTATCCTCTTACTAAATAGGGAGGCTTCTGAGAAAACAGACCTTGTCAGAGTCATCAGTATCCCAGACTGTGTCTTCTACAGTATTGGTTGAACAATGCAACACATTCTTTTTTGCTGCATAGGTGAATATACCAAATGATAATTAAGTGAAGTTGTAATGTGCTTTTTTTTTTTTTTCTTTCTAAGAGTGAGTGCTTTGGGTCTCATTTTATATTTATTTCCAATAAAAATTCTAGAAAATTAAAAATAAAACATTTTGGAGAGTTTACGCTACTAGAAAATTTCCTTTGATAAGCTGGCAAAAGTCACATTCAAATGAACTCTAATATATACCCGTTAAAAACCTGTTGCTGTCGAGTTGATTCCAACTCATAGCGACCCTATAGGACAGAGTAGAACTGCCCTGTAGAGTTTCCAAGAAGCACCTGGCAGATTCGGACTGCTGACCCTTTGGTTAGCAGCCATAGCACTTAACCACTATGCCACCAGGGTTTCCTCTCTCTATATAGAGCTTCAAAAAAATCATTTAGATACTGTACTTATGTTCTGTAAGTTTCTTCCTTCACTGGCATATTAAAAAAAAAAATTTTTTTTTTTTCCAGGATTGTTTTAGCACTACCTAAACTCTCCCTCACACAGCCCTGTTCGTGACCTTCCTTCTCTTGTTACCTTTTCTCATTATGGGTTTATAAAAATATTCCATATGTCTTCTTGTCAGTTGCCCCACAATTGGACAGATACAACTCTGCTTCAATCACACTTTGATCCCATTGCCAAAACCCCAATGCAGGATGAGTTTTCCTGGCTGCAAAGGTTCTTTGCTCTGTGTTTTGTGATTGAATAAGTAGGGTAGAGCAGTGTCATCTTTGATGCTGCCAAGTTCTTATTTTTAGTTCCACAGTGCAGTTTGGGGTTTGGGGAGTAAAACAGAGACTATGATATTTGTTTGTTCTATTGGAAAATCAAGATATATTCTATGGAATTTTAAAATCAAGTGAATACCCAAATTGAACACCAAATGCTTGTAGTCTTAATGATCAATTTTAAAGTGTTTTTTTTTTTGTGCTCTGAGAACATTTTGGAATTGTAGCAGGAGGTACTTTAGAATTCCACAGACTCAAAATATATATAAACCAGTACATGTTACTTCACATTGAATCCTGAGCACCTACTGTGGTGTCTGACACAGGTTTGTGGTTAAATGTAAGGCAGTTTTCTTTCACATCTATCATTCTGTTTGTTCTCTTTACTTTTTACTTCTTAGCTCAAAGATCTCCAGACATTTCTGAGCTTATTAGGTTTAACAACTGATAAATACAACTATTCTAGATATTATTAGAGAGCAGAGGTCTGCCTTACTTCCACATGGTGATCTGATTGTTCCCAGATCACCGAAACCAAGTTAAGGCCTCTTTCTGCTTCTGACATTGCCACCACGGTGGTCAGGAGCTCACTCATAACAGAGACCTCTTACTTTGAAGGCGCCCTGCCTCTCACACTGGATGTCAGACAACTAGTTTGACTGGATGTCAGACAACTAGTTTGACTGGACATTTAAAAGGTATTAAAATACAAGTACTACAAGATGTTCTTTTATTAATTTAATCTTTTGAGAAATAAATACAGAACACCTACCACATGTTGGAGCCCTGGTGGTATAGTGGTTAATAGTTCAGTTGCTAACCAAAAGGTCAGCAGTTCAAATCTACCAGCTGCTCCTTGGAAACTCTATGGGGCAGTTCTGCTCTGTCCTATAGGTTTGCTGTAAGTCAGAACAGCAATGGGGTTGTTTTTTGGTTTTGATTACCACGTATCAGTCCCTGTATTGGGAATTGAGGATAAAAAGATGAAGACACAGTCTCTGTCCTCAAGAAGCTTACAACGAACTAGACAGGGGAATCATAACAGACTCTGAAATGTGCTGAATGCTCTCTTAGAGGAATCAATAACGTGCTCTGGGAAGCAGAGAAGGCAGCAAATGTTGCCTGGGGGTTGGGGAAGTGTGTTTATTTTGTTGGTGTGCACCCTCTTCCATCTCTGGAAGCCCTGAGGACAATTTTTACACATACTCATTTGGCAAGATAATATTTGTAAAATATTTTACTGTCCTCAGATCATAAGGGAAACTATTCATATGGCATAGCAGGACATGAAGCACCCGTCTAACACTGGATTAATACGTTCAAAGTTTTCACAGCCATCACTGTAACAACCTAGGGAAATTCTAATTAGTTCATGGCAATGGATGCAAACTGAATCTTTCTGGACAAACAAATGTTTCATCCAATGAAGAAAGTCTTCCCCTTAATTTGCTAGTGTTAAGAAAATCTTTTTTTTCTCTCTTCTTTTTTTGTCTCTCCCTCTCCTACTTCCTGTTTCTCTCACCTTCAAGCATTTTTTTGAGCATTTGCTGTGTGTTAGACTCTGTACTAGGTGCTGAGCATACAGAGATGATTGAAATGGTCTAGCAGCATAGACAAAGAAATCAATTCATTGTGGCACACGCTTTAATAGAAGTTTCCATAATATGTTGGGGAGGCTGTAAGAAACAGTAATTAATTCTGCCCCAGGGGAATCCAGCAAGGCTTCAGAGAGGTGGTGATATTCAAACAGGGTCTTGACAGGCACACATTCTGTTTCTTACATAAAGTCTTACTTATGACCTAATTAGTTTCCAGGCAATGGTAGCAATCTATGCAATTATGAACTGTACTTTTATAGGAATAATGCTATAAGTTATAAATTAAAATTCTATTTCTGAAATCTGATACTGTAAATTTTGAGATTGGCCATGAAAATAAGTGAAAGGTAAGCAAATTTACAGAACATCAAATAGTAAAATCATACACTTAATATAGAAGCTATTTCACAAATGTTCCTTTGAAGCACTTTCCTGTGAAAATTGGATTGACAATTCAATGTGCTTTCGTGCCACAAAAAGTTTTTGAAATGCAATTCTAATATAAGGGTAATTTCCACAGTAATCACATAAGGGTATGGAACCTATTCCTCTAACTCCAAGGGGCACTATTTTCAGAAAGACTGTAATATGAATCGTGCTGCCTAGGAGTTGGACACTGTGATAACCCTGATATTTTCTAAGATACTCTCTTATTTGTCTCCTCTGCTTCCTTTTGCATTAATCTCTTACCTGAATCTGTAAATTTAGGTTAGCTGAGGTACCAACAATCTTGACAAATTTGACAGTGTGGAGAGTTAATTCAAACAGGCATTTTTGGGAATGCTAGCCAACATGGCACCATAGACAGAAGCACCGTGCCGTCCCTCTCCAACAAAGACCCGAAAAACTGAGTAAAACAGAGACAAACATCATTCCTGGAAACCAAAGTGTCAAACGAAGAGATAAAGAACTCAGCCAAACAGCAAATGGAATAAGAAACTGACAGAGGACTGAGAGTGAGGAGAGACACTTGCCGAGGCTCCTTTTCAGCTAAGGCAGCACGGACTCGCCATCTTGGAATCCTGTCGGAGATCGCTGACAGGGAGCACAGGCAAGCAGCTTCATGGAGCTCCCAGCAGGAGACAGAGCACCCGGTAACCAGCGATACAGGCTTTCCCACCCCACATCCTCTTGCTGCTGCTCTACCTCTGAGTTTTCTGGCTGGCTGCGGTGACTCGGCCAGCTGGGAAGTGCAGCGTCCATCCCGCTTGGATTCGCCCCACCCACATCGCAGATCCACAGACAGGGAGTACTGGAAAGCAGCTTCATGAGGTTCCCAGCAGGAGACAGAGCACCTGGTAAGGAGAGATATATGCTTTCCTAACTCTGGCCCTTCTTCCCCTCCCCCTTAGGCTTCTTCTGCTTCCCGCCAGCTGCAGTCTCTTGGCCAGGAGGCATCTGCTTCCACCCTGGGCCATTTGGATTCACCCCATCCACAGTGGCCAGGCCCCTGAGCTAGTGTAGCTTCTTTCTGTCTCTTTTGGTTTCTTCTGTGCCTCCCCACCATCTTCCCCTCCTTTCTCTTGAATGCCTAGCTCCGTGTGCCATCTTTGCTTCTTCTTAAAAGACTGTGAAGCTCTGCTCCACTGGGGATCCACTCCCCTGGCCTGTGACACCAAGCTGGTGGGATCCCTGGGTCTTTTTCTATTTTTTGCTTGTTTTCGGGATCCAGTCATGGGCCTGTGACACCACGCAGGTGGAGATCCCTGGAGCTTTTTTTTTTGCTTGTTTTGTTTTGTTTGTTGTTTGCTTGCTTGCTTTCTTTCTCTTTCCGCATCTGGGAGTCCTTTCTAGCTGGGCTGCACTAAACCGCATAGGAGCCACTCTCCCAATCTGCACAGCCAGGTAGGTGGGATCCCTGGGGGGATTTCTTTTCTTTCTTTCATTTTCTTTTTTCCTTCTCTCTTTTTCTCTTTCTGTCTTCCTTCATTTCTCAGTTCCTGTCTGTCTATACTTACCTTCTTTTCCAGTCTCCTCAATACGTGGTGCTGTGTGACACCCATACCCCCTCTAGCCAGGCTATACTGTGCAATCTGGGAGACCTCCCCGGTCCTTGTGGCCACACTGGTGGGATCCCTGGGGGCTTTTCTTTTCTACTCTTCCAAATTTTTATCTAGTTTTTTTTTTTTTTTTCCATTTTTGCTTCTCTGCATTTCTGAACTTCTCATCTCTCCACTCCAAAAGCAAGCTCCCTTTGCACTATTTTTTTTTTGGGGGGGGTATATGTTTTTTTTTTTTCCTTTGTTTTCAGCTCCTGTTTCTCTCTCCTCTTTCCCATACTCATACTAGCTCCATACATCACAACCTCCCCCCTCTTTCCTGCCTGCCTGCACCATGCGCTGAACATCACACCTCTGAGCAGCACAGGCACAGCCTACTGAAACCTGCCCAGCACTGATTCCTGGACCACCTTGTCAGCCCTAGTACATGCCACAAACAACCCATCCCAGCCGCTCCCCTTCAGCTGGACCTGCCCTGCTGCACCATAGCTGAGTGACTGGCCCTACCCATTGGACAAGGAGGTGAAAAGTATCGTGACTACAGATGAGCAAACAACAAAGAAGGCACAGCCTGCTTGCTCAAACATAACCAAATAAAACAAAAAAACAGTGTGAAACAAACAAATCTACAATTAAGAAAAGAAGAAAATAACTACTGAATACTAAATGTCTTGAAGACAGCAGACAATATCAAAACATATAAAAAAAAAAAAAAAAAGGACAGGATAGTTCCAGTAGGCATCCAAAATAAAACACAGGATGACTTTCCAGTAGAAGAAAAGGCAATAGAAATACCTAAGAGGAAATTCAAATCTCTAATATTCAGAGCTATCCAAGAGTTGAAACAAAAAGCAGACAAAAATGAGGAAAAAATAGACAAATTTGTGGAAAAGGCAGACAAATTCATGGAAAATACAAAAAAAAAAAAAGAATTCAGGAAAATAATACAGGAACAAAATGCCAAAATAAATTCACAACTGGAAATCATACAAAAACAACAATTAGGAATCCAAAAGATAAACAACAAGATTTCAGAAATGGACAGTGTCTTAGAAGGACTGAGGAGCAGGTTTGAAATGATGGAAGACAGGATAAGTGAAATTGAAGACAAACACTTGCATAAAACTCTGAGGAAAAATCAGAAAAAAGATTTAAGAAAAATGAGGAAAGCCTGAGAATTATGTGGGATACAATCAAAAGCAAAAATTTACAAGTGATAGGAGTTCCAGAACAGGGAGACAAAATGAAAAACACAGAGAAGGTCATTGAAGAATTGCTGACAGAAAACTTCCCTAATATCATGAACGATGAAAAGCTGACCATCCAAGAAGCTTAACTAACCCTATATAGTAGAGACCCCAAAAGAAAAACACCAAGACCTATCATAATCACACTTGCTAAAACCAAAAACAAAGAAGAAATCCTGTGATCAGCTTGAGAAAAACAAAAAGTCACATACAGAGTAGAAACAATAAGACTAAACTCTGATTATTCATCAGAAATCATGCAAGCAAGAAGGCAGTGGGATGAGATATATAAAACCTTGGAAGAAAAATATTGCCAACCATGAATAATATATCCTGCAAAACTTTCATTCAAATATGATGGTGAAATTAGGCTATGTCCAGATAAACAGAAATTAAGGGAATATGTAAAAACCAAACCAAAACTACAAGAATTATTAAAGGAAGTCCTTTGGTCTAAGAACAAACAACATCAGGCCACAGCCTGAATCTAGGACGCAAGATCACACCAGCCAGATATCAACATAGGAAATGAACTTTCAAGGACTATCCAAATCCAAAAGAATTGCAAAAGGGAACCAGCAAGGTTAATCCGTAAATGACAACAATGTCAGAACAATAAAAGAGAGAATAAATGGTGTAGGTATAGAACTTTCTAATGGAGAGGAAGGCAAGGTGATACCAAGTAATAATAGACTGGTTCAAACCTAGGAAGATAAGGGTAAATTTCAAGGTAACCATAAAGAAAGTTAACAAACCTACTCATCAAAATAAAGAAGAAAAACATAAAGTCTCAATTAAAAACAAAATCTACAAAAACAAGAGAAATGAAAAAGCAATCCACAAACAGGCATTTTTGTTGATTCCAAACCAAAACCAAACTTGTTGCTGTAGAGTCAATTCTGACTCATAGCGACCCTATACTATAGTATAGAACTGCCTGCAGAATTTACCCTACAGAGTAGAACTGCCCCACAGGGTTTCCAAGGAGCAGCTGGTGGATTTGAACTGCCAACCTTTAGGTTAGCACCTGAGCTTTTAACCACTGCGCCACCAGGCTCCATATGTTGATTAGTTGTCCACAAATACAAATTTTGATCATCATTAAGAAAAGCCTATTGATGATAAGAAAAATCCTAAAAGCTAGAAGTAGAAATTGAGTAACTGTGGGTAAGATTCTGGTAACAGTATCCTGAACTAGAGCAGCTAGGCAAAGTTTGGTTTTTAAAATCATTCTTTGGTTGTGCTCTGCATCTACTTAGTTATACATTTTGCTCATTTTATATTAGAAGGCATTTTATCCCCAATAAGTTCCATGTTAAAGGTAAAGGATTCAGACTCTTGTAGGCCTAAAGTTGAATGTATACACACACACACATACATATGCATGTGTAAATACACTGCTGTTGTTAGGTGCCCTCGGGTTGGTTCTGATTCATAGCAACCCTACAGGACAGAGTGGAACTGCCCCACAGGGTTTCCAAGGAGCTGCTGGTGGATTTGAACTGCTGACCTTTTGGTTAGCAGCTGAGCTCTTAACCATCATGCCACCAGTGCTCCAATGTAAATATAGCAATACAGAAAAGTGCACATAAGTGTAGAACTCACTCAGTTATCACAAAATGGACAAATTATGTAATATGCATTCACACAAGAAATAGAATATTACCAGAACATTACCAGAAAACTCTTCTAACATTTCCAATCACAACTCCCATGAAGTTAACAACTATTCTGATTTTGAACAACATTGATTCATTTCACTTATGTGTGTACATTTTAATTGGCTCTGCATATTTGATGTGTTTTTTTGTGATTCTGTAAAGCTTATAAAGTCCACCTTTAACTTTATCACAGTCTGGCTTAAAGTAATATTTTATTTTACTATAAAAATTAAATTATAGTTGAATATTTTATATATTAAAACCTTATAACATTGTAGTTTCATGTTTTCTCTTCTGTCGTTTGTGCTTTTGTTTAATTTTTATTTATACACTTATTCTTGATTTGGTTCCAAAGACCAGGTCGTTATATGAAAATTGGCATTATGTGAAAATTGAGGATGACCATGTCATATCACAAAAAGAAGGATGACTACATTATTACATAACTGCAGATTATATCATTATGTAACTGCCATACCACTGAGAATCATGACCCAATCAAGCTGACACATAACCTTAACCATCACAGCCAGCAGTACTCTCACCTCACATCTCAGTGTTTGTTCCTGCCAGACGCATGCCATTAGTGTTCAAAATAGTCATTGTAGATTTTTTTACTATGGTCATAAATGCAAGATGTTGGGTGATGAAATCTTCCATAGGTGATGAGTAGGTGTATATGTTTTAAACCCCCAAATACATTAGTATTCTTTTTCTTTAAATAATTATATTTTGAAGAAATACAAAATGAGAAAATAATTGTCTTTGGAATTTATCCCAAGTTTATCTTTATTCCTTTGTGCACATTCAAATTTCTATCTTTTATCATTTCCCTTCATCCTGAAGAATTTCTTTTAATGTATTTTTGTAGTTAAGTATGCTGGTGATAAATCATTTTAGCTTGTATTTGTTGAATGTTGTATTTATTTTGCTTTGAACCTTGGAGGAAAATTTTTGCTGAGTAATTGGCAGCCAAGCTCTTAACCACTCTGCCACCAGGGCTCCTCTAAGTTGATGGTTATTATTATTATTCTTATAATGGGAACCTGGAAAGAAGATGGAAGGAATACACAGAGTCATTATACCAAAAAGAATTAGTTGATATTCATCCATTTCAAGAGGTGACATATGATCAGGATCCGAATGTACTGAAGGAAGAAGTCCATGCTGCTCTGAAGGCATTGGCAAAAAACAAGGCTCCAGGAATTGATGGAATATCAATTGAGATGTTTCAATAAACAGATGCAGCGCTGGAGGTGCTCACTCGTCTATGCCAAGAAATATGGAAGACAGCTTCCTGGCCCACTGATTGGAAGAGATCCATATTTATGCCTATTCCCAAGAAAGGTGATCCAACGGAATGTGGAATTATAGGACAATATCATTAACATCACTAACATCACACACAAGCAAAATTTTGCTGAAGATCATTCAAAAATGGCTACAGCAGTATATCAACAGGGAACTGCCAGAAATTCAGGCCAGTTTCAGAAGAGGACGTGGAACCAGGGATATCACTGCTGATGTCAGATGGATCCTGGCTGAAAGCAGAGAATACCAGAAGGATGTTTACCTGTGTTTTATTGATTATGCAAAGGCATTTGACTGTGTGGATCATAACGAACTATGGATAACACTGCGAAGAATGGGAATTCCAGAGAACTTAATTGTGCTCATGAGGAACCTTTACATAGATCAAGAGGCAGCCGTTTGGACAGGACAAGGGGATACTGATTGGTTTAAAGTCAGGAAAGGTGTGTGTCAGGGTTGTATTATTTCACCATACCTATTTAATCTGTATGCTGAACAAATAATACGAGAAGCTGGACTATATGAAGAAGGACGGGGCATCAAGATTGGAGGAAGACTCATTAACAACCTGCATTATGCTTGCTTGCTTGCTGAAAGTGAAGAGGACTTGAAGCACTTATTAATGAAAATCAAAGACCACAGCCTTCAGTATGGATAGCACCTCAACATAAAGAAAACAAAAATCCTCACAACTGGACCAATGAGTAACATTATGATAAACGGAGAAAAGATTGAAGTTGTCAAGGATTTCATTTTACTTGGATCCACAATCAACAGCCATGGAAGCAGCAGTCAAGAAATCAAAAGACGTATTGCATTGGGTAAATCTGCTGCAAAGGACCTCTTCAAAGTGTTGAAGAGCAAAGATGTCACCCTGAAGACTAAGGTGCGCCTGACCCAAGCCATGGTATTTTCAATCATATCATATGCATGTGAAAGCTGGACAACGAATAAGGAAGACCGAAGAAGAGTTGACGCCTTTGAATTGTGGTGTTGGCAAAGAATATTGAATATACCATGGACTGCCAAAAGAACGAATAAATCTGTCTTGGAAGAAGTACAACCAGAATGCTCCTTAGAAGCAAGGATGGCGAGACTGCGTCTTACATACTTTGGACATGTTGTCAGGAGGGATCAGTCCCTGGAGAAGAACATCATGTTTGGCAGAGTACAGGGTCAGCGGAAAAGAGGAAGGCCCTCAACGAAGTGGATTGACACAGTGGCTGCAACAATGAGCTCAAGCATAACAACGATTGTGAGGATGGCACAGGACTAGGCAGTGTTTCGTTCTGTTGTGCATAGGGTCACTATGACTTGGAACCAAGTCGACGGCACCTAACAACAACAACAGCAACATTATTATTCTTTGCTTTTTGTTTGTTTGTTTTCTTATGGCACTTTAAAAGTGTTGTTTTCGATGTTTCTGATATAAACCCAACTAAAAACCCATTGCCGCTGAGTCAATTCTGAGTCACAGCAACCCTATAGGACAGAGTAGAACTGCTCCATAGGGTTTCCAAGGAGCAGCTGGTGGATTTGAACTGCCAACATTGTGGTTAGCAGCCAAGCTCTTAACCACTGTGCCACCAGGGCCCCTAATGTAAAATCAGTATTAATTCTTATTCTTGTTTCATCATATGTAATGTGTTTTTTTCCTCAAGCCACGTTAGAATTTTCTTCTTATTATTGGTATTGAGCAACTAGATTATAACGTTCCTTCCTGTGGTTTTCTTTGTATTTATCTTTTTTGAAGGTTTTTTGCACTTCTTGGATTTGTGGGTTTTGATACCAAATTTGGAAATATTTTGGCAAGTCCTCTTTAAACACGTTTTCTTTCTCATATTCTAGACATCAAATATGTATATGTTAGACCACCTGATATTATCCCACATGTCATAGAGGCTTTGCTCCTTTTTTTAATCTGTCCCTTTCTCTCTCTCTGTGTGCATACACACACATTTTATTTTGGATTGTTTCTATTCCCTTGACTTCAAATTTAGTGATATTTCTTTCTGCCATGTCTGATTTTCTATTAAGAACATCTAGTAAAATTTTCATTTTAGGTTTTGTAATTTTTACTCTAAAATTTCTACTTAATTTTTTTTATATATAATTTCTATTTCTCTCCTCATTATGTTAATGTTTTTCTTTAAATCCTTGAGATGTTTATAGAAGCTGTTTTAAAGCATTGTATACTAATGTTATCATCTCTGTCATTTCTATGTCTGTTTTTATAAACTGACTTTTCTCATTGCTGTGGATTCCATTTTTCTGCTTCCTGACACGTCTAGTAATTTTTGGTTGAATATTTGGCATTGTGTTTTATGTTGTTGAATGTCTCAAGAAATGTGCCAATTTGTTTCAAAAGGCAATAAATGCACTTGCAGATTATCTTAATCATTTAGTAGTTTGCTTTTAAACTTTCTTAGTGCAAATTGAGATGCCTGTAATCTCGGCTAACTTAACCATACTCCTCAAGAGTAAACTTCATAGATTCTCAACTAAATGCCCTAGATATGCAATGAGCTCTATCTACACAGACTGTTCAGAATTGCAGCATATCCCAAGCCTGTGTGAGCTCTGGTAGTTGTTAAATTTACAGCTTCCTGGTAGCTTTTCTTTTGCTAGTAGTTGTTCTTTACCTTGGCTCATGAGGTCTCACCTATGCATCCAAAGCTGTGTATTCAGCCAATGACTCAAGGGGGATTCTATGCAAATTTTTGAAGTTTTTTTCTGCATATCCCCTTCTTCTCTTGTACTCTGTCTCACAAATGCCAGCCACTTCTGCCTTTCTCTCCAGTCTCCGTGTCTTCAGTGTAGTGATATCACCGTGTTCTGCTTAGACTCCCGTGCTCTGGACTGGGGTCTGAGAAGTAACAGGAAGCTGAAATATGGAGTAATCATAGGGCTCACCTTATTTGTACTCCTTCTCTTAGGCAGCATAGTCCCTGTTATCAGTTGCCCAATATCTGTAAACAATTGTTTTATGTATTATTTTCAATTTTCTAGTTGTTTTTCGTGGCAGGGCTCATCCAGTACCAATTATACCATCACGGGCAGAAGCAGTGTTTTGTTTCACTTATGTTTTACTTTATATAAATGCAATCATAATTAAGTACTCTCTTTTTTTTTTTTTTGTGAATGA
Source organism: Elephas maximus indicus (assembly GCF_024166365.1). Classification (NCBI taxonomy): domain Eukaryota; kingdom Metazoa; phylum Chordata; class Mammalia; order Proboscidea; family Elephantidae; genus Elephas; species Elephas maximus. Next base: position 105,504,485 of record NC_064821.1, on the reverse strand, counting down.
CTTCTCTCATTCAGTACTATGTTTGTAGGATTCAATCATTCATATTTTTGTGTGTAGTGCAAGATTTTTCACTCATTATGTTATTCAGTTGTGTGAACATACCACAATTTATTTATCCATGCTGCTGCTGGGCTGTCTATAGGCTTTAACTCAGTATTAAAAAAAAAAAAAACCTAACAATTAGTTGTGTTTCAAGTGATTTCCTCACAATATAACATACATTCATATAGTATTGCTAAGTTACAGGTTTTATTCTAAGTGTGTTACATGTATTAATTCATTTAATCATCACAATCATCTTACAAAATAGGTATTGCTATTATTGTCATCCTTGTTTCCCAGATGGAGATACTGAGGCATGATTAAGTTCCTGACTAAGGACATCACTAGAAAGTACATGAACTGGGATTTGAATGCAACCAGTCTGGTTTCAGAGGATATTGTCTTAATTATTATGCCATATAGAATAAGCTATTCCATTTAATCTCATTCAGTTGTTACTACTGGTGATTACTCTCTATTTTATAGTTTAACAAACACACATACAAAGTATGTTTTTGCTTTTGGGTGCTGGCATGTCGACTCATAGTGACCCCATGTGACAGTAGAACTGCCCCATAGGGTTTTCTTGGCTGTAATCTTTACAGAAGCAGATCACCAGGTCTTTTTCTTATAGAGCCACTGGGTGGGTTTGAACCTCCAGCCTTTTGATTAGGAGCCGAGTGCTTAACTATTGCACCACGAGGTCTCCTTCATATAGAGTATACATACATTTATATAGGTATATACATCTCCATTTTATAAAAAAAAAAAAAATTTTTTTTTTTTTTATAGTTTACCAAAAATACATATAGTATCCACTGGATAAGAGTCAGTTTTGTCATTCTCATGTCTGTTTTCTACTTTTATATCCTCTACTTCCCGACCTTTTTTTTTTTAATTTGTTTGTTGGTATGTTTTAGCTTTTCCTACTGAAACCATTACAGATACACAGGAAGTTGCAAAGATACAACAGAGAGGTTTCATGCACCGTTTACCTAGTCTCCCCAATGGTTACATCTTGTATAACTATAGTACACTCTCAAAACCAGGAGATTGAAATTGGTGCAGTCTAAAACCAAGCTTGTTTTTATAATAGTCTCTGAAAACTCAGAGAATTATGACACTCATGAATGGAAGAATCAGTTATCCTTTTTGTAGGAAAGGAAACCCTGGTGCCATAGTGGTTAGGAGCTATGGCTGCTAACTAAAAGGTCAGTAGTTCAAATCCACCAAGTGCTCCTTGTAAATTATATGGAGCAGTTCTACTCTGTCCTATGGACTTGATGGCAATGGGTTTGGTTTGGTTTGGTTTTTGTAGGAAAAGATGAAATTAGTGAAAAAGTACAATCAGAGTATTGTGATTGTACGAATCAAACTCTCAGACTTCAAAATTGGCAAGGCAAGGGTAAGATGTGAGTTAGTGGTAGAACCTGCCAGAAAAAATGTTCTAAAAGTGTAACCCTACCTAGTATATATTAAAATCCAAATTCCAAAGAAGGAGATGAGTTAAATTGTGAATCTGAAAACTATAAACCTGTCCTATTGAACATGTTCTTAATGCATGAAAGCAGTATGTGTGTGGAAAATTACAGGATGGAATACCAGATTCTGCAACATATTGCAAAACTATTGTTTGTCCAGTCTTTCTCTGAAAGTTGATGGCTGGTCTCTTTCTAAAAGTTTTCCATTCAGTCTATGGTGGGATTTTTTGTTCTGTACAATTACAAGTTTGAAAATCTTTTCTTGGAATTCACCAGAAAACTTAGCCTCATTGCTCAGAAATTAGTATGAAATTACTTAGCCTTTAAGTTGAGAGAGACCTGTATTTGCTGTTCTTAGGCCATAAAGCAATCTCACCCAGGTACTCCAATAGCTATAGCTGCATGAGAATGACAATTGTGATATGTTCACAAAAATTAATCTTTGCAGCTCTTTCCAGGATGGAAGACTAGGACTAGTCTCACATTCCTTTCAAATTTGGAAACTAAATTCTTGCCTCGATTTAATTGGGAGTCTGTGCTGTTCCACTCAGTCTATCCATTTATTTATTTATTACATTTATAGAGCACCTTTCTTCCAAAGCAGCATCTTTGTCAGAACGGACTCCAAAAAGGAACATTGATCACAGGGATGTTGTGGCACCTACAGGTAAGCAGAATATCAAACACTCTTCCACATTAGACACAGCAATGGCTTCCTAGAATCTTTACTATGGAGATGCTCTTTTCAATTTTGTAGTATGGTTACTATAGAAAATTGCTAGTATCTTGGAACAGGTGAAACCCATTAAATTCTCCATTTCAACATATTTACAACCCTAACAATGATGTCTTCACTACTAACTTGTCGCAATTGATAACAAATTAAAGTAGGAAAAGTTTCTTACTTGCCAAATTAAATAAGACTGGAGGAGAAGTAGAAACTTCTCGAGTTCTTTGGAATTGGGCTTTGGCAGAGTCAGAGACTTTTTGGTTTGTAGATGTAGCTCTCATCCTTTCCGAGCTGTGTCATGATACATCCTTCCCCCAGCACACTCCAAAACACCCTCAGACAAAGATCAAACTTTGAAAACGCATTCCATATTTGTTTGTGTTTGAGAGCTCAGGCTCCGTAACCCATATGATAGGTGGTATTAACATACAGCTACAGATGTTCTCATCTCCTCACTCTTGCCTTAATGACCCCTTACCACATTTCTTCATAGTGATGAACACAGAAGTGCGTTAAAACATTGCCACAAGAGGTTGAAGTGGTAGCTGAAGAAATAACCTAGGTGAAAGAATACTAGACTAAGAATTAGGAAACTTGAACTCAAGCATAGGCCCATCAGTATTTGCTATGTGACTTTGCGCAAATGATTGGCCCTTAGTTTCTTCATCTATGAAATGAATTGAAAATCCTAGATGATCTCTTAGACCATTTCTCCATCCAGCCTTATCTGAAACAAATCAGATTCTTGGAAGCCCAAGTAAAGATATGGTGTGGGAGAAATCAAACACTGTGAACAGATTTTCATTTTTCATTTATAACTGCATTGCCATCGAGTCGATTTTGACACATAGCTACCCTATAAGACAGAATAGAACTGCCTCATAGAGTTTCCAAGGAGCACCTGGTGGACTCGAACCACACACCTTTTGGTTAGCAGCCAAACTCTTAACCACTATTCCACCAGGGTTTCCATTTATAAGTGAAGTGTGATTCAATTCAGTCAATACTCAACAAATACTTATTGCGTATATTTACTGTATGTCTACTATATGCCAGGTGATCTGAACACAGTGATAAAAAAGATAGACAAAAGGACCCTCAGTGACAGAGAGGTTATAGTCTAATAAGAGTCATAAATTAAAAAGTAAATAAATGCTTAATTAATTGTAATTGTGATGTTGTTGTTGTTAGGTGCCATCAAGTTGATTTTGACTCATAGCAACCCATGTTACAAAGTAGAACCGTCCCATATGGTTTTCTAGGCCATAATCTTTACAGGAGCAGATTGCCAAGTCTTTCTCCCTCAGAACTGCTGGATGAGTTCAAACCACCAAACTTTCTGTTAGTAGCCGAGTGCTTAACTGTTGTGTCACCGGGGCTGTATGGAAGAAAAATACAGGATATTACTGGTAATTTTTAACAGAAGAGTTTGACCATCCAAACCAGGTGCATGCTTTGTTGGCTTTTCTTAAAAATTCTTTTAGTATACTTCATGTCATTATTTATATCTTAAAACCATGCATGCAAGCCATTAATAATCCCATAATAATAGCTGCCTGCAATCCTGCTGGGCATTTCCATAGAAAAACACAGAACATCAACACAGTTTCATATGTTATTTTGGTGCCCTTTGCTGTGGACTATCTTTACAAGGATGTTTGTTTAGTGAGTCTCAGAAGATAGAGATAGCATTTCCCTTCAGAGCAAAGTGTGAGTTTGCTTTTAGCCTTGGAAGGTAGAAATGGTATCTCTCTGTTACAGATTGAATTGTGTCCCCAAAAATATATGTTGAAGGCCTAACCCTTGCACTTTTGAAAGTGAGCTTGTTTGAGGAAATAGGTTTTTCTTTGCAGATGTTATCAACTAAATTAAGGAAGTCATACTTGATCCTAGTTCTAGTGTGATGTCCTAATCCTAACCCTTTCTCAGTGGCAGCTTGTAGAAGAGAAAGATAGACAAGAAAATGGAGTCATACAGAGGGGCAAGTAGAGTCCCTCGCTGGTGTAAACTGTTAATGCACTTGGCTGCTAACCGAAACATTGGAGATTCAAGTTTACCAAGAGGCACCTCATAAAGGCTATATATTTTTTACAAATCGGCCATTGAAAATCTTATGCAGCACAGTTCTACTCTGATACACATGGGGTCGTCATGAGTCAGAGTCAACTTGCCAGCCCTTGGTACTGGCAGAGGGGGAAGACAGCATGTGACAATCTGTCTACAAATCAAGGAACACCAAGAATTGCCGGAAGCCAACTGATACTACGGAAGAGTCATGGAACAGTTCCTTTTTAAGGTCCTTAGAAGGAACTGACACAGCCAGTACTCCAGTTTGGACTTCTAGCCTATAGAACTGTGAGACAATAAATTTGTGTGCTTTAAAACCACCCATTTGAGGTATTTTATTACAGCAGCCCAAGTAAACTAAGACATTCCCTCTAGAGCAAAGGGCAGGCATGCTTACTATCCAGTGTAATAAAGATAATGTCTTGCCCAGAGAAAGGGCAGGCACATTTACTGCCTTTTTAAAAAGGATTTGGTTTCTTGAAGCTCAGGGTTCTTCTCCTGTGACACAACTCACTGCATGGTCAGGTGACACTTGGTTCTCTTTGTGTCACAGTTTGGGAAGTGCGGTTGGAAAACTGTGATGGAAAAATTGCTGATACTGTGGCTATTGCTGTTATTGTGAGCAACAAACTAATCTTTGTCTCCTACCTTCTGCCAAGGCCCATTAAATTGTGGCAGGCTACCCTGGTAGCTTGCAAGTAGAGTGAAATATTAGACCTTTCAAAGTTCTTCGCAATAGCTAACGGGGAAAAGGTAACAAGAGTGTATCGTGTGTGTGTCTGTGTGTGTGTCTGTGTGTGTGTGTGTGTGTCTGTGTGTGTGTCTGTGTCTGTGTATGTGTTTGCTTTAAGATGGCAAATACCAGAGTGTATTCAGGTCTTTTTTAGTCTGGCTTGAAACAAACAATTGTTATTTGAAAGAGTTTATGGTTCCAGTTAAGGGACCGCCTATTTATTTTAGTAACAATGATAATAACAATTAAATGCATATTATCTATTGAACATGTATTACATCCCTAGCAACATGCTAAGCCTTTTCATACATCACTCCTTTTAATCCTCAGAAAAGCCTATGAAGCAGGACACTTCAAGGCTTGTGCTTCTGACAACTGCACCTATCAGCTCAGAGATCTGCCCTTTGGTCATTCTATTCCCTATCCACCTGGTCGCTCACAGCTCTTGCCTTCTCCATGCAGAGTAGCTCTGGCCCCTGGAGTCTGAGAGTCAGAACTGAAGTTGAAACTGCATGAACCCTTTTTCCTGCAAGGACTGTGGCACTCCATGGAGAGAGACTCCTTCCTGTCACCATGCACAGAGACTGGAAAGTCACTCATTAGCAGGATGTACAGCATTATTTAATTCTGTCACTAGTGACTTCAGGCCAAAACTTAAGTCCACACTATCCCAGTCAAACCAGAGTCCCTCTTTCCTAAGACTCATTACTTTCGGTTGCAGTAGAGTAGAAGAATTGTTCTGAGCCCAAGTATATTTTTGAATCAGTTTTCTTGACTATGAATATGGATATTACTATTAATGAAAAAAAGTATTTCTAGACCCTCTTTAAATTGTTTGTTAGACAGTCTCTGTGACTGGGCCAGAGATGGGACCAGAGGGTAGGGCGAAGAGTAAAAAAAGTGAGTAGGGAATATAACCACCACTAGAGAGAGGCTCAGATAAAACACATCCACACAAAAATAGAAAAAACATACTGAATCATCTAAATAATGGCAGAAGCAGAAGCAAGGGAAAAGCTAAAATAAAAAAATATACTTCTTAATTTGGTGAAATAGCCTCTTATTGATTTAGTCTCTTAGTGAATTAATATAACAAGCAGTTTTTGTTGTTGTTCCTGAATTGCCACTTCACAAATTGGCTTTGATCTCTTCTTGGATAGGAATTGTGTCCTGTTTATACATCCACATAACATCAAACACTATGTAGCACTTACAAGCACTTAATAATTTTTGTATAATTATTAAGTAAATGAATTTATGGAGTTTAGTTAGCCAGGATAATCCTGAACCTCATGAATGATGAAGGAGAATTATTCAAATGTCAAAACTGGAAAGAAATTTATAGTTTTTTTCCTGTAAGACAGGCCAAAAAGTGACCATAATAGATTTAATGCAATATCTCCAAATGAAAAATGTGTATCTCGGGAGTAGCTTCTGTTCTTTGAAACTATCGTTCCACAAATACTAATTTTTCTTCTGGCAACAACCCCTTTACTGATTTGAAGTGCAAAGGCTTTGCAGAAGTAACAGAATAGCATTGAAAAGAAAATCCAAAATTAGGTCCCCAAATTTCCCTGCCTTCTGAAGCTACGGTAATATGGGTCTTTCTGCTGAGCTGGAAACCTTTTGGTTGCAGTGAAAGAAGTGTCAAGGAGATGCTGAAGATCACAATTTATTTTAGGGAAGATTAAATAACACATAGTTGAAAATGTGGAAGATAGAACTGCGGTCTCTTTTTGTGCCACAAATCCTTTAGTCTTCCCTGTCTACTTTGGGAAGAAAATATTTATTATCTGATCTAGAAGTTTTTTGAAAGTGAATATCGTTCCTAAAGTCATCTTACATCATAAATTCTTCCAATTAGAAGGGATGAAAGATTACATAGTTAAAATACACCCTCAAAAATAAAACCTCTTGCTATATTACCCTGCCTGTTTTTCTCTCCTGTGGCAGGGAGCTCACTACTGCACAAGATACCTGTACAACAGATTTAGTTGCAATAAAATTCTTTCTTGTGTTGAGCTAAAACTCAACTTTACTAATATCGTCAAATATTGATGTAATTTTGTTTATTCACTTATTTATTTATGTATTAATATGTGCAGTCATAAGCATTTTCTAGAAGCCCATTGGTGGCACGAATGATTAAGTGTTCAACTGCTAACCAAAAGATGGGTGGTTTGAATCCACTCAGATTTGCCTCAGAAGAAAGGCCTGTCAATCTGCTTCTGAAAAGTCACAGCCTTGAACAACTTATGGAGTGCAGTTTTACTTGAAAGCAACTGGTTTGGCTTCTTCTTCTTCTTTTTTTTTTAGTATTTCTTGATCTGGAGGAGATAAAAAAATGAAAAGCTTGCCTCCTTTCAAAGATTTGTATCCTTTGCATCCTTTCAAAGACCTTTGAAAAGGTCTTCGCTCTCAAAGATCTTACAGTTTAGAGGAATAAGAAACATGGGAAAAAAGCAATTACAACACAAAGAAAAATTGCTTTGTTGTTGGCACATACAAAGTACAGTGAGAACTTTAGAAAAGTTCCTGAATCAGCTTTGGGAGTCAGAGAAGGCATCATGAAGTAGGCAATATTTTTAATTGATATATAAAGAGTGAGTTGCATTGTTGGCAGGGAAACAGCATGTTCCAAAGCCAAGATGTTAGGAAAGATCACTCTGTCCTGGAGCACAGTCTGTGTGTGAGCATGTGCATATGCAAGTGTGTGTTTGTGTGTGTTGGGGTAGGGAAGAGGGGAGTTAGAAGTGGAGAGTTGCAGGAGTAGCGTGACATGAGGCTGACCCAGAAGTAGGGGGCACAGTTTTCAGATGAGTTTATCCTTTCCTCTGTAAAAGTCACTGGAAAGTGTTAGGCAAAAAGAAGTAACATGATCTGATTTCAGGGGAGAAAAATAATTTTGACAATACTGTATAGGATAAATTAGTGTGAAATGAGACCAGATAGATAAGTGAGCAAACACATGCAGTGCTGGAGGCACACACTTGTCTATGCCAAGAAATTTAGAAGACAGCTACCTGTTCAACTGACTGGAAGAGATCCATATTTGTGCCCATTCCAAAGAAAGGTGATCCAAAAGAATGCAGAAATTATCGAACAATATCATTAATATCACACATAAGTAATCATCACACTTGGAAACAGCAGTCAAGAAATCAAACGACGTATTGCATTGAGCAAGTCTGCTGCAAGAGACCTCTTTAAAGTGTTAAAAAGTAAGTTGTCACTTTGGAGACTAAGATGCACCTGACCCAAGCCATGGTATGTTCAATTGCTTTGTATGTATGTTCTGCTGCTATTCATAAGGTTTTCACGCAAATTCTTTTCAGAAGTGGACTGCCGGGTCCTTCTTCCTAGTCTGCCTTAGTCTGGAAGTTCAACTGAAACCTGTCCCCATGGGTGACCCTGCTGGTATCTGAATACCAGTGGCATAGCTTCCAGCATCACAGTAACATGCAAGCCCCCACAGTGACAGACACGTGGACCAATAAGTAACACCATGATGAACAGAGGAAAGACTGAAGTTGTCAAGGATTTCATTTTACTTGGATCCACAATCAATAGCCACGGAAGCAGCAGTCAAGAAATCAAAAGATGGGGGGCGGGGCCAAGATGGCGGACTAGGTGGATGCTACCGCGGATCCCTCTTGCAACAAAGACTTGGAAAAACAAGTGAATTGATCACATACATAACAATCTACGAACTCTGAACAACAAACACAAACTTAGAGACGGAGAACGAACAAATACGGGCAGACAGCGATCGTTTTCAGAACCAGGAGCCAGCGTACCACCTGATTACCTGGAAAAACTAGTTTCCCAGTGATGGCTCGGAGACAGCAGTCCATATCAAACCACATAAAGAAACAGACCATGACAGCTTCTCCAACCCCCCAAACAAAAGAATCAAAATCTTTCCCAAATGAAGATACAATCTTGGAATTATCAGATACAGAATATAAAAAACTAATTTACAGAATGCTTAAAGACATCACAAATGAAATTAGGCTAACTGCAGAAAAAGCCAAGGAACACACTGATAAAACTGTTGAAGAACTCAAAAAGATTATTCAAGAACATAGTAGAAAAATTAATAAGTTGCAAGAATCCATAGAGAGACAGCATGTAGAAATCCAAAAGATTAACAGTAAAATTACAGAATTAGACAACGCAATAGGAAGTCAGAGGAGCAGACTTGAGCAATTAGAATGTAGACTGGGACATCTGGAGGACCAGGGAATCAACACCAACATAGCTGAAAAAAAATCAGATAAAAGAATTAAAAAAAAATGAAGAAACCCTAAGAATCATGTGGGACTCTATCAAGAAGGATAACTTGCGAGTGATTGGAGTCCCAGAACAGGGAGGGGGGACAGAAAACACAGAGAAAATAGTTGAAGAACTCCTGACACAAAACTTCCCTGACGTCATGAAAGACGAAAGTATATCTATTCAAGATGCTCATCGAACCCCATTTAAGATTGATCCAAAAAGAAAAACACCAAGACATATTATCATCAAACTTGCCAAAACCAAAGACAAACAGAAAATTTTAAAAGCAGCCAGGGAGAAAAGAAAGGTTTCCTTCAAGGGAGAATCAATAAGTTCAGACTACTCAGCAGAAACCATGCAGGCAAGAAGGGAATGGGACGACGTATACAGAGCACTGAAGGAGAAAAACTGCCAGCCAAGGATCATATATCCAGCAAAACTCTCTCTGAAATATGAAGGAGAAACTAAGATATTTACAGATAAACACAAGTTTAGAGAATTTGCAAAAACTAAACCAAGACTGCAAGAAATGCTAAAGGAGATTGTTTGGCCTGATGACCAATAATATCAGGTACCAGCACAATACAAGGTCACAAAACAGAACGTCCTGATATCAATGCAACTCAAATAGGGAAAGTACAAAAACAAACAAATTAAGATTAATTCTAAAAAATAAATAAATAAACAAAATAATACACACAACAGGAAATCATGGAAATCAATAGATAAACGATCACAATAATCAAAAAGAGGGACTAAATATAGGAGGCATTGAACTGCCAGATGGAGAGTAATACAAGGCGATATAGAAGGATACAAGTTAGGTTTTTACTTAGAAAAATAGGAGTAAATAATAAGGTAAGCACAAAAAGGAATATCAATTCCATAACTCAAGAAAAAAGCCAAGAAAAACGTAACGACTCAACAAACACAAAGTTGAACATTATGAAAATGAGGATCTCACAAGCTACTAAGAAAAACGTCTCAGCACAAAAAAGTATGTGGAAAAATGAAATGGCCAACAAAACACATGAAAAGGCATCAAAATGACAGCACTAAAAACATATTTATCTATAATTATGCTGAATGTAAATGGACTAAATGCACCAATAAAGAGACAGAGAGTCTCGGACTGGATAAAGAAACAGGATCCATCTATATGCTGCCTACAAGAGACACACCTTAGACTTAGAAACACAAACAAACTAAAACTCAAAGGATGGAAAAAAATATATCAAGCAAACAATAAGCAAAAAAGAAGAGGAGTAGCAATATTAATTTCTGACAAAATAGACTTTAGACTTAAATCCACCACAAAGGATAAAGAAGGACACTATATAATGATAAAAGGGACAATTGATCAGGAAGACATAACCATATTAAATATTTATGCACCCAATGACAGGGCTGCAAGATACATAAATCAAATTTTAACAGAATTGAAAAGTGAGATAGACACCGCCACATTTATAGTAGGAGACTTCAACACACCACTTTCGGAGAAGGACAGGACATCCAGTAAGAAGCTCAATAGAGACACGGAAGACCTACTTACAACAGTCAACCAACTTGACCTCATTGACTTATACAGAACTCTCCACCCAACTGCTGCAAAATATACTTTTTTTTCTAGTGCACATGGAACATTCTCTAGAATAGACCACGTATTAGGTCATAAAAGAAATCTTTGCAGTATCCAAAACATCGAAATATTACAAAGCATCTTCTCAGACCACAAGGCAATGAAGCTAGAAATCAATAACAGAAAAACTAGGGAAAAGAAATCAAATACTTGGAAACTGAACAATACCCTCCTGAAAAAAGACTGGGTTATAGAAGACATCAAGGAGGGAATAAGGAAATTCTTAGAAAGCAACGAGAATGAAAATACTTCCTATCAAAACCTCTGGGACACAGCAAAAGCAGTGCTCAGAGGCCAATTTATATGGATTAATGCACACATACAAAAAGAAGAAAGAGCCAAAATCAGAGAACTGTCCCGACAACTTGAACAAATAGAAAGTGAGCAACAAAAGAACCCATCAGGCACTCGAAGAAAACAAATAATAAAAATTAGAGCTGAACTAAATGAATTAGAGAACAGAAAAACAATTGAAAGAATTAACAAAGCGAAAAGCCGGTTCTTTGAAAAAAATTAACCAAATCGATAAACCATTGGCTAGACTGACTAAAGAAAAACAGAAAAGGAAACAAATAACCTGAATAAGAAACGAGAAGGACCACATCACAACAGAGCCAAATGAAATTAAAAGAATCATTTCAGATTACTACGAAAAATTGTACTCTAACAAATTTGAAAACCTAGAAGAAATGGATAAATTCTTGGAAAAATACTACCTACCTAAACTAACACATTCAGAAGTAGAACAACTAAATAGACCCATAACAAAAAAAGAGATTGAAACGGTAATCAAAAAACTTCCAACAAAAAAAAAAATCCTGGCCCAGACGGCTTCACTGCAGAGTTCTACCAAACCTTCAGAGAAGACTTAACACCACTATTACTGAAGGTATTTGAAAGCATAGAAGAAGACGGAATACTACCCAACTCATTCTATGAAGCTACCATCTCCCTGATACCAAAACCAGGTAAAGACATTACAAAAAAAGAAAATTACAGACCTATATCCCTCATGAACATAGATGCAAAAATCCTCAACAAAGTCTAGCCAATAGAATCCAACAACACATCAAAAAAATAATTCACCCTGATCAAGTGGGATTTATACCAGGTATGCAAGGCTGGTTTAATATCAGAAAAACCATTAATGTAATCCATCACATAAATAAAACAAAAGATAAAAACCACATGATCTTATCAATAGATGCAGAAAAAGCATTTGACAAAGTTCAACACCCATTTATGATAAAAACTCTTACCAAAATAGGAATTGAAGGAAAATTCCTCAACGTAATAAAGGGCATCTATGCAAAGCCAACAGCCAATATCACTCTAAATGGAGAGAACCTGAAAGCATTTCCCTTGAGAACGGGAACCAGACAAGGATGCCCTTTATCACCACTCTTATTCAACATCGTACTTGAAGTCCTAGCCAGGGCAATTAGGCTAGACAAAGAAATAAAGGGTATCCAGATTGGCAAGGAGGGAGTAAAGCTATCACTATTTGCAGATGACATGATCGTATACGTGGAAAACCCTAAGGAATCCTCCAGAAAACTACTGAAACTAATAGAAGAGTTTGGCAGAGTCTCAGGTTATAAAATAAACATACAAAAATCACTTGGATTCCTCTACATCAATAAAAAGAACACCGAAGAGGAAATAACCAAATCAATACCATTTACAGTAGCCCCCAAGAAGATAAAATACTTAGGAATAAATCTTACCAAGGATGTAAAAGACCTATACAAAGAAAACTATAAAGCTGTGCTACAAGAAATTCAAAAGGACATACTTAAGTGGGAAAACATACCCTGCTCATGGATAGGAAGACTTAACATAGTAAAAATGTCTATTCTACCAAAAGCCATCTATACATATAACGCACTTCCAATCCAAATACCAATGTCATATTTTAAGGGGATAGAGAAACAAATCACCAATTTCATATGGAAGGGAAAGAACCCCCAGATAAGCAAAGCATTACTGAAAAAGAAGAAGAAGGTGGGAGGCCTCACCCTACCTGATTTCAGAACCTATTATACAGCTACAGTAGTCAAAACAGCCTGGTACTGGTACAACAACAGGCACATAGACCAAGGGAACAGAATTGAGAACCCAGATATAAATCCATCCACGTATGAGCAGCTGATATTTGACAAAGGACCAGTGTCAGTCAATTGGGGAAATGATAGTCTTTTTAACAAATGGTGCTGGCATACCTGGATATCCACTTGCAAAAGAATGAAACAGGACCCATACCTCACACCATGCACAAAAACTAACTCCAAGTGGATCAAAGACCTAAACACAAAGACTAAAACGATAAAGATCATGGAAGAAAAAATAGGATCTACCCTAGGAGCCCTAATACAGGGCATAAACAGAATACAAAACATTACCAAAAATGATGAAGAGAAACCAGATAACTGGGAGCTCCTAAAAATCAAACACCTATGCTCATCTAAAGACTTCACCAAAAGAGTAAAAAGACCACCTACAGACTGGGAAAGAATATTCAGCTGTGACATCTCAGACCAGCACCTGATCTCTCAAATCTACATGACTCTGTCAAAACTCAACCACAAAAAGACAAACAACCCAATCAAGAAGTGGGCAAAGGATATGAACACACATTTCACTAAGGAAGATATTCAGGCAGCCAACAGAGACATGAGAAATCGCTCCCGCTCATTAGCCATTAGAGAAATGCAGATTAAAACTACGATGAGATTCCATCTCACACCAACTAGACTGGCATTAATCCAAAAAACACAAAATAATAAATGTTGGAGAGGCTGCGGAGAGATTGGAACTCTCATACACTGCTGGTGGGATTGTAAAATGGTACAACCACTTTGGAAATTCATCTGGCCTTATCTTAAACAGTTAGAAATAGAGAACTACCATACAACCCAGAAATCCCACTCCTCGGAATATACCCTAGAGATACAAGAGCCTTCACACAAACAGATATATGCACACCCATGTTTATTGCAGCTCTGTTTACAATAGCAAAAAGCTGGAAGCAACCAAGATGTCTGTCAACAGATGAATGGGTAAATAAATTGTGGTATATCCACAGAATGGAATACTACGCATCGATAAAGAACAGTGACGAATCTCTGAAACATTTCATAACATGGAGGAAACTGGAAGGCATTATGCTGAGCGAAATGAGTCAGAGGCAAAAGGACAAATATTGTATAAGACCACTATTATAAGATCTTGAGAAATAGAAAAAACGGAGAAGAACACATACTTATGTGGTTACAAAGAGGGGAGGGAGGGAGGGAGAGGGTTTTTTATTGATCAATCAGTAGATAAGAACTGCTTTGGGTGAAGGGAAAGACAACACTCAATACAAGGAAGGTCAGCCTAATTGGACTGGACTAAAAGCAAAGAGGTTTCCGGGATAAAATGAAAGCTTCAAAGGTCAGCGGAGCAGGGACTGGGGTCTGGGGAACATGGTTTGAGGGGACTTCTAAGTCAATGGGGAAAACAATTCTATTATGAAAACATTCTGCATCCCACTTTGAAATGTGGCATCTGGGGTCCTAAATGCCAACAAGCGGCCATCTAAGATACATCAATTGGTCTCAACCCACCTGGAGCAAAGGCAAAGGAAGAACACCAAGGTCACACGGCAACTAAGAACCCAAGAGACAGAAGGGGCCACATGAACCAGAGACCTACATTATCCTGAGACCAGAAGAACTAGTTAGTGCCTGGCCACAATCGATGTCTGCCCTGTCAGGGAGCACAACAGACAACTCCTGAGAGAGCAGGAGACCAATGGGATACAGACCGCAAATTCTCATAAAAAGACCATACTTAATGGTATGACTGCGACTAGAGGAATCCCGGAGGCAATGCTCCCCAGACCTTCTGATGGCACAGGACAGGAACCATCCCCGAGGACAACTCATCAGACATGAAAAGGACTGGTCAGTGGGGGGAAGAGAGATGCTGATGAAGAGTGAGCTAATTAAATCAGGTGGACACTGGAGAGCGTGTTGGCAACTCTTGACTGGAGGGGGGATGGGAAGATAGAGAGAGAGGGAAGATGGCAAAATTGGCACGAAACGAGAGACTGAAAGGGCTGACACAATAGGGGGAGAGCAAGTGGGAGAAAGGAGTAAGATGTATGTAAACTTACATGTGACAGACTGATTGGAATGGTAAATGTTCACTTGAAGCTTAATAAAAATTAATTAAAAAAAAAAGAAATCAAAAGACATATTGCATTGGGTAAATTGGCTGCAAAGGACCTCTTTAAAGTGTTGAAAAGCGAAGACATTACCTTGAAGACTAAGGTGCACCTGACCCAAGCCGTGGTATTTTCAGTTGCATCATATACATATGAAAGCTGGGCAATGAATAAGGAAGATGGAAGAAGAATTGACACCTTTGAATTGTGGTATTGGCGAAGAATATTGAATATACCATGGACTGCCAAAAGAATGAACAAATCTGTCTTGGAAGAAATACAACCAGAATGCTCCTTAGAAGCAAGATGGTGAGACTGTGTCTTACATACTTTGGACATGTTGTCAGGAGGAATTAGTCCCTGGAGAAGGACGTCATGCTTGGTAATGTACAGGGTCAGCGGCAAAGAGGAAGACCCTCAACAAGGTGGATTGACACAGTGGCTGCAACAGTGGGCTCGAGCATAACAAAGATTTTGAGGATGGTCAGGACTGGGCAGTGTTTTTGTTCCATTGTGCTTAGCGTTGCTATGGGTCGGAGCCGACTTGATGGCACCTAACAACAACATCAACAGCATATGTATGTGAAAGCTGGACAATGTATAAAGAATTGATGACTTTGAATTATGGTGTTGGCGAAGAATATTGAATATCCCGTGGACTGCCAGAAGAACAAACAAATCTGTCTTGGAAGAAGTACAGCCTGAATGGTCCTTGGAAGTGAGGATGG
Organism: Elephas maximus indicus; assembly: GCF_024166365.1. Lineage (NCBI taxonomy): Eukaryota > Metazoa > Chordata > Mammalia > Proboscidea > Elephantidae > Elephas > Elephas maximus. Next base: position 105,488,574 of record NC_064821.1, on the reverse strand, counting down.
CGAGACTTTATCTCACATACTTTGGACATGTTATCAGGAGGGACCAGTTCCTAAGGACATTGTGCTTGGCAAGTAGAGGGTCAGTGAAAGAGAGGAAGACCCTCAACAAGATGGATTGACATAGTGGCTGCAATGATGGGCTCAAGCATAGCAGTGATTGTGAGAATAGCGTATGACCGGGCAGAATTTTATTCTGTTGTTCATAGGATCACTGTAAGTTGGAATGGACGCGGTGGCACCTAACAACAACAACAGGTAAATGAGCAACTCGTGATAATTGTTTAGAGTGGAGAAGGCAAGGAGGGAAGAGGTTTGAGAAGTATTTAGAAGAAATTATTGATAAAATTTGGTGACTGATAATTTTTGAAGGAAAAAGGGGATGAAAAATATACAAATTCAGGTTTTTTGACTTAGACCCTTACTAATCAGGAAGCAGTGGCAACACTGGCATGGTCTGGGAGCTTGTTAGAAATGTAGAATCTCATATCTCACTCCAGACCTTCTGAAACAATCTCCATTTTAAATGGATCACCAGATGATTCCTCTGCACATTTAAGTTTGAGAAGCACCCACTGACATGGAAGGGTGGACAGCAGGCCATGGATTGAGGCACAAAACCCAGGAGAAAAACATACAAACATACGAGGTTGTTTCCGTGGGTGGGTTGTTGAGAACGGGGAAGGAGAGAGGTTAACTTCAGTTTAGGCATATTGCAGAGTTTGATCTGTGTGTGGAAGATCTAATAAAAAAAATCCATTGCCTATAAGGTTGTAGAACAACTCTCAGAGCTTAGGAAGTAACAGAGACTATGGGGTTAGAGGAAAGTGCCCAAGAATGTAAGCAGATTAGCAACTAATTACCTTTTGATACTGATGTCACATTCCTAATCATTGGAAAGGTAGAATAAATCAGTGTCCTCAGTTTGAATCATTTGCGAACATACAGGATATATGGCTGCTGACCAAAAGGTCGGCAGTTCGAATCCACCAGGCGCTCCTTAGAAACTCTATGGGGCAGTTCTACTCTGTCCTATAGGGTCGCTATGAGTTGGTAATTGACGTGATGGCAGTGGGTTTGGTTTGGTGGGTATGATTAAAAAAAAAACAACAAAACTTTGGTTTGGTGTGTATGATAGATGAAGAGAAAAACAATTTAATTGGCAATACTTATTACTCGTAATTAAATACCTTGGGACAAATATTTGGTAATCTCTTGATGTAATTTGGCTATTAGTCTATTTTACTCCTCAGTCGTCTCTTCTATTCTCACCTCTGCGTTCCTGGGGCCACTGCTTCAGCTCAGTTCCTCATCACCTGTTACACAGAGTAATGTTAAGATTTTTATACCTTCAGCTTTGCTGGTTCAATCGTCTCCCCTAAATGCTACCAGACTGATCTATCTAAAAATTTATTTGAACAAAGATTTCAATGTTATATCACTGACTATAGAATAAACTGATTAATTCATTCACTCATTCAATTATGCTGCTTATAAAGGCATGACCTTAAATAATTTTCTATTCCCATCTTCCTCCAAGAACACTTTATTCCCCTCAGAGTGATTTTTTGGCTCTCTCCGCACTGGAGTATCTTCTGTTCTCCACATGTCTGGCATGTACTTCCAGTTCTCTATGCATTTTCCTCAATTTCACCACTTTTTCACTCTCATTCTATTTTCATATGGTAATTTTACTCATGCTTCAAGGTTCAGATCAAATGCTTCCTCCTTAATGAAAATTTTTCTATACCACAGTTCAGAACCAATGACCCACTATTCTTGATTCTAGTGTCTTTTTTTTTTAAGCCATTTTAAGCAATTGAGGAATCCCTGCATGGTGCAAATGGTTAACACTTTTGGTTGCTAACCAAAAGATTGGAGGTTTGAATCCATCCAGAAATGCCTTGGAGGAAAGGCTTAGAGATCTACTTCTGAAAAATAATCCCTGGAAACCCTACGGCATACAATTTTACTCTGACACACATGGGATCATCATGAATCAGAATCGACTTGAGGGAAACTGGTGTGGTATTAATTAACTGAAAACACCTTACTATGCATGCCCTATGTTAAGTACTTTACATATAGTGTGTATTTTAACCCACAAAACAAACAACAACAGAAGCATAAAAACTAGAGATAGTTGTTACCACTTCCATCTTACGTATAAGAAAACTGAGACCCAGGGGAATTATGTAACTTGCCGAAGGTCATGAAGTTTTTGAGTCTCAGAGCCAGAATTCCATCATGCTTATCTGTCCCAAATGGCTGAAGTCTTAAATGCTGTATATATATTTTTTCAATGAAGCATATTTTAGCCTCATTTGTACCCTTATTAGTCATTAAAGATCTGTGTCTCCCACTAAACTTCTAGCTCCCTGAGAGAATTCCCACAATTCCTGCACTTACCTGGGTGCTCACTACTTCTTTGCTAGGTAATTTGCTAAATTGATATAGTTCCTTTCAGAATAGTGAACTATAACATTTTTAAAAAGTTTCTATATGGCCTGTATGGTTTGAGGAGCTGAAGGTGAGAGAAAAGAAAAATTATACCCCAGTCTTCACAACTTTAATGCTTATAATAAAACTGGGAAGAGAAGACATATGTTACTACCACTCCACCAGCGTTTGTTGTTACGTGCTGTTGAATCAGTTCCAGCTCATAGCGACTCTATGTACAACAGAACAAACTATTGCCCCGTCTGGTGCCATCCTCACAATCATAGTTATGCTTGAGCTCATTGTTGCAGCCACTGTGCCAATCCATCTCCTTGAGGATCTTTTCCAGGGTCTAATCCCTCCTGATAACATGCCCAAAGTATGTGAGACAAGGTCCTGACATCCTTTCTTCTAAGGATGCATCCTGGCTGTATTTCTTCCAAGATAGATTTGTTCGTTCTTGTGGTAGTCCATGGTATAGTCAATATTCTTTGCCAACACCGTAATTCAAAGGCATCAATGCTTCTTTGGCCTTCCTTATCCATTGTCCAGCTTTTGCATGCATATGAGGCAATTGAAAACGCCATGGCTTGAATCAGGTGCACCTTAGTTTTCAAGGTGACAGCTTTGCTTTTTAACCTCACCGGCATGGCTGGAGTTTAAAAAAAAAAGGCGGGGGTGGGGGGGGGGGGCTCTGACAAAACTCCTTTTTCCAGTTAGTCACTCTCTGTGCAAGCATTTCTCTCACACAATTTCTATTCTTTCCGTGTTAGTGGAGACCGATGTTCCCAAAGTTGATAGGCATTGGGGCAGCAGGTGTTACCCAAGAAAGGAGGGGACAAAAGCAATTACTGTATGGTATAGTCTAATAATAGTTTATTCACCTGGCACTCACTGCATTAACATTCAGGGTGAGCTCATTATTTTGGCAATTGGCATGCTGCTACTCCTAGGGAAAAAAAAAATCCTTTTTTTTTGCATACTCCCCTGCTCCCCATCCTCCACTGCCACAAACTTCTCTCTATCCCCAAGTCTAAGTACTTGCAGTGACACTGTTGCTAATGCTGGGATTACACTGCAAATTATGAATGGAAAAAAAATACATCTAGGTTAGTATACAGAAGTGTTGAAAGCAGAAACACCTCAAAAATACTCAGTTGTCTTTATGCCATCTTTCAGATTCTACCTATCACATTGAAGAGCTGATATAAATTACGTGCCTTCTCCTTAAGAAAAATACCCAACAACAATACCTTGCTACAGTATCAGTGGGATATCTCTTGAATCCACAGAGGGCCCAAGGAGTCTATATTCATAATGCCATTTTGAATTGAACAATTATATGGTCTACCATGAAGGGAATGACAAATTGAAGAGGAATGGCATTGTGCTTATTATCAAAAAGAACGTTTCAGGATCTATCCTGAAATATAACACTGTCAGTGATAGGTTAATATCCATATGCCTATGGAGAAGACCAGTTAATATGACTATTGTTCAAATTTACCCACCAGCCACTAATACCAAAGATGAAGAAATTGAAGATCTTTATCAACTTCTACAGTCTGAAATTGATAAAACATGCAATCAAGATGTATTGATAATTATTGGTGATTGGAATGCAAAAGTTGTGAACAAAGAAGAAGAATCAGTAGTTGGAAAATATGGCCTTGGTAAAAGAAATGACACCGAAGATCACATGATAGGATTTTTGTGAGACCAGTGAGTTCTTCAAGAACATAAATGGCGACTATACATGTGGCCCTCACTGGATGGAACATACCAAAATCAAATTGACTACTTCTGTGGAAAGAGACAATGGAGAAGCTCAACAGAATAAGGCCAAGGACGGACTGTGGAACATACCATCAATTGTTCAAATGGAAGTTCAAGGTGAAGCTGAAGAAAATTAGAACAGGTCCACAAGAGCCAAAATACAACCTTGAGTATATCCTTCCTGAATTTAGCAACCATTTCAAAAACAGATTTAACACATTGAACACTAATGAAGACTTGTGGGATGACATCAAGGACATCATACATAAAGAAAGCAAAAGATCATTAAAAAGAAAGAAAAGACCAAAATGAAAGTCACAAGAGACTCTGAAACTTGCTTTTGAGCACAGAGTAGCTAAAGCAAATGGAAGAAATGATGACGCAAAAGAGCTGAACAGAAGATTTCAAAGGGCAGTTCGAGAAGACAAAGTCAAGTAGTTTAATGAAATGTACAAAGACCTGAAGATAGAAAACCAAAACAGAAGACTACACCTGGTACTTCTCAAGCTTAAAGAAACTGAAGAAATAATTCAAGCCTCAAGTTGTAGTATTGAAGGATTCTGTGGGCAAAATACTGAATGAAGCAGGAAGCATCTTCAAAAGAAGATGGAAGAAGTACATAGAGTTACTGTACTAGAAAGAACTGGCCAATGTTCAACCATTTTAGGAGGTAGCGCATGATCAAGAACTGATGGTATTGAAGGCATTGATTAAAAAAAAAAAAAGCCTCCAGGGACTGATGGAATACCAATTGAGATGTTTCAACAAGCAGATGCAACACTGGAAGGGCTCACTTATCTACACCAAGAAATTTGGGAGGCCAACTGACTGGAAGAGATCCATATTTATGCCCATTCCAAAAAAAGGTGATCCAACAGAATGTCGGAATTATTGAACAATATCATTAATATCACACTCAAGTAAAATTTTGCTGAAGATAATTCAAACATGGTTGCCGCAGTACATCGACAGGGAACTGCCAGAAATTCAAACTGGATTCAGAAGAGGACATGGAACGAAGGATATTGTTGCTGATGTCAGATGGATCCTGCCTGAAAGTAGAGAATACCAGAAAGATGTTTGCCTGTGTTTATTGACTGTGCAAAAGCATTTGAGTGTGTGGATCATAACAAATTATGGATAACATTGTAAAGAATGGGAATTCCAGACACTTAATTGTGCTCATGAGGAGCCTGTACATAGATCAAGAGACAGTTGTTTCAGACAGCACAAGGGGGATATTGCGTGGTTTAAAATCAGGAAAGCTGTGTGTCAGGGTTGTGTCCTTTCTCCACGCTTATTCTCTGTACTGAACAAATAACCCAAGAAGCTGGACTATATGAAGAAGAATGGGGTATCAGGACTAGAGAAAGACTAATTAACAATTGCAACATGCAGAGGACATAACTTTGCTTGTTGAAAGTGAAGAGGACTTGAAACACTTACTGACAACGATCAAAGGCTACAGCCTTCAGTATGGATTACACCTTAACATAAAGAAAGCAAAAATTCTCACAGTTGGACCAATAAGCAGCATCATGATAAATGGAGAAAATATTGAAGTTGTCAAGGATTTCCTTTTACTTGGATCCACAATCAATGCCCACGGAAGCAGCAGTCAAGACGTCAAATGATGTATTACACTGGGCAAATCTGCTGCAAATGACCTCTTTAAAGTATTATAAAGCAAAGATGTCACTTTGAGGATTAAGTTGTTCCTGTTCCAAGCCATAATATTTTCAGTAGTTTCCTATGCATAGGAAAGCTGGACAATGAATAAGGAAGTCCAAAGAGGAATTGATGCCTTTGAATTATAATGCTAGTAATGAATATTGAATATACCGTGGATGCCAGAAGAACAAAAAAATGTCTTGGGAGAAGCACAGCCAGATTGCTCATTAAAAGCAAGGATGGCAAGACTTCATCTCACATAGTTTGGACATGCTATCAGGGGGTACCAGGCCCTGGAGAAGGACATCATACTTGGTAAAGCAGAGGGTCAGCAAAAAAGAGGAGGACCCTCAAGGAGATGGATTGACACAATGTCTGCAGCAATGAACTCAAGCATAGCAACGATTGTGAGGATGGTGCAGGACCGGGCAATGTTTTCTTCTGTTGTGCATGGGTTTGCTATAAGAACCAAGTAGTTGGTACCTAAAAGAACAGTCTTAGAGGACTGAAGAAAAATTTTTTTTGCATGATATAAAAGCCCTCCCCACATCCCAACCCATGCCCTACTACTTTTTCTTAGTCCTTTCTGGTCGTATCTCATCTCTCACTTCATGGTTTAGCAAATTCTGAGCTTTTTGGTAGTTCAGGAAGTTTTGTGGCCACTCAAGCCTTTGTATATTTGGAGCTTTCCGGGGTTCACTTGCTAGGCATGCTTATCATCAATCTTTAAGTCTTGGTTGGCTCAAGTTCTATTCCTCTGAGAATCGTTTCTCACATTCCACTTCAATTTAGGCTTTTTCTTTCTCTACATTCCTATTAAACCCTATAGAAATGACAATCAAACTGTACTGTATTGGCTAGCCTATGTTTCCAGTTAATAACACTGCTTGAGGGCAGGAAACATGTTTATAGTCTTGTGTCTGACCACATATATGTCCTTGTTCCCATCAGGTTGTAATAGAGTTCAGAAATCTCTATCAGAGAATGGGATATAGCCAACACAACAGCTTCCCACAGGCAACACGTGTTTCTCATGCCTCTTGTATAAAAAGAGGTTACCGCTGCTAGGTATATAATGGTATTAAACCTAAAACCTGTCGCAGCTGAGCCAATTCTGACTCATAGTGACCCTTTAGGACAGAGTATAACTGCTCCATAGGTTTCCAAAGAAGGAGTGGCTGGTGGATTCGAACTGCCAACCTTTTGGTTAGCAGCTGAGTTTTTAACCACTGTGCCACTACATCTCTAATTATTCCTTGGAAGATCTGGGGTTTTATTTAAATGAACTTTCTGTAAATCATCCTTTAAGACTTTTCATCTTTCAAAATGTCCATACTCTCTCATGCCTTTTCTGACTTCTCACACTGCCTTTTCTGTACCACGTACATGCTTCTATTTTGAAGGTAACAAACTTTTCTGTAATGCTTTGCTTACATGTCTGTGACCCTGATTCAACTATAATTTCCATGAGAAAACGTATCATATATTAATCGACTGCATACTTCCAGCCCCTCTGAAGTTCCTGGAATCCAGTAGGTCAGTAATTAAAAAAAAAAAAAAAAAAAAGAGCGAGGTGGAAAGCTAGAGTGGATGAATTACCTAGTGTAGTCAGTTGCGGCTAAAGATCCTATTGAATTCTGTTCACCTCCCTATTTCCCTTTCCCCCTCAAGCTTTCTGGACTGCAGACATTCTTTTTGAAGTCCATTACCACAGTCAACATTTGCACCATGGCTAATAAATTAGCATCACTTTGAAAACAAAAATGATTCCATTTTACACTTGGAATGTGCTCTGAGAATTAGAAAGGGCAGGGGTATTACTGGCCCTGAGGCCTGGAAAGTCTCTTGGTGTTTTATTAGGTAACAGTTTCTGTTTTTACTGGATTTGCTGGTCACCAGCTAGTCCCTGGGAACTTGTACAGGCACCAAGAGATAAAAGGAAAACAGCATGCTCCCTGCTACGTAGAGACCAAGCAACCTCCTAACCAAGAGGCATCTACTATTGAAATTTGAGGCATCTATCATGACGATTGTAGGCCTGGACTTTTTAAAGTGAAAAGGCAAACAGAATTAGGTCAGTGTTCATGACTTGGCTGAAAGCGGTTGGTACTGGAGTCCCTTCTTGCTAGGCCTGCTTGTAGGAAAGTCCTAGAATTCGGACTTTTTAGAAATGGAAAGATTTATTTCTTGTGATGCTCTTACCTTAAAACATGTATTTCACAGAGGCAATCAGAAAATGAATTCTCTTCGGTAATTATGTGAGATTCAGGAAAGCAGCACTAATTTTTTAGAGCCTTTGAGGTGGTGGTGCGGGGGTGACTTGGAGATACAGTCATGGTGGTATTACTTAAAATCCATACTGGGCTTCTCTTCTGTGAAATATCCAGTTATGTTGGATACCAGCGAAACTCTGTGTCCTGGAAGATGGTGTACATCCAGAGCATTACAAAGTTCTGGGTCAATTGGTCTAGTAAAATCTATTAAGAAAACATTCTGCATCCCACTTTGGTGCATGGCATCTCAGGTCTTAAATGCTAGCAAGCAGCCATCTAAGATGCATAAATTGGCCTCAACCCAACTGGAGCAAAGGAGAATCAAAAACACCAAAGATAAAAGGTAATTATGAGCCCAAGAGACAGAAAGGGCCACATAAATCAGAAACTACATCATCCTGAGATCAGAAGAACTAGATGGTGCCCAGCTACAACTGATGACTTCCCTGACCAGGAATACAACAGAGAACCCCCGAGGGAGAAGGAGAGCAGTGGGATGCAAACTGCAAGTGCTCTTAAAAAGACCAGACTTAATGGTCTGACTGAGACTAGAAGGACTCTGAAGGTCATGGTCCCCAGACCTTCTGTTAGCCCAAGACAGGAACCATTCCCAAAATCAACTGTTCAGACAGGGATTGGACTGGGCTATAAGATGGAAAATGATACCGGTGAGGAGTGACTTTGTGGCTCAAGTAGACACATGAGACTATGTGGGCAGCTCCTGTCTGGAGGGGAGATGAAAGGGCAGAGGGGGACGGAAACTGGCTGAATGGATATGGGGAATACAGGGTGGAGAGAAGGAGTGTGCTGTCTCACTGAGGGGAGAGCAACTAGGAGTACATAGCAAGGTGTATATAAATTTTTGTATGAGAGACTGACTTATTTGTAAACTTTCGCTTAAGCCACAATAAATAAATAAATAAATAAAAAGAAGGTCTGCGTTAACTCTGTTAACCCAGAACTAAAAGGATTTCCGAAGCCCATTTTTCAGACAAAGACTAAGCCGGACTATGAAACATAAAATAATACTCCTGAAGAGCGTGCTTCTTAATTCAAGCAGATACATGAGACCAAATGGGCAGCTCCTGTCCAGAGGCAGGATGAGAAGGCAGGAAGGGACAGGAGCTGGTTGGATGGACACGGGAAACCTGGGGTGGAAAGCAATGCTGTCACATTATAGGGATTGCAACTAGTGTTACAAAGCAACATGTATATAAATTTTTTTTATGAAAAGTTAACTTCAGCTGTAAACTTTCACCTAAAGCACAATAAAAAAAAAAGTTCTACTTTTACCTTCAATAAATAGGTGACCCTGAATAAGATTTTAATCTCTTTGAGCTCCTGTTTACTGACTTGCAAACCATGATTCTATCCCAGTTGCTCCAGAGCAATTAGCTTTACCAATGCTAGAAATTTAGATAACTGGAATCATACACTGTGTAGTTTGTATCTGGCTTGGATTAATTTTGGAATTCATCCATGTTGTTGCATATATTAGTAATTTTTTGCAATTTTATTTCTGGGTAGTTTTACATTATATCAATGTACCACAATATATTTATCCTTTCCCCTGTTGATCAATATTTGGATAGTTTTTGGTTTTAGGGTATTATGAATAAAGCTGCTATGAACATTCCCTAAGTATATTTGTGTATTGATGCTATTGTAAATAATATTATTTATAATTTTATTTTACAAATGTTTGTTGCTAGTATATGCATATATCTGTATATATATTAAAAAAACAACAAAATATATATACATAATAGATATTTTTGAATTCTGAAATCCTGCCATATTTACTTATTAGGCTCTTATTAGCTCTTGTAGTCTTTTTGTAGATTCTTCAGAATTTTCTATGTAAACAATTATGTTGTCTGTAAATGAAGGCAGCTTTACTTCTTTCATTCTTACTTGCACTCTTTTTATTTCATTTTCTTGCCTTATTACATTGGTTATGACCTCTAGCACAGTATTGAATAGGAAAGGTGTTATGAATCTCAGGAAAAAATGATTCAGTCTTTCTCCATTAAGTGTGATTATTAGTTGTCTCTTTTTTATAGATACCCTTTATCAGGGTTAGGCTATTTTTCTCCCTTTCTGTGCTAATTGCCCTCCTCACTCCTTCCAGAAAACAATCAAACCTTCAAAGTCAGGATACAGAGAGTACGGAGTAGAGAAACAAGTCCAGTTTTTGGTAACAGACAAATCTTGGTTCAAACTTATTTTCTCTGTTCAAACAGACAAATTTTGCTTCAAATCTATCTTCACACTGAACCTCAGTTTTCCCATTTGTAAATGGAGATGATAATACCTACATTAACAGGGTTCTTGTGAGGATTAGATGAAACAATAGAATAAAAAAAGTGTGCTTGGAACATTGAAGGTACTTGGTTTTAGCTTCTTTCTTTTCATTTTTAAACTTTTAGGATTTTAAGGTGGGTAGGACAAAGAAGGAAACCCTGGTGGCGTAGGGGTTAAGTGCTACAGCTGCTAACCCAAGGGTCAGCAGTTCAAATCTGCCAGGTGTTCCTTGGAAACTCTACGGGGCAGTTCTCCTCTGTCCTATGAGGTCACTATGAGTCGGAATTGACTCGACGGCACTGGGTACTGGGTTTAGGACAAAGAAGGTTGATAAAAAAAATAGGAAATTCTGCTACATGCTACCCATGTTTTATAGAAATTTGCCAAACTGATTTTAACTATTACCAGTAATTGGGAGATACTGAGGGGAATTTCTCTGAGAAATCAGAAATGTGGCAAAGAAAATTATTCTCTATGACGGAAATAGTGAGATCAACAATGGATTAGAGCAAAGATGTACAGTCACCTGAAAGAGATATGGTAACTCTACAGCTAACGGCCCTAACTCTAACCTAGTTAAATGTATTTAAATAGCTAAAGAAAGTGCCCCTCGAGTTTAGGGGATATTGGTCAGGCAACAGGAAGAAGGGGAAAAAGAAATTATGTAGGTGGCCAATGACAGAGCCCATATAAACGTTGTCCTTCTGTTGGTTAATTTTATGTGTTAACTTGGCTAGGCTTTGATGCCCAATTGCTTGGTCAAACACTAGTCTAGATGTTGCTGTGTAAGTATTTTGTAGATGTCATTAACATTTATAATTAGTTGACTTTAAAGGTTATTACCCTTGATTATGTGGGTAAACCTCATACAATCAGTTGAAGGCCTTTAGAGCAAAAACTGAAGTTTCCTAGAAAGGAAGGAATTCTGCTTCAAGGCTAACATAGAAATCCTGCCTGAGTTTTCAGCCTGCTGACCTGTCCTGTGAATTTTGGACTTGTCAGGCCTTATGGCTAATTCCTTAAAACAAATAAATAAGTCACAGTCTCAAGCTCTCTCTACCTCTCTGTCTCTTTTTCTTTCTCTACACATATATACACATGCACACACACACGCATCCTATTCTGTTTCTCTGGAGACTTTGATAAAATCTCTAATAAAAAGTCTTGTCAAGGGGACAGCAAGTATTATGATTGCCCTATTGGCAAGGTCACCCCCCAGGTGGGGAGGGCTATGTTAGTCTTACAGGAGGAAACTTAGTGTAATGATTTATAACATTGCTCTGTTTTAAGACCTAGGTTTAAATCTTGGCTCTGACATTACTAGAAAAGTAATCTTCAGTTTTCTAATCTGCAAAAGGGAATAATAGACTAACCAACTCATAGGATGTTGTGAAGAGTAAATGACAGAGTGCATGTAAACTACTTAATATAGTGCTTAAAACAAACAAAAACCTGTTGCCATCGACCTTGACTCATAGCAACCCTATAGGACAGAGTAGAACTGCCCGTAGGGTTTCCAAGGAGAGACTGATGGATTCAAACTGCTGACATTTTGGTTAGAAGCCTGAGCTCTTAAACACAGTGCTTTGGCACCTAGAAAATATTCAGTAAATATTAGCCTTTTTTAGTGTTGTTACAGCCTGTTTATATTAAATACTAGGATCATTCGGTCAAATATCCTGGGAGTGTTTGCCAGCTTTTCTAGAAGCTTCTGGACTTTCCCATGTTGGTCTGCCTGTATAGAGAAAATACAATGATGATTATCGTAGTGCATGTGACAGTTATACTTCTCATTGTGAATGGAAAAATTGGCATCCTGTTTTACATATCATTTTCTTAAGGCTGAATAATTTCAGTCTATTCCTGAGGTAATATCTGCAGTAATATTGGGATGACGAAAATCAGATTTCTGAATCTATATGATTCAGATTCTGATCCATGTTGAGTTTACCATGATAAACACCTCTTTTCAGGCCTTCTGGAAGTCAGCAAACTAACAGCTCCTGGATACACCTCAAAAATCCACGTGTGCCTTCAATAAGCACTACAGAAGAGGGAAGCTTGGTGGAGTCACTGTGGTCCCATCTGCCAGGTTTAAGAACTGCATTACATCAGTTGATTAGACTAAGTTCTAAGGAAGTGTTTCTCAAAGTTTAGCATGCATCAGAATCATACTAGATGGCTTATTAAACTCAGATTTCTGGACCCTACCCCCAGAATTTCTAATTAAGTAGGTCACTATAGAGTGGGTCCAATAATTTGCATTTCCAACAAATTCTCAGGAGATGCTGCTAGGCTGAAGATTATTTTTTGAGAACTACTGCTTTCAAGTGGTTCAGAATATCCATGTTTAAGAATAACCATTTTTTTTTTTTTATTAAGCTTCAAGTGAACATTTACCATTCCAATCAGTCTGTCACATGTAGGTTTACATACATCTTACTTCTTTCTCCCACTTGCTCTCCCCCTATTGAGTCACCCCTTACAGTCTCTCGTTTCGTGCCAATTTTACCATCTTCCCTCTCTCTCTATCTTCCCATGCCCCCTCCAGTCAAGAGTTGCCAACACACTCTCCAGTGTCCACCTGATTTAATTAGCTCACTCTTCATCAGTATCTCTCTCCCCCCCACTGACCAGTCCTTTTCATGCCTGATGATTTGTCTTCGGGGTTGGTTCCTGTCCTGTGCCATCAGAAGTTCTGGGGAGCATTGTCTCTGGGATTCCTCTAGTCGCAATCATACCATTAGGTGTGGTCTTTTAATGAGAATTTGGGGTCTGTATCCCATTGGTCTCCTGCTCCCTCAGGAGTTGTCTGTTGTGTTCCCTGACAGGGCAGACATCGATTGTGGCCGGGCACCAACTAGTTCTTCTGGTCTCAGGATAATGTAGGTCTCTGGTTCAAGTGGCCCTTTCTGTCTCTTGGGTTCTTAGTTGCCGTGTGACCTTGGTGTTCTTCCTTTGCCTTTGCTCCCGGTGGGTTGAGACCAATTGATGTATCTTAGATGGCCGCTTGTTGGCATTTAGGACCCCAGGCGCCACAATTTAAAGTGGGATGCAGAGTGTTTTCATAATAGAATTGTTTTGCCCATTGACTTAGAAGTCCCCTCAAACCAAGTTCCCCAGACCCCAGCCCCTGCTTCGCTGACCTTTGAAGCTTTCATTTTATCTCGGAAACCTCTTTACTTTTAATCCAGTCCAATTAGGCTGACCTTCCTTGTTTTGAGTGTTGTCTTTCCCTTCACCCAAAGCAGTTCCCATCTACAGATTGATCAATAAAAAGCCCTCTCCCTCCCTCCCTCCCTCCCTCCCCCCTTTGTAACCACATAAGTATGTGTTCTTCTCCGTTTTTTCTATTTCTCAAGATCTTATAATAGTGGTCTTATACAATATTTGTCCTTTTGCAACTGACTCATTTCGCTCAGCATAATGCCTTCCAGATTCCTCCATGTTATGAAATGTTTCAGAGATTCGTCACTGTTCTTTATCGATGTGCAGTATTCCATTGTGTGAATATACCACAATTTATTTACCCATTCATCTGTTGACAGACATCTTGGTTGCTTCCAGCTTTTTGCTATTGTAAACAGAGCTGCAATAAACATGGGTGTGCATGTATCTGTTTGTGTGAAGGCTCTTGTATCTTTAGGGTATATTCCGAGGAGTGGGATTTCTGGGTTGTATGGTAGTTCTATTTCTAACTGTTTAGGATACCGCCAGATGGATTTCCAAAGTGGTTGTACCATTTTACAATCCCACCAGCAGTGTATGAGAGTTCCAATCTCTCCGCAGCCTCTCCAACATTTATTATTTTGTGTTTTTTGAATTAATGCCAGTCTAGTTGGTGTGAGATGGAATCTCATCGTAGTTTTAATTTGCATTTCTCTAATGGCTAATGATCAAGAGCATTTTCTCGTGTATCTGTTGGCTGCCTGAATATCTTCCTTAGTGAAATGTGTGTTCATATCCTTTGCCCACTTCTTGATTGGGTTGTTTGTCTTTTTGTGGTTGAGTTTTGACAGAGTCATGTAGATTTTAGAGATCAGGCGCTGGTCTGAGATGTCACAGCTGAATATTCTTTCCCAGTCTGTAGGTGGTCTTTTTACTCTTTTGGTGAAGTCTTTAGATGAGCATAGGTGTTTGATTTTTAGGAGCTCCCAGTTATCTGGTTTCTCTTCATCATTTTTGGTAATGTTTTGTATTCTGTTTATGCCCTGTATTAGGGCTCCTAGGGTAGATCCTATTTTTTCTTCCATGATTTTTATCGTTTTAGTCTTTATGTTTAGGTCTTTGATCCACTTGGAGTTAGTTTTTGTGCATGGTGTGAGGTATGGGTCCTGTTTCATTCTTTTGCAAATGGATATCCAGGTATGCCAGCACCATTTGTTAAAAAGACTATTATTTCCCCAATTGACTGACACTGGTCCTTTGTCAAATATCAGCTGCTCATACATGGATGGATTTATATCTGGATTCTCAATTCTGTTCCATTGGTCTATGTGCCTGTTGTTGTACCAGTACCAGGCTGTTTTGACTACTGTAGCTGTATAATAGGTTCTGAAATCAGGTAGAGTGAGGCCTCCCACTTTCTTCTTCTTTTTCAGTAATGTTTTGCTTATCTGGGGGTTCTTTCCTTTCCATATGAAATTAGTGATTTGTTTCTCTATTCCCTTAAAGTATGACATTGGTATTTGGATTGGAAGTGCGTTATATGTATAAATGGCTTTTGGTAGAATAGACATTTTTACTATGTTAAGTCTTCCTATCCATGAGCAGGGTATGTTTTTCCACTTAAGTGTGTCCTTTTGAATTTCTTGTAGCAGAGTTTTATAGTTTTCTTTGTATAGGTCTTTTACATGCTTGGTAAGATTTATTCCTAAGTATTTTATCTTCTTGGGGGCTACTGTGAATGGTATTGATTTGGTTATTTCCTCTTCGGTGTTCTTTTTGTTGATGTAGAGGAATCCAAGTGATTTTTGTATGTTTATTTTATATCCTGAGACTCTTCCAAACTCTTCTATTAGTTTCAGTAGTTTTCTGGAGGATTCCTTAGGGTTTTCCATGTATACGATCATGTCATCTGCAAATAGTGATAGCTTTACTTCCTCCTTACCAATCTGGATACCCTTTATTTCTTTGTCTAGCCTAATTGCCCTGGCTAGGACTTCAAGTACGATGTTGAATAAGAGCGGTGATAAAGGGCATCCTTGTCTGGTTCCCGTTCTCAAGGGAAATGCTTTCAGGTTCTCTCCATTTAGAGTGATATTGGCTGTTGGCTTTGCATAGATGCCCTTTATTATGTTGAGGAATTTTCCTTCAATTCCTATTTTGGTTAGAGTTTTTATCATAAATGGGTGTAGAACTTTGTCAAATGCCTTTTCTGCATCTATTGATAAGATCATGTGGTTTTTATCTTTTGTTTTATTTATGTGATGGATTACATTAATGGTTTTTCTGATATTAAACCAGCCTTGCATACCTGGTATAAATCCCACTTGATCAGGGTGAATTATTTTTTTGATGTGTTGTTGGATTCTATTGGCAGAATTTTGTTGAGGATTTTTGCATCTATGTGCATGAGGGATATAGGTCTAAAATTTTCTTTTTTTGTAATGTCTTTACCTGGTTTTGGTATCAGGGAGATGGTAGCTTCATAGAATGAGTTGGGTAGTATTCCGTCTTTTTCTATACTTTGAAATACCTTCAATAGTAATGGTGTTAAGTCTTCTCTGAAGGTTTGGTAGAACTCTGCAGTGAAGCCATCTGGTCCAGGACTTTTTTTTTGTTGGGAGTTTTTTGATTACCGTTTCAATCTCTTTTTTTGTTATGGGTCTATTTAGTTGTTCTACTTCTGAATGTGTTAGTTTAGGTAAGTAGTATTGTTCCAAGAATTTATCCATTTCTTCTAGGTTTTCAAATTTGTTAGAGTACAATTTTATGTAGTAATCTGATATGATTCTTTTGATTTCATTTGGTTCTGTTGTGATGTGGTCCTTCTCGATTCTTATTCGGGTTATTTGTTTCCTTTCCTGTTTTTCTTTAGTCAGTCTAGTCAGTGGTTTATCAATTTTGTTAATTTTTTCAAAGAACCAGCTTTTGGCTTTGTTAATTCTTTCAATTGTTTTTCTGTTCTCTAATTCATTTAGTTCAGCTCTAATTTTTATTATTTGTTTTCTTCGAGTGCCTGATGGATTCTTTTGTTGCTCACTTTCTCTTTGTTCAAGTTGTAGGGACAGTTCTCTGATTTTGGCTCTTTCTTCTTTTTGTATGTGTGCATTTATCGATATAAATTGGCCTCTGAGCACTGCTTTTGCTGTGTCCCAGAGGTTTTGATAGGAAGTATTTTCATTCTCGTTGCTTTCTAAGAATTTCCTTATTCCCTCCTTGATGTCTTCTATAACCCAGTCTTTTTTCAGGAGGGTATTGTTCGTTTTCCAAGTATTTGATTTCTTTTCCCTAGTTTTTCTGTTATTGATTTCTAGCTTCATTGCCTTCTGGTCTGAAAAGATGCTTTGTAAAATTTCGATGTTTTGGATTCTGGAAAGATTTGTTTTATGACCTAATATGTGGTCTATTCTAGAGAATGTTCCATGTGCGCTAGAAAAAAAAGTATGCTTTGCAGCAGTTGGGTGGAGAGTTCTGTATAAGTCAATGAGGTCAAGTTGGTTGATTGTTGTAAGTAGGTCTTCCGTGTCTCTATTGAGCTTCTTACTGGATGTCCTGTCCTTCTTCGAAAGTGGTGTGTTGAAGTCTCCTACTATATATGTGGAGGTGTCTATCTCGCTTTTCAGTTCTGTTAAAATTTGATTTATGTATCTTGCAGCCCTGTCATTAGGTGTGTAAATATTTAATATGGTTATGTCTTCCTGATCAATTGTCCCTTTTATCATTATATAGTGTCCTTCTTTATCCTTTGTGGTGGATTTAAGTCTAAAGTCTATTTTGTCAGAAGTTAATATTGTTACTCCTCTTCTTTTTTGCTTATTGTTTGCTTGATATATTTTTTTCCATCCTTTGAGTTTTAGTTTGTTTGTGTCTCTAAGTCTAAGGTGTGTCTCTTGTAGGCAGCATATAGATGGATCGTGTTTTTTTATCCAGTCCGTGACTCTCTGTCTCTTTATTGGTGCATTTAGTCCATTTACATTCAGCGTAATTATAGATAAGTAAGTTTTTAATGCTGTCATTTTGATGCCTTTTCATGTGTGTTGTTGGCCATTTCATTTTTCCACATGCTTTTCTGTGCTGAGACGTTTTTCTTAGTAGCTTGTGAGATCCTCATTTTCATAATGTTTAACTTTGTGTTTATTGAGTCGTTAACGTTTTTCTTGGCTTTTTTCTTGAGTTATGGGATTGATATTCCTTTTTGTGGTTACCTTTTTATTTACCCCTATTTTTCTAAGTAAAAACCTAACTTGTATCCTTCTATTTCGCCTTGTATCACTCTCCATCTGGCAGTTCAATGCCTCCTATATTTAGTCCCTCTTTTTGATTATTGTGATAGTTTATCTATTGATTTCCATGATTCCCTGTTGTGTGTATTATTTTGTTTATTTATTTATTTTTTAGAATTAGTCTTAATTTGTTTGTTTTTGTGCTTTTCCTATTTGAGTTGCATTGATATCAGGACGTTCTGTTTTGTGACCTTGTATTGTGCTGGTACCTGATATTATTGGTCATCAGGCCAAACAATCTCCTTTAGCATTTCTTGCAGTCTTGGTTTAGTTTTTGCAAATTCTCTAAACTTGTGTTTATCTGTAAATATCTTAGTTTCTCCTTCATATTTCAGAGAGAGTTTTGCTGGATATATGATCCTTGGCTGGCAGTTTTTCTCGTTCAGTGCTCTGTATACATCGTCCCATTCCCTTCTTGCCTGCATGGTTTCTGCTGAGTAGTCTGAACTTATTCTTATTGATTCTCCCTTGAAGGAAACCTTTCTTTTCTCCCTGGCTGCTTTTAAAATTTTCTGTTTGTCTTTGGTTTTGGCAAGTTTGATGATAATATGTCTTGGTGTTTTTCTTTTTGGATCAGTCTTAAATGGGGTTCGATGAGCATCTTGAATAGATATCCTTTCGTCTTTCATGATGTCAGGGAAGTTTTGTGTCAGGAGTTCTTCAACTATTTTCTCTGTGTTTTCTGTCCCCCCTCCCTGTTCTGGGACTCCAATCACTCGCAAGTTATCCTTCTTGATAGAGTCCCACATGATTCTTAGGGTTTCTTCATTTTTTTTTAATTCTTTTATCTGATTTTTTTTCAGCTATGTTGGTGTTGTTTACCTGGTCCTCCAGAAGTCCCAGTCTACATTCTAATTGCTCGAGTCTGCTCCTCTGACTTTCTATTGCGTTGTCAAATTCTGTAATTTTATTGTTAATCTTTTGGATTTCTACATGCTGTCTCTCTATGGATTCTTGCAACTTATTAATTTTTCTACTATGTTCTTGAATAATCTTTTTGAGTTCTTCAACAGTTTTATCAGTGTGTTCCTTGGCTTTTTCTACAGTTAGCCTAATTTCATTTGTGATATCTTTAAGCATTCTGTAAATTAGTTTTTTATATTCTGTATCTGATAATTCCAGGATTGTATCTTCATTTGGGAAAGATTTTGATTCTTTTGTTTGGGGGGTTGGAGAAGCTGTCATGCATGGTCTGTTTCTTTATGTGGTTTGATATGGACTGCTGTCTCCGAGCCATCACTGGGAAACTAGATTTTCCAAGTAGTCGGCTAAAAAAAAATGCAGTCAGATCCCTATCTGAATTCTCCCTCTGGCTCCACGTATTCGGAAGTTAATGGGGTCGCCTGGGGAGGGTGGGGGAGGGATCTGAGAGCTAGGAGTGTAGCACCACAGAATACAGAGCTGAACACCACGTTCACGCTCCACCCCTGTTCGCCAAAATCCGGGCTGGACGGGTCCCTGGCTAGGACACTGCTTTCCTTCCTCGGAAACCAGTCACTTCCTCCTGGGGGCTTCCCCCGGTGCGCGGCACTGCTCGTGGGCACTGGGTGGGCGTTTCCCGCACGAACGGGTGGGCCCGCCCCCAGGGTCTATTCAGGTGATTATAATTGGGTCCCGCGGTCACGCCCCGCCCGTGCGCGCGCCCAAATCCCAGCGGGATGACTTCCGGGTTGAGACGCTGCTTTCCCCGTTCTGGAACCAGTCACTTCCTCCCGGGGACTTCTCCTTCCGGTGTGCCACACCTCTCGCGCGAACTGGGTTGGCGTCACCTGCACGGCCAGGTGGGCCCGCCCCCTGGGTCAATTCAGGGTAATAAAAATGGACCCCGCGCTCACGCCCCGCTCGTGCTTGCGCCCAAGTCCCAGCAGGATGGCACCCCGTCTGGGATGCTACTTTCCCCACTTCAGGACCAATCACTTCCTCCCGGGGGCTTCTCCCTCTGGTGTGCCACACCTCTCCCGCAAACTGGGAGGGCGTCACTCGCACGACCAGGTGGGCCCACCCCCTGGGTCAATTCAAGGTAATAAAAATGGACCCCGCGCTCACGCCCCGCCGGCGGGCCCGCGTGCGCGCACCCAGATCCCAGCGGAATGGCTCCCCGTCTGGGATGCTGCTTTCCCTGCTTTGAGACCAGACACTTCCGGGGATTTCTCCCTCTGGTGTGCCGTGCCACACGCGCGGACTGGGTGTGCGTCCTCCCGCACGAACGTGTGGGCCCCGCCCTGGGGTCACTTTAGGGAAATATAGTTGGCCCCCCCCGCTCGCGCCCCGTCGGCTTCTCGCCTAACTCCCGGCGGGACGGCACCCCAGCTGGGACGCTGTTCTCCCCCCTCCCAGATCAGTCACTGCCTCCCGGGTGCTTCCCCCTCCGGCTGCGCCTCTACGCCGCCCACGCCAACCTGCTAGACTTCCTCCCGGGATGGGTTCGGGGGGGGAAGGGGTGGGCCCCTTTCTGTGCTGTCTGCCCCCCTGGGCTCTGCCCCAGATCGGGCTCCGAAGGTCACCTGCCTGGTGCGCTGGCTCCTGGTTCTGAAAACAGTCGCTGTCTGCCTGTATTTGTTCGTTTTCCATCTCTAAGTCTGTGCTTGTTGTTCAGAGTTCGTAGATTGTTATGTATGTGATCGATTCCCTTGTTTTTCCGAGTCTTTGTTGCAAGAGGGATCCGTGGTAGCGTCCACCTAGTCCGCCATCTTGGCCCCCGTCCAGAATAACCATTTTTAATGTAAAAACATTTGTTGAATGTTTGCCTCATTCAGGCACCATACTAAGTCCTAGATATATAAGAATAAGCACCTACTAGGAGAGAGATAAATAAACCAGAATGCCAATAACTGGAGAAATTAAATTGGCAAGCCAATTAAACTACTTCATTTGACTGATCTGTCCTCTGAAGGAGAATCTATGTGGAAATTCAATCATTTTGAGTAGCTTGTTTGGTAATTCTAGTATTAGAAACAAGATTTGAATAATATTAATGAACAGGGCTTTAGTAGGCAGTGAGTGTTCCTATCTCTCTATCTACCTCTCCGACTTTCAATCTGTCTCCTTCCTTGCTCAACCCCAAAAAGGAGATTTTAATATCATTAGTCAAATTAGGTCCCTTTTGTGGGCACTGTGTGATAAAAGATTGTATGTATGTGGCTTTCTTTCCTGTTCCTAACTTTCCCTTCCTTGCGTCTGGATAAAACAAAACAAGGCATACTTCCTTAAGACATATTCTGCCATCTTGATTTTGGACTAAGAGGAGAGAAAGAACTTTGTTGCTTTTTAGGCTTTAGCAAGTGACTCAACCTAGGATCTCCAGAGCTTTACGTTGGGTGTTATGGAGAACCAGCCTAGTTCATCATACATAATGTAGTACTTCATTTCATTAAGCTTTATTTGTTCAAATGCTTCAAGAGCCCTGTGGGTGATTGTCAGCTAACATTGCAGGCATTTTTGAGTGCTCTAGGCAAATGACAGTTCTACTCTGTCCTATAGGATTGCTATGAGTCAGAATCGACTCGATGGCAATGGGTTTGGTTTTTTGGTCTAGACAAATGACATCTCCCAGAAAAACAGCTCCATAAAAAGGCAAGATGGGTGATCACTAGGCCATATCACAAACCATGCTGAAGAAAACACTCTATCAGATTCTTACATTCTTGTGAAAATAACTCTAGACTCTGAACATTACCAGACTTCGTTTAGGGCACACTTTTCTCATGTGATCAGAGAAGGGACATTAAAATAATAGTGGGCCTTTCAATAATGGATAAAGGTTTCAGAGGAGATCAACTTAAGAGAAACAAACAAATAAAAACTCCCATTGTGTTCCAAGCTTGTAGCGTGCTTTATAAAGGATGTCCTTTTCTTTAGAGTGCAAACTGAGAAATGGAGCCTTTGAGGACACCCATAAGATTCCAAAGCTTAGAATGGTATTTAATAATTTTTGTACAATGGACCCATTACTATTTTTATAACCTTAAGAAACCTCTCCCAAAACAGATACATACTGAAAAGTTTGTATGAAATGTCAGGAGCTTTGCTGAAATTTTTAGACTACTGACCCAATGTAAAACAAAACAAAATTAAAAACCCCAAATGTTAAATACCTCTCCTTGTTTGAATGTTCTGTCTAACTCATCTGGGATGTGATTGGCTGTAAGTCATTTGTGATGGTTAAGATTGTGTTTCAGCTTGGCCGGGCCATAATTCTCAGTGTTTTGGCAGTTGTATAATGTTGTGATCATTTCCCTGTTGAAATTTGATATGTAATCAACCCCATGTACTGAGTGGTACTGGCGGCGGTGGGGCCTGTGGCGGCTCACTGCCCCCTCAGCCTTCATCTCTCTGCCTTCTGCTGCCTACTTCCTTCCTGCTCACCCTGCTAAGGTTTTGGGCTTTTTCTGGATCCAGCAGCTGCCTCTTGTCTGACCTCCGGTTCTTGGGAGGTTTACCTGAGCTAGTACTTTACCTGTCCATCTTGGGATTCGTGGACCTTCACAGCCTGCGAGCAAGAGTCCTCCTTGCCGACGTGCCTATCTTGGGTTCGCCAGCTCCTGCAGCTATGTGAATCAGGAGAAGCCTTGTGATCATGCCTGCTGACCTTGAGATTCCTTGAACTTCACAGCCTGTGAGCAGAAACCCTGCTCTCCAACCTGCTGATCTTGGGTTTACCAGCTTTTGCAGCTCCATGAATTGGGGAAGGCTTCTATACTGATCCACAGACTTGAAACATTTCAACCTCTATAATTGTTTGAACTGTTTCCTTAATATAAATCTCTCTCTATATATACTTATGTGCTTTACTGGTTTTGCTTCTCTAGAGAACCCAGCCTAAGATATCATCTGACTGACCCCATCAGAATAGATGGCAATAGGAATATTCATTGAAGCACTATTCACAATAGTCAAAAGGTGGAAACAAGTCAAATGTCCATCAACAAATGAATGGATAAACAAAATGTGGTATATACATACAATGGAATACTAATCTCCCATGAAGATAAATGAAGTCCTGATACATGCTACAACATAGATGAACTTTGAAAACATTATACTGAGTGAAGTAAGTCAATCACAAAAAGACAAATATTATATGATCTTCAATAGGTTAATGTAGAGATCAGAGTTTAACAGTAGTTACTAGGGGCAACAGAGAGGGAAAGGGAGAATCATTGTTTAGGAAGTATTGAGTTTCTGTTTATGGTGATGGAAAATTTGGCAAAGGGTATTACTGATGGTTGGACATGAGTGATGTAAATGGTGTCGTTGAATTGTACATGTGAAAAATATTGAATGTGCAAACGTTGTGTTATCTATATTTTCACAATAAACACATACACACACAAATAGATAGTAATAGGGTGTCTTGGTATAATATGAAGGTAAAACAACTTCAAGAGGTGTATAAAACATGGCCACTGGGATTACTGAACTAGTCAGCCTCAAGTATGGATATAGTCAACTTTCAGTATGAGTTATATCTGAATATAAAGAAAACGAACACCCTGGTTGCGTAGTGGTTAAGTGCTATGGCTGCTAATCAAAGAGTCGGCAGTTCGAATCCGCCAGGCACTCCTTGGAAACTCTATGGGGCAGTTCAACTCTGTCCTACAGGGTCGCTATGAGTCGGAATTGACTCGATGGCACTGGGTTTGGTTTTTTTTTTTTCATAAAGAAAACAAAAATTCTTACAACTGAACCAATAAACAGCATCATGATAAATGAAGAAGAAACTGAAGTTGTCAAGGATTTCATTCTTCTTGGATCAACAATCAATGCCATGGAAGCAGCAGTCTAGAAATCAAATGATGTATTGCTGCAAAAGACTTCTTTAAAGTGTTAAAAAGTAAAGAGGTCACTTTGATAACTAAGGTGCCTCTAAACCAAGTCATGGTTATTTTCAATCACCTCATACACATGTGAAAGCTGGACAGTGACTAAGGAAAACTGAAGAATTGATGCATTTGAATTGTGATGCTGGTGAAGAGTATTGAATATATCATGGACTGTCAGGAGAACAAATAAATCTGTCTTGGAAGAAGTACAGCCGGAATGCTCATTAGAAGCAAGGATGGTGAGACTTCATCTCACTTACTTTGGACATGTCATCAAGAGGGACCAATCACTGAAGAAAGACAGAGTGTCTGTTTATCATGTTTGGTAAAGTAGAGGGTTAGTAAAAAAGAGGGAGACCCTTAAGGAGATGGATTGACACAGTGTCTGCAACAATGGGCTCAAACATAGCAATGATTCTGAGGATGGTGCAAGACCAGGCCAAGTTTTTGTTCTGTCATACATAAGGTGGATATGAGTCAGAGCTGACTTGATGGTACCTAACAACAACAGCCTCAAGTCTCCAGTCTGGTGCAAGTTAGGGTGTATTCTTCCTATCCCTGATAGGAACTTTCCAAGTGAACTAATATTGGTTCTTGGATATATATGAACCCTCTTTCTAAAGAGCAACATACTCCATAATACAGTTGGTTAATTTGTTTCCAGCCTGCCTTTTTTCCCCAGACAGAGATACTCTAGCCATGTGGATTAGATTTAGTTATGTCCCAGAACTACTCAGCCATCTCTTATAGTGGATAACACATGTGTTCATTGAACACATATTCATTGAGGGCTCATTCAGTGCCAGACACTGTGCTAGATCCTTGGGGTATTGTGATAGAACAAGCTATGATAGTGAAAAGAGAGTGAAACATAAAAATTCAAATTCTACCTGTGGAACTTATTGTCTTTAATCAGTTAAGTTATTGAGTGTCTCTATCTTTGAACCTAAATTTTATTACCTGAATAAAGGAGTTATAATGACTACTCAGAAAGTGGTTATGAGGATTGGATTACAGGGACTGTAATTCACATGTTGTATATTGGGTTTTTGGAGTTTCCTGATCTTAAGGTGATATTATTATTATTTATTTTTCTGAACTTGTTCTCACAATTTGAGGTACCTCAGTGTAGCTGTAGTGAGAGTTTACTTTTACACATGTTCTGTTGCCCTCCCTCAGTCATTTTACTCTTCCTCGTTTCCCCTCTGCACTTATTTCAGGGCAGAGTAAGAGCTGTTTCCTATTATTACAAGCAAAAAATCTTTTGCCAAGAATTTAGCTCTGATGTGCTTGGCACAACGAAGTAACAGAGAGAAAAATGAATGGTTGCTGCAATTATAAATGGGTTAACATTCCACTGTATTCCAGAAGAATAGATTTCAGGCAACACTGCAAGGATAGTTGGGGGCAGGAGGGTATATAACTGACTCCATTCAAACATGGGAACAGACCCTTCTAAGAATGACTACAGAATGAAACACCTGCCACCCAATTCTTCCCATAAAAGTTTGGCAGAAATACAGGGGGTAATTTGGAACAACTTTTATATTCCATGTTAAAGTAACTGAACAAGAGAACTGTAGAAATGAATCCCTGATAATGGACTTTTGTAACTCCACCTGCTATTTAAAATCAATGGAGCAGAAGTCAGAGGTCAGAGCTCATCTTTTCCATCTTGCATCTGCAAAATGCGCTTTCCTTATGCATCAAGATTTAGTTTGGACATTTAAAGAATAACAGAAACCTGGCTGGGACCTTGACCCTTCAGAGCTCTCTGCTTCTCTCAGGCGTTGGCAATGTAATCCCAAACTGTTGGCTCAGATCCTCCCCAGTTCCTGGGACAATTATTTTCTCTCCCTCCCTCTTCTCCTTCTATCATTTCCTTTTCTTACTATTTCTTTATTTTCTCTTTGTTTTCTTCTTCTTTTGTCTGTAGTATAATTTTATTCAACAAAATGCACTGATCTCTGGTGAATAGTTTAATCCATTTTAATAAAAGCAATCAACTGTGTATCCCACACCCCATCACAATACAGAACACTTCATAATCCTAGATAGCTCTCTTGTGTCTTCTCCAATTCTATCCCAGTTGATCAAAATAATCAACTTTACCAATGCTAGAAATTTAGATAAATGGAATCATGCACTAGGTAGTTTGTATCTGGCTTGTATTAATTTTGAAAATTCATCCATATTGTTGCATATATTAATAATTTTTTCCCATTTTATTGCTGAGTAGTTTTACATTGTATCAAGATACCACAATATATCCTTTTCCCTGTTGATCAGTATTTGGATAGTTTTTGGTTTTAGGATATTATGAATAAAGCTGCTATGAACATACCCTAAGTATATTTGTTTATTGATACTATTGTAAATAATATTATTAATAATTTTATTTTGCAAATGTTTGTTACTAGTATATATATATGTTTATGTGTACTAATAGATATTTTTTATTCTGAAATCTTGCCATATTTGTTTATTAGCTGTTGTAGTCATTTTGCAGATTCTTCAGAATTTTCTGTGTAAACAATTATGCTGTCTGTGAATGAAAGCAGTTTTACTTCTTTCCTTCTGATATGTACTCCTTTTATTTCATTTTCTTGTCTTATTGCATAGGTTATGACCTCCAGTAGAATATTGAATAGGAAAGAAGAGGGGAGATAACTAGTCATGTTATGAATCTCAAGAAAAAATGATTCAGTCTTTCTCCATTAAGTGTGATATTAGTTGTCTCATTTTTATAGATGCCATTTATCAGGTATAGTAAGTTTCCATCTATTCTGAAATTTGCTAAAAGTTTTGTCAGAAATTGGATTAAATTTGATCAAATGCTAGGTTTGCATCTATTGAGGTAGTCATAATTTTTTCTCCTTTATTCTTAACATTGTGATTTATAATAAATGTTTTTTTAATTTTAAATTAACCATACATTCCTGGAATGAACCTCACTTCTTGTTTGTAATGTATTAAACTGTTTCTGTTTTTATGGATTCAATTTGCTAATATTTTATTTTGTTATAGATTTTTGTGCCTGTGTTAATGAGAGATAAGCCACCCCCTCCCCCCCACAAAAAAAACCTCATTGCTGTCGAGTCAATTCCAACTCATAGTGACCCTATAGGACAGAGTAGAACTGCTCCATAGAGTTTCCAAGGAGCGCCTGGTGGATTCTAACTTGTGACCCTTTGATTAGCAGTTGTAGCACTTAACTACACCATAAAGATTACAGTTTTGGAAGCCCTATTTTTATGGGGTGGTTCTACTCTGTCCCATAGAGTTGCTACGAGTCAGAATCGGCTCAATGGCAACAAGTGTATGTGTATGCGTATTTCTTACTTTGGTTTTAATTTGTTGTTGTTTTACTTATTTGCATTTAATTTTTTGATTTTTAAAAATTTTATCCTAGTTGTTTTAAGTAGATTTTTACATAACTGATTTTAGACCTTTCTTGTTTTTTAATATAGGATTTAAAGATACAGCTTTCCCTCTAAGCAATACTTTGCTGCATCCTAAAAACTTTGATATTTTGTGTTTTCACTATTAATGAGTTCAAAATACTTTCCAAATTCCACGGGATTTTTGTTTGACTTATGGGTTTTTGTTTATGGGTAATTTAGAAGTGATTTCCAAATATTTCAAGAATTTTGAAACTGGTCATAAAACCAACATAAATAAATTTTAAAAGATTGAAATAATATGGAGGATGTTCTCTGTTCAAAATGGAATTAAATTAAGAATAAAAACAGAAATATTTTTTGTCTACTTCTTTTATTAAACACTGAGGAATGAATTTTGAAATCTCAAATTATAATTATGAGTTAATTTCTCCTTTTTGTTTTAAATTTTGCTTCATATATTTGAAGCTCTGTCATGTGGCACATACAAGATGAGAAGGCAGAGGAAGACAGGAGCTGGCTGAATGGACATGGGAAACACAGGATGGAGAGAAGAAGTGTGCTGTCACATTATAGGGAGAGCAACTAGGGTCACATAACAATGTGTGTATAAGTTTTTGTTTGAGAAAATGACTTGAATTGTAAACATTCACTTAAAGCACACACACACACAAAATAACACTGCCAAAAAAAATATATGTGAGACAGTCTCTCCATCCTTGCTTCTAAGGAGCATTCTGGTTGTACTTCTTCCAAGACAAATTTGTACATTCTTTTGGCAGTCCATGGTATATTCAGTATTCTTCGTCAACAGCACTATTCAAAGGCATCAATTCTTCTTTGGTCTTCCTTATTCATTGTCTGGCTTTCACATGCATATGATGCAATTGAAAACACCATGGCTTGGGTCAGGCGTACCCTGGCCTTCAAGATGACATCTTTGCTTTTCAACATTTTAAGAGATGTTTTGCAGCAGATTTGCTCAGTGCAATGTTTCTTTTGATTTCTTGACTGCTGCTGCCATGGGTGTTGATTGTGGATCCAAGTAAAATGAAATCCTTGACAACTTCTATCTTTTCTCTGTTTATCATGATAATGCTTATTGGTCCAGTTGTGAGGATTTTTGTTTTCTTTATGTTGAGGTGCAATCTATACTGAAAGCTGTGGTCTTTGATCTTCATTAGCAAGTGCTTCAAGTCCTCCTCATTTTTAGCAAGCAAGGCTGTGTCATTGGCATAACACAGGTTGTTAATGAGTCTTCCTCCAATCCTGATGCCCCATTCTTCATATAGTCCAGCTTCTCGGATTATTTGCTCAGCATACAGATTGAATAGGTATGGTGAAAGGATACAACCCTGACGCACACCTTTCCTGACTTTAAACCAATCAGTATCCCCTTGTTCTGCTTGAACAACTGCTTCTTGATCTATGTACAGGTTCCTCATGGGCACAATTAAGTGTTCTAGAATTCCCATTCTTCACAATGTTATCCATAATTTGTTATGATCCACATAGTCAAATGCACCGCATAGTCAATAAAACACAGGTAAACATCTTTCTGGTATTCTCTGCTTTCAGCCAGAATTCATTTGACTTCAACAGTGATGTCCCTGGTTCTGGGTCCTCTTCTGAACCTGACCTGAATTTCTGGCAGTTCCCTGTCAGTATACTGCTGTAGCCACTTTTGAATGATCTTCAGCAAATTTTTACTTGTGTGTGATATTAATGATATTGTTCGATAATTTCCAGATTTGGTTGGATCATATTTTCCTTGTGTCTTTGGAGTTCTTCATTCTCCTTTTCTCCAGGTAGGTTGAGACCAATTGATGCTTCTTAGATGGCCGCTTGCTAGCTTTTAAGACCCCAGACGCCACTCACCAAAGTGGGATGCAGAATGTTTTCTTAATAAATTTCATTATGCCAGTTGACCTGGATGTCCCCTGAAAGCATGTCCCCCAAACCCCTGCCCCCTGCTACTCTGTCCCTCTAAGTGTTTTTGGTTGTATTCAGGAAACTTCTTAGCTTTTTAGTTAGTCCAGTTGTGCTGACTTCCCTTGTATTGTGTGTTGTCCTTCCCTTCACCTAAAATAGTTCTTGACTATTATCCAATTAGCTATACCCCTCTCCCTCCCTTCCCACCCATGTAACCATCAAAGAATGTTTTCTTCTGTGTTTAAACCTTTTATTGAGTTCTTATAATAGTGGTCTCATACAATATTTGTCCCTTTGTGACTGACTAATTTCACTCAGCATAGTGCCTTCCAGATACCTCAATATTATGAGATGTTTCACGCATTCATCATTGCTCTTTAACATTGCGTAGTATTCCATTGTGGTATGTCTCACATACTTTAGATATGTTGTTAGGAGGAATTAGTCCCTGGAGAAGGACATCATGCTTGGTAAAGTAGAGGGTCAGTGAAAAAGAAGACTCTCAATGAGATGAATTGACACAGTGGCTGCAACAATGGGCTTAAGCATAGCAACGAGTGTGAGGATGGCACAGGACGGGGCAGTGTTTCATTCTGTTGTACATAGGGTCACTATGAGTCAGAACTGACTTGATGGCACCTAACAATAGCAACACAGACTATATAGAAAATGGTCGAACCATGGATACTTCTGACAACAAAGTCGTGTGAAGTGCCTTACACTGAGCATGACACATGGTAGGTGCTCTGAATCATGCTACTTCTTTCCTTCACTCGTAGTTAAGAGCATTTTATACTAAGTTTCCCCTTCTGTTGATTAGAAGCAACAGGATAGTTAAGGAAATTTGAGGCCTATACCCTTCTCTGGTGGGTGGCGTGGATGAAGATTCTTTACTTCCTGGCCACCTAGAAATGCATGGCTCAAACCCCAAGTCCTGGGTTCCAGATGTGACTTCCTAAGGGAAGGTCATGAACCAGAGCTTCTGACCAGCCCCACTCTTCCAGCCTAGCTTTCTCTTCTTATCCAGAGGCATTTGGCTTGTCTTCTACTCTCATTTCCAGTTAGTGATCTCACTCTGCTTCCTGGCAACACTTCATCCCGTTCTCTGCAAGGTTGGCTGGGTGCTCCTTCCTCTCATACACATAGTTAATGTTGCTTCTGCTTCTCTACCTCAGCTCTCCTATGGCTACAGGGATTGCTTAATCTGGCATGAATCTTGGCTCCACTCCTCACTAACAGTGTATCCTGTCCAAGTCACTTTGAGCCCTGAATTCATCCATAGTACCACAGTATTTCACTAATAAATATCATTGCTGTTTTATTCAAAGCCATCTCAAGATAAAATGGAAGGAAAAGTTCATCTCAGCAACTCTCCTTGCCATTTCAGTAAACGCCTAGTTTCAGCACTTTTCTAGGGTACCTGTGCTAAGCTGCCCATGGCCTTCTACCATATTGTCTCCCCATAGCTGGCTTAAGGCTATAAAACCAGTTACTCTGACTCATGGCGACCCCATATGTGTCAGAGTAGAATTGTGCTCCATAGGGTTTTCGATGGCTGATTTTTCAGAAGTAGATCACCAAGCCTTTCTTCCAAGGTGCCTCTGAGCACCTTCAAACCTCCAACCTTTCGGTTAGAAGCCAAGTGAATTAACCTTTTGCACCACCCACCTGGTGAAAATCCTGGGCTTCTACTGCACTATCCTCCACTCGATTTTTCCCTCCCACATTTATATATGGTGCTAGTGTTTTATCATCCCCATGACTTGCTGGCTTTGAAAAGCCTTGCTGGTATCCTACAGTGGTTTTTACTGAAATATCACACAGTGACCATAACAGCTACACCCCATCTGTTAGATCATCTGAGATCCCATATTGAAATTACCCTGGCTCTTTGGCTTCCATACCATCAGCACTCAGCGAATAATGAACTGTATTTGTTAAAATTGCATGTGATTGAACTGAACATATGCCCACCCACTAGTGGATTAACTAAATTGGGTTTTATTTTTCTCAGTAACAAGAAGAAACAAGAAATTTAGTTACAAGAAGTCTAGGTAAGAGCTGTCAGAGGCTAGTGACAGCACTGAAGTGAGTCACCAAGGACCTAACCTCCATTCAGTCTTGACTCCATAGCATGTGCCTTTCCTTGTTACAATCACAAAAAGGAAATAAATGGGGAGCACCGTAGTCAAAAGACATGTATCAGCTAAATCCATCTTTTTTTTTTTTTTTAATCAGAAAAGCAGTAGCTTTCCCAGAAACCTTCCACTGGTAGACTAGTGCCTTTTGGTTATATCTCATCAACCAGGTTTGTATCACATGGAAGCCTCTAACTCCACAGAAGAATGAAAGAGGGTGTAGTTTTAACTCCTTGCATTATTGTCCTCCCAAAAATTACAGTTCAAAGAGACGGAAGCTCATAATAAGGTAGGAAGCTTGCAGTATTTACCACACCCCATTATACAATTTTTATTTCCTAAATATTTCTTTAATTCACTATCTCTCCTTCTCTCTTATTCTCCTTACCATTTTCTGGATGATTACAATTGCCTTCTAACTGGTAGCTCTCTATTTCATCTTTATCCTTTTAAAGTTCATTTTCCACTGTCTTAGTTATCTTGTGCTGCCAAAGCAGAAATACCGCAAGTGGATGACTTTAACAAATAGAAATTTATTCTCTCACAGTTCAGGAGGCTAGAAGTCTAAATTCAGGGTGCCAGTTCTGGGGAAGGCTTTCTGTCTCTGTCTGCTCTGGGGGAAGGTCCTTGTCATCAACCTTCCCCTGGTCTAGGAGCTTCTCAGCTTCCATGGGCACTGATTGTAGATCCAATTAAAAAAAAATCCTTGACAAATTCAGTATTGTTTCCATTTATCAAGATGTTGATTGTCAGTTCAGTTGTGAGGATTTTTCTTTATGTTGAGGTATAATTCATACTGAAGGCCTTCATTAGTAAGTGCTTCAAGTCCTCTTCACCTTCAGCAAGCAAAGTTGTGTCATCTCTATGTTGCTAATTAGTCTTCCTCCAGTCCTGATGCCGCGTTCTTTTATTTCGTCGGCATACAGACTGAATAAGTATGGTGAAAGTACACAACCTTGATGCATGCCTTTTCAGATTTTCAACCATGCAATATCTATCTCCTTGTTCTGTTTGAATGGCTGCCCCTGGGTGTATGTACAGGTTCCTCATGAGCACAATCAAGTGTTCTAGAGTTCCATTCTTTGCAATGTTACCCATAATTTGTTATGATCAAAAGATTACAGCCTAGAAAACCCTATGGTGTAGCTCTGCTCTGTTCTGTAGGGTCTCTATGTCAGAATCAACTCCATAGCATACAGCAACAAAAACAACTTTTTCATGCTCGCCTCCTACACATCTCTCCCCTGACCTGTGCTTCACATTCATTTACTCAGAAGTAGTGGGAGTTCCTGCCTCACTGCTCCTAGAGAGGAGCATATCTTTTATTCAGGATGGGCTACATTATTTGGGGGCCTAGTGCCGAATGAAAGTATGGGGCCCTTTGTTCACAAATTGGAGCCCTGGTGGCAAAGTGTTTAAGAGCTCAACTGCTAACCAAAATGTCGACAGTTCAAATCCACCAGCTGCTCCTTGGAAATTCTATGGGACAGCTCTACTCTGCCCTATAGGGTCACTATGAGTTGGAATTGCCTTGACAGGAATGTTCTTTTTTCCTTGTTCGAAAATTGACAAGTCCAAGACAGTAACAACAGAAAAGAAAACCAAACACAGGCCCTCCTAAGCACTAGGCCCTGTGTAACTGTGCAGGCTACATGCCACTGAAGCTAGCCCTATTCCTGTGTTCCAGGGACCTCACGCTTCCTGGGCTGGAACTGTTGGTTTACCTGCCTGTCCCTCCCACTAGCAGGAGCTTCCTAAGGATAGCGACTGGTTCATAGTCCTCCCTGTGTTCCTAATGCCTAGTAAGTACCTGCCATGCATCCAGGAGATAATCAATAAAAACATTAACCAGGACAATGACACACACATATAGAAAATAGAATACCATATTTTTATGTATTCAATTTTTTTTCTCCCCTCCCTCCGGGGTATTTTCCTCAGTGAGCTATGCTGATTTTTTTTTTTAAACAGCAACATGTAAAGAAAAATAAGCGTAATGAGCTTAGAAAAATACCTGGGGGATGGGTTGCGGGGGGAGTCCAAGGTTGGCAAAAATCACAGAAAGCCCCTTGTGCAAAAACGCCATAACCTGGTTTTTGTTTTACTTCCCTCTTATAAGCAAGGGAACATCTTCAAAGGATTGCTCCTTCCTACCACCATCTGACTTTGGTGGCTTTGGTGGAGCCAATTAAAGGTCAAGAATATGAATCAGTTTTTTGCATGGAGATTTCTGCCTGTGGGCGTTGTTCAAGTAGTTTTGCACTAGTTGGGCTCAATGAACTTAGTTTTAGCAGAATGTAGGAAACCTCTGCACATTCTTTAGGCCTGGTTTCATGGCAAAGAGTGTTGATATTGAACAAGTGCTTCCAGAAAATGAGAATGGATTTTGAAAAACAGTGCAAATTGCAGGAGTTGAGTAAGCTGGTAACAGCAGGACTGTAACAGGCAAGAAAGGAAGAAAACTGTAGGAATGTGAGTCCTGCAGAGATGTGTACATGGCTCCATGCAGCTACACACTGGTCACTTGTTGGAGTTTTTCTTTGTGTGTCTTTGTGGGAAGAGCATTGACTTGGCATGTGAAGGCCTCTGTTGGTGTCCTGGTGCCACAGCTCACTAGCTAGCTGATCCTGGGACAATTGCTAAACTTTCTTAATTCCCTAGATCCCTAAAATGGAGAGAATGACATTGTTATTAGTTGCCACTGAGTTAGTTCTGACTCATGGCAACCTCATGTGTAACAGAATGAAACATTGCCTAGTCCTGTGCTATCTTCATGATTGTTGATGTCTTTGAGTCCATTGTTGTAGCTATTGAGTAGTGCCTTCCAAATTAGGTGGCACACCTTTCAGCACTATAGCATAGAATGATCTGTGATTATCCATAAGGTTTTCATTAACTGATTTTTGGAAGTAGATCGCCAGGCCTTTTTCCTAGTCTGTCTTAGTCTGGAAGCTCCACTGAAACCTGTCCATCATGGATACTCTTGCAAGTTTTTGAAGCACTGGTGGGATAGTTTCCAGCATCATAGCATCATGCAAGCCACCACAGTACAACAAACTGACAGACAGGCGGTAGACACAAAATATTATAAGTAATATGATTGGATTAGTAAAGCAAGCCAAACTGCATAGCATTATCCAGAATATAGAAGGTTCTTAGTTAAGTGTTCTCTTTTCTATGTATTTTAGTTACACACTTGTCTTAGTTATCTAGTGCTGCTGTAATAGAAATGCCAAAAGTGGATGGGTTTAACAAAGAGAAATTTATTCTCTCATAGTTTAGGAGGGTGGAAGTCCAAATTGAGGATGCCAGCTCCAGAGGAAGGCTTTCTCTCTCTGTTGGCTCTGGGGGAAGGTCCTTAGCATCAGTCTTCCTGCAGCATAGGAGCTTCTCAGCACAGGGAACCTGAGTTCAAAGGATGCACTCTGCTCCTGGCTCTTCTTGCTTGGTGGTAATGAGATCCCTCTCCTTTCTGCTTGCTTCTCTCTTTTATACCTTAAAAGGGATTGACTCAAGAGACAACCTAATCCTGTAGGTTGAGTCCTGCCTCATCAACATAACTACTTCTTATCCTGTTTCATTCATATCATAGAGGTTAGGACTTATGGCACATAGGATAATCACATCAGACCACAAAATGGTGGACAACCACACAGTACTGGGATTCATGGCCTAGCCAAGTGGATACACATTTTGGTGGGACACAATTCAGTCCATAGCAGCACCCAAACTACAAGTTTCCTGAGGGCAAGTGTCATGGATTGAATTATGTTCCCCCAAAATATCTGTCAACTTGGGTAGGTCATAATTCCCAGTACTGTATAATTGTCTACCATTTTGTCATCTGATGTGATTTCCCTAAGTGTTGTAAATCCTATCACTCTGATCTAATGAGATGGATTAGTGGCAGTTATATTGATGAGATCTACAAGATTAGATAGAGCCTTAAGCCAATCTCTTTTGAGATGAAAGAGAGAAGCGAGCAGAGAGATAAAGAGACCTCGTACCAGCAAGAAAGAAGCACCGGGAGCAGAGTGCATCCTTTCGACCCGGGGTTCCTGCACAGAGAAGCTAGTCCAGGAGAAGACTGATCACAAGGACCTTCCTCCAGAGCTGACAGAGAAAGCCGTCCCCTGGAGCTGACACCCTGAATTCGGACTTCTAGCTACTAGAGTGTGAGAAAATAAATTTCTCTTTGTTAAAGGCATCCACTTGTGGTATTTCTGTTATAGCAACACTAGATGGCCAAGACAGCAAGTGATAGTCTTTAACTTATTTTTCAACTCCCATCTCCTAGGAATTCTAATTATGGATCCTCTTTCAACATGGCTTCTGTCTCTCTGTTTGTACATGTCCTGAACTGCATCCTACATGCTCACCTGAGTGAGTGAGGGTCAGTAAGAGTGGATAGAGATTTAAAGACAGACAAGGAGAATGTGTATCTTCCAACATAACTATGCTGCCTCCATTACAGGATTTATCACAAGGCATCCTAACAATGTGTGTGTGTCTATTTGTGTGTTATTTTCCTATGGCCTCTGTAACAAATTACCAAAAATTTAGTGGCTTAAAACAAAAAGTAAGTTTATTTTTTTACTGTTCTGTAGATCAGAAGTCTAAAGTGAGTTTCACTGGGAAAAAATCAAGCTGTTAACAGGGCTGTGTTCCTTTCTACAGGCTCACAGGGAGAATACTTTTTTTTGCCTTTCCATCTTCTAGAGACTACCCACATTCTTTGGCTTGTGGCCCCTTTCTTCTTCAAAGCCAGCAACGTTGCATATCTGTATGCCTTCCTTTTGTAGTCACATCTTCATCTCCGACTCTGTGTTGCCTCCCTCTTTCATTTAAAGGTCCTTGTGATGACACTGGGATCACCTGGATAATCTGGGATAATCTCTCAATTTTAAAAATCACATAATTAGCAACCTAAATCCCATCTGAAACCTTCACTCCCCTTTGTCCTGTAATCTAGTATATTCATAGGTTCTAAGCATTAGGATGTGGACATTTTGGGGAGCCATTATTCTGCTTATCATAATCTCTTCTATACATTTGGGAACTCCTTAATGGGAAAGATTGTGTTTTAATTAATCTTTGCATTCTCAGCATCTAGCACAGTTCCTGGGACATAGCAGAAGACCTTCCATAATGCATCTGAGCAGATGAATAACTGAATGCATGCATGACATTTAAAAGAAGTGCTGTGGCATGAGAGCAGAGTGTTAAAAAATTAACCAGATTAAGATGGGTTGATGAACAGATATTGATTTTGAGATATCTATAGTGCAAGTACAGCAAAATGTTAATTGTCGAATTTAAGTGGAG
The DNA here is from genome assembly GCF_024166365.1 of Elephas maximus indicus. Taxonomy (NCBI): domain Eukaryota; kingdom Metazoa; phylum Chordata; class Mammalia; order Proboscidea; family Elephantidae; genus Elephas; species Elephas maximus. Next base: position 105,452,048 of record NC_064821.1, on the reverse strand, counting down.
GGCAAATGAGTGTTCACAGTAAAATTTTTTGACCTTTTCTGTATGCTTGAAACTTTTAATAATAAAATGCTGTGGAAAAATGTTGATCCAGGCCTCAGTGTACTAAGCTTCCTCCATAAATATTTGTTAAAAGGTGGATAAATTTAATGGAAATCTTTTTGCCAATTAGTTCTGAGGTTAAGATGGAGATCAGGACAATCTGGCCTTTTTATGTTTTGAATACATGGATCCTTTTCTGGAAAGCATTATGCAATATGATCAACACTTCATTCAGAGGTGCTTCTGTGCAGAAGGAGTGGTTGCTGCAACAAGCTTGTTGATTAGAAGCCTGTGCAGCTAGTCCCAGAAATCTAGACTATTGCTAAACGTGGGCTGCAAAGCAGCAGGTGTCTTGTTGTCTGAGGAAGTCTCCTGGGAGCCTGATGGTTACTGTGTATTACAGAGGATGGGTTTTATCCAGTTACGTATATGATGCTCAGATGGAAAGAGAATGAGTGGGTGGTTGGTTCAGTGATTTTCAAGTCCAATTACAAACACTAAATTATACGGTTTGTTTATGACCATGTCTAAATAAAAGTAAATAAATTCTTTCTCAGGGGATAGCCAGTGATTACTTTATTTAGCCATTTAACTGGCATTGTCTGACCACCTACCATGGGCCAGGCCCTGGGCTAGGTATTGTGATGTGTATAGAGATAAACCAGTGACAGGCCTTAGTAGGGGTCACTCACTCTAATCTCCAGGAGATCTCACAGCGTACAGTTCTCCTCCATCCCTCATCCCTCAAGGAGGAGGAATTCTGCTCTAGGTCAAGGACGAAATAGAATTTTTAAGGACGCACAATGGAGCCACCATAGGGAGTAGTGCACTTTCAGGCAGATGCACAGTTAAATTTGTATCCACCTCATGACTAACTCTCCACTATCTCAGACTAAGGTCATAGTAAGTTGAGGTCTGGAAGTGGCATCTTGGGAACTGCCTTTAACCTTGGAAGGCCAAGTGTGACAAGGGGAGTCCCAGCAGGAGGAATACGTACAGTGGATGGTTTAGACCAGTTCTTCTCTGGATAATAGGAGAGGGGGTATAAAAAAGGAATAAAAGGGCTTCAGTTATTTTACCCAGCATTCCAAGGTAGAAAATCACATAGAGATTTTGGATTGAGGATGAGCCTAGTAATACAAAGTGAACATTTTTCTGGAATGTCCCTTATACAGTTACATTCCTCAGAGATTAAACTAGAGTCTTTATAGAGGTAAACATCTTGCCATGACTCAGGGCCTCAAATTTCTAGCCATCTTTTCTTAGGAGATGTATCTTATACTTAGCTCAGAGAGCTTGAGTTTTAAAAGGGAGATAAGATATGAACCCCCATAGCGACTGATCATGCCAAATACCTTATATGGTAATAATAGTAAACATTATTTTACATTCCTGTCTGCACTCCCAATTTTTGAGCCATTCAGATCAGGAACTATCATTTACTCATTTTTTTATTCCTGGTGCCTAGAACAATGAAATGGGACATTGGTGTTTAATAAATATTTTTGAATGAAGTAAAGAAATAGGCAAAGAAGTAGGCAGTTCTACCAAAGTGTAGAAGATGCTAGAGCCTTTAAAAGGGTAAAGACATTACATACAGCTGAGGGAATGGGGATTATGTCAACAGAAGAAAGCGGGCTTGGATTGTCTTACAAGATAAAAGATGCTGCTTGCAGTAAGAGGAAACACGAGGCACCAAGGCAGGAGAGGGGGAAGCATACAAATTCATATCACAAAAAGGAGATGATTTGTCTGAAAATAGGATTTGAGGATTTGGATACTGGAAGATAATCTAATGTCCAGCTAAGGGCTTTGAGTTTATTTTCATAGGTTATCAGAGAGCTATTAAAACTTTGAGGGGAGATACTAATGCGGCCAGAGCGAGACTTTTAGAGGAATGGTTTCTATATTCAGGTTTCCTGTCTGAGGGTGACTGACATCAGAAATGACCTCACTATTGACAGTCCCAAAAGGATAACACTATCTTATATATAATACATCAGCCCCCAAATTCATATGTGATACTCACAGAGTTACAGGGAGTAGTCATTCCTTACATCACTGCTCATACAAAGGTTACTTTGGGGCCAGCTCTTATCCAAGTAATTTATCAACCCAGGGTCACAAGGAATCCATTGCAGGAGGAAACAGTAGCTCAGAAACCTCCTTAAATTTACCACTGGATTTATTTCCAACTCCTTTGTAATCTCTTCCTTAGAGCCGTAAATTCCGAGCTCACAGGGCTTTGCATTTAATTCCAGTATTTGGATTGTGAGAGCTTTTAATACGTGTGGACTTGGCTGTTGCAGAGTAAAATGCATCCCCATTAATCAGAACTAGACTGAGTCATGTTACACAAACCACAGATTTCTACAAGAAAATTAAAAGGCGATATCGTTTCACTTCTGCTGAATGTTTTCTTATGATTCAGAGGGAGAATTGGGACACTCTATATTGTGTCCAGTGACTCTGCCAAAAATATATCACGGAGAGACGACAAATGAATGTATAAATAGAAATTGCTCAGAAGAGGTTAGTCATAAATCACTGAATGAGCCGGAACCCAGGCTTCTTTTTTTTTTGTGTTGCCTAAAATGTGAACCATTATTGGTGACTTCTAGAAAAACAATCTGATTCTTGTACAGTTGCATTAGAAGGTTGAGGAAAATAGAAAAGTATAATGTCCCTAGGTGAAACCAAAGGCAAGATATAAAATTTTCTGGTGATTCTAAGACCATATAAACTACTTTGAAAAATGGATTGGGGTTTATTATAGAACAGAAATGGGGTGGTTTCTGGAATTGTGAGTTTTCATCTTTAACATTTAGAAATGTGGGGTGTGGTGACAGACTGGCTTTGGGTCAAAAATGTACTATAATAAATTGGATTGAGGCAGCAGCAACACTTACGGGACTTTTCTGTTGGGGTCCTGTAATTCCTCCACAGTACTTACTCTTAGAAAACCTTTCTCCATGTTTTTAAGAAAACTTCTTTCTGATGTCCTGAGTTATGGTCTGAATAATTATTTATGAATTTCTAAGAGTTTCTCCTTGCTTTAAAGATAGTAAAGTGAAAACTGGGAAACTATAGCAAAAAGACACTAAGACCTCCTTCACCGATAGTAGTGCTAAGCATTTTAATAAAGCTGCAGATGTTATTAATGCTAAATAGATGATTAGAAATTATCTTAAATTTAAAATTTCCTGTTATACCAGGTATCTTTTTGGATAAAAGTAAACCATTTCCTTTTGCCTAAGTGCCTAGTGGTTGGGACTGTCCTTATATTTTCAGAAAAGCTGGAAAGAGGTTTGGAGGGTAGTGGATTAGTTCAATTATCAGCCCCAACAAATAATTCTTTAGCAGCCAGGCAGGAGTTAGTTGAGGAGGCCTGAGCCACTGAATATGATTACCAAAGTGCTATAAGTTCTCAATGGCCCATTTTTTAGTATTTGCTGTGTAAAAAACAACCCTGAAACTTAGGGATTCAAAACAGTAATTATTTGTTTATGATTCCATGGGGTTGAAAATTTGGTCTGGGCTCGGCTGAGCAGTTCTTCTGCAGGTCGTATCTTGCCTCATCCATGTGGTTGTGGTCCCAGATGGCCTTACTCACATTCCGGATTTGGCTGGGGCAACAGGGGCAACTGGACCACATGCTTCTAGCATCTGGTAGGCCATCACTGGCTTTTTCCCATGGTGGCTGGATTCTAAAAAAAGCAAGAGAGGTCAAACTCCAGTGAGCAAATACTTTTCAAACTTCTGCTTTCATCATGCTTCTAATGTCCAATTGGCTAAAGCAAGTCACATAGTCAAGTCTGTATTTGAAGGGTGGAGAAGTAGACTCCAAACCATGTAGTGTTGCTTTTCCTCTTTACAAGTGTACTGAAAATAACGTTAGCAATCTAGACTCACATGCTCTTGAAGGAAGAAGCTGAAAAATATCTTGTGTATGTTTTGGTCAATCTATTATATCCAATTTGTCTTTAATGATATAATCTCAGGGGTGGATATATATCCTAGATTTACTACTTGTTAGCTGTGTGATTTTGGGCAAGTTCCTTAGCCTCTCTGTGTCCCAGTTTCCTTATTGCATCATGGAACTGAGAACAGTTCCATGATAAAATAAGCATTTTAATAAAGCTGCAGATGTTATTAATGCTAAATAGATGATTAGAAATTATCTTAAATTTAAAATTTCCTGTTATACCAGGTATCTTTTTGGCTTATTTTGAGAATTAAATGAGTTAAGGCTTGAAACAGTGCCTGGAACACACTGTGTTCTCAATAAATATTAGCTATTATTATTATTATTATTTATTATTATTTTTAGTTCTGTACCTCTTTATTAATTTTATATTGTTCCTATGACAAATTACCATAAAATAAGTGGTTTAAAACAATACAGATTTATTATTGTGCAGTTCTGGAAGTCAGAAGTCTAAAATGGGTTTCACTGGGTTAAAGTCAAGGTTTTAGAAGTACTTTATTCCATCTGCAGGCTTTAGGAGAGACTAATTTCTATGCTTTTTCCAGCTTCTAGAGGCTGTCCACATTCCTTGGCTTGTTACCTCTTCCTTCATCTCCAAAGCCAGCAATGAACAATGGAGTCTTTCTCACATTGTGTTACTCTGATCTCTGCTTCCACAGTCATATCTCCCTCTCTGACTCTCTCTTTCTTCCTTCTTTCATGTATAAGGAAATTGGGGATTACATTGGGCCCACCTGGGTATTCCATGATAATTTTTCCATCTCAAGATCATTAACTTAATTACATCTGTCTAGAGATTATAATGTGGACATTTGGCAGGGGAGCATTATTCTGTCTATCCAGAATATTCCACATCCCAGAACTTGGGTCATTAGTCCATGAAGAGAAATATATTCAGAAGGCTTTGTTTAAATATATTCAGAAATATATTCAGAAGGCTCTTGTCATGGATTGAATTGTGTCTCCCAAAATATGTGTCAACTTGGTTAGGCCACGATTTCTAGTACTGTGTGATTGTCCACCATTTTTGCTATCTAATGTGATTTTCCTATGTGTTGTAAACCCTATCATTATAATGGTAATGAGATGGATTAGTGGCAGTTAAGCCAATCTCTTTAAGATATAAAAGAGAGAAGTGAGACAAGGGGACCTTATACTACCAAGAAAGCAATGTGCAAAATGTGTCCTTTGGACCTGGGTTTCCTGTGTGGAAAAGCTCTTAGTCCAAGGAAAGTTTGATGACAAGGACCTTTCTTCAGAGCTGACAGAGAGAGAAAGCCTTCCTCTGGAGCTGGCACTCTGAATTTGAACTTCTAGGCTACTAGGCTGTGAGAGAATAAACTTCTGTGCTTGTAGTGTTTCTGTTATAGCAGCACTGGATGACTAAGATGGCTCAGTAGCAAGAAGTTCTAGTACCAGTTTAAAAAAAAAAAGCCTTTGAGATTGTGTCTTTGCACTCTAAACTGACAGGAGAGAGAATAGACATTTTGAGTGATAAGCCACAAATCATCATCAACCACCTATCAGTTAGAGCAGTGTAATAGAGAAAATGCCATGTATTCATCAAATCCGATTTACTTTTCCTCTGGCATTCAGCTATATTTTACTTCCATCCTTTTTGCCTCTGAGTGTAGCCACAGGACAAATTATTACCAATGGAATGAATGGCAGTTATCTGTGTCACATCTTGGCTGAGGAAGTTAAGGGCAGGTATGCCTTCTTTGTGGTAACTTCCCTTGTTGGGTGGTTGCACAGAAGGATTCTCTAGGGGATGTCTGGGACAAAAAAAAAAAAAAAAAGGGGGGAGATCTTGGGTCCCTGAGTGATTGTGTGGTACAGAACCCCCATCTCTACCTTTGTTTCATTAAGCCGCTGAGAGCTGAGGATGTTTTCTTCAGCAGTTGGCCTTTCACGAATAATACAAGCAGTTTTACAAACTTTGGTGTGAAGAAAGACCCATTGCCCTCTGCACCCATTTTCTGTTACAGGGGGTGTGGTTTGAGCACCATCTTGACTTCATTCATTTCCTTCTCACTCATGGAACTGCAAATACAGACTTTAGATACTTTCCTAGATTATAATACAACTTTGATTAGGGTGGTGGTTATTAAAGTTATCCTGTTTTTGGCTAGAATAATCTTCACAGCCTCACAGAATTTAAAGAGTCACATGATCTGCTAATGATCTTCTCACCTTGCCTTCTCCTGGAACAGATGAGGAAACTTAGGCTCAGGGGGTTTTGATGATTTTTCTAAAATTTTCCAGAGAAACTCAACAGTGGAACTGAGACTAGAATCAAATGCAGCACTGAGCTCAGCACTCAACATAGTGTTTGGTTTACCAGGGGTTGTATTAGTTGCTGTCAAATAAATAAATAGGTGAATGATACACTCATCCTTCAATATCCAGCTCAATGCCACTTTCTCCATAAAGCCTTTCTGAAAATCCTGCATTTCAAATTAATCTCCCTTATCCTCTCTCCTCCTGAAAGATAGTATTGATCTTCAATATAGCATTTAATGAAATCTGCCTGATATGTTAATTTGCATGCATCTGTCTAGCTCTGGGGGTGACAAATAGATTTTATTTCCCATGCCAAATTGGATTGATTGGTGGTGGCTGTGTAGATCACAACATTAAAATGGTGTATAAGACCTAATCCAGCTCCATGGAAAAGAATGCCATAAATGATTCGTAAGGTCTGCCATGGGAAAAGAAGTAGAAAATAATGAAATGAATACTATGATTTGCCAATCCTTGTCTATCGTCTATTCTAATAAAAACTTCTATAGGACAGAGGCACAATGGCTTTTTCTTCTTTATGTACTGCTTGGTACTAAGAAGAGTGTCATGTATATAATAAATAGATGCTCAATAAATACCCATTGAATTAGACTGAAATGAAATTCACATGATACTGAATCTAAAACCTCTTAAAACCTGGACCTCCCACTTACTATTCCCCCACTAATTTTTTTCTGCCCATATATTCAAATAACATTTTTGAGGGGTGCTCTGAGTCTCTGTCATTAATTTACATTTAACAGTAAATCTCTCAGAAATATTTAATCCAAAATATTCATTAAGTCTTTTCCAGTCTTTACATCACATAAGTATATTCAAATTAGTATATTTCTTCTACAAAAGTATAATAGAATTAGTAATATGGAGGATTACCATATGGTTTCAAAATCCTGCCAAGCAATAACAAATCCACTGACTGATTTTCTCAGTTAAAGCTGCACATATCTTCAAAGAAAAGAAAGGCGTGGTGGATATAGTCAGAGAAGGTGAAAATACCAATTAATGATGATTTAATCTCAAATGAAGAAAAACCTTCCAAAGAGAAGTGTAACAAAATGTGGGGAACTAACAATATGTACTATCTGATGTATTTTTAAAAAACCAGACCAGATAGGCTTATACCCTACTGTCCAATTTGTATGCATTCCTGGGGAAAATCGAAATAATTGGCCAGGGTTTTCTCTCTAAATAATTATTTTACAAAGAAAGGAACTAACTTGGAGGCCCAGGGCTGTGGGAAAAATATGCTATAACGATGTAAAGTATATACTGACTCACTATTTAAAAGCAAGGGTAGAGGAAGCTGGAATGTATTATCTGGGGCGTTCAGGAATTTTAAATGGTGCTTAAGCATTGAGAGTTAACTGTTATATCTTCCTTTGAAGATTAGATCCATATGCCCATTTTTATAATACAAATCTGGTTCTCAAGGCATTTGAGAAAATGGCACTGAGCTTTGGTACTTCATTTGCAATCACCTATTGAACACCTTCTCCTAGAATTGCCCCATACGGTTTCCAAGGAGTGGCTGGTGGATTTGAACTGCCAACATTTTGGTTAGCAGCCATAGCTCTTAACCACTGTGCCGCCACTGCTCCCAACGTCCCATAAACCAAAAAACAAAACAAAACAAAAAAAACCCATTGAGCCAAGTCCATTCTGACTCATAGTGATCCTATTGGACAGAGTAGAACTGCCCCATAGGGTGTCCAATGACTGCCTGGTGGATTTAAACTGCTGATCTTTCGGTTAGCAGCAGTAGCTTTTAACCAGTATGCCTCCAGGGTTTCTGATGTCCCATAGGCATCTCAAACTCACTGGACAGCACTGAACTCACCCTCTCAGGAAATCTGTCCCTTTCTATTTCTCAGCCTACTACCCCTAAGACAGACCTCAAATATTTGGAGAAATAAAAATCAGAGTTATGGTCAATGCTCACCTGTTTGAAAAGGAACTGAGCATTCTAGCAGAGGTGGAGTTGTGTGTGTGTGTGTGTGTACGCGCACGCGTTGGGGAGTAGTAATAACAAAAAATAACAAACTACCCATTAATCAGTCTCTTGCTTTCGAGTGCATTTTTTATCCATTGTCCCCATGTGATCCCAGGGGTTAATTCTTAGGTAAAAGACAAAAAAAGAAAAAGAAAAAAAGTCCTCAAATCTTGCACATATTCAACCTAAATTACAAGGGCAGGTTCTATAGGTTTATCTGGAGCCGTATGGTAATAAATATTTTGCGTTTCATTGAGGTGTTCTGGATAGTAGTACATCTGTTTTCAGGTACCTGCAGTGCTGGTGGCAACCAGTTAGAGATTTGTAGTATTTGAGTCCTAGTCAGGTAGCTTTCTGATGCATCCTAAGCAACAAAGACATTTTTAAAAATTCAATTCAGATAATATTCTTGGAGCCCTTCCTCTCTTGCAGGCTTAGCACATGGCCTAGGATATAATCTCTGTCCTTATGAATTAAAATTTATTTGAGAGATAGACACATAAATAATAAAGATATGATATGAAAAATACTGTAAGAAAAACATATAAATTGCTATGGAAACATAGATAAGAAAGCAATTAATTCTGCCTAGAAGAAAAGTTATAATTTCCAGGAAAAATGAATCAGAATCCATGAAGGCACAGAGGAGGGAAAATGCAGAGTGCCTAGGAACACCAAGGAGGCTTACATGTAGGGGTGGGGTACTTGGGGCCAGGCAGCGACGGTAGGGAGATTGGCTAAAGATTAAGAAAGGGAATGATAAATTAACTGAGCTAGATTGGTATCCTTTGTGTGCGAGCTTTTGCTTCATTCTGTAGTGTTGGCTGAGCTATCTGCTCCTGAGAACGTTGTCATTAGGTATAGGAGTCTTGGACAATTTTTATGCAGAAAGTGATGGGGCTAAATCTACGTTTTAGAAAGATAATATTAATGGCATACTGAGCATACACTGAGACTACAGAGACCAAAAACCAAACCTGTTGCCATCCAGTTGATTCTGCCTCATAGCGACTCTACAGGACAGAGTAGAACTGCCCCATAGAGTTTCTAAGGAGCGACTGGTGGGTTTGAACTGCTGACATTTTTGGCTAGTAGTTGTAGAACTTAGCCACTATGCCACCGAGATTCTTTTATCAAACTGTGAAATAATGAAGGCCCAGATAAAGGCAGTGATGGTTGGTGGCAAGAAGGGGAATAATGTGAAAGAAGTTTCAATGGTATCATTGCAAAGACTTGATAATTGATTGGCTGTGGGGAAGTTGTCAAGAATGTCTGAGATTTTTAATGTGAACAGTCGGGTGGTTGGAGATAATATAAATTATATAGAAAAACAGACAAATAAGCAAAGTTTGGGGTGGAAGATGATGGTTTTGTAAGTATTAAATTTGAGGAGCTTTTGTATATATGTTTACCAGAAATATCGAATCCCACTGCCTTAAAAAACAGTAGGAAATAGGAATCTGGAAATACGGAAACAGGTTAGAACTCAGGATATAGATTTAGCATATAGGTGATCAGTATAGTACTGGTACCGGTTGCCCTCCAGTTGATTATGACTCATGGCGACTCCATGTGCATCAGAGTAGAACTGTGCTCTGTAGGGTTTTCAGTGGCTGGTTTTTTGGAAGTAGATGATAGGCCTTTCTTCTGAGGTGCCTCTGTGTGGACTCCAACTGCCAACCTTTCAGTTAGCAGCTAGGCATTAACCTTCGCACCACCTAGGGATAGCCTTTCAGTATAGAGGAGAACTTTAGAAGTACGCGGAGATTTAGTTCAGCCAGAACCCTGAGAAACACAGCTTTTCAAAGGTGGGCGTGCTGTCTCTGTACCTTTTATAATCTTTTCCCAAGCCTTGAATTCCACTCCTGGCTTCTTTCATCTCTCTCTAGCAGCTTGAATTTCATTTAATATTTTATTTCAAGAAAGGTTACAGCCACTTTTAAAAATTCTACCAAAAGGCTATTTCCCGTCCTCCTATGAAAAGGCTGATGAACTCTTATGTGGTGGGTTTGGAACAGGACTTAAGCTGAACCATGATTTTCACCCAGGCACAGTTTAAATGGGCCATATCCACAGGCAACACAGTTAAAACTATGCAAAAGGTGCCAGGTACAAAGAAGTGCATAGTGTGAACACACAAATGGAGATTCACTGGTTTGCTGAACATGAAGCACAGTCATCAGGCTGCACTACCATCTGCTCAGAGATAACTTGTCCTCAAACCCATCCAAGCACTGGAGAACAAAGAAGGGGAGCCTTTTGCTGATTTTTCCTAGACAAAAGCCAAATTCTTGGACAGCCAAGGGGAGAGGAGGCCCTCCGGCAAATGGCTGGGGCTTGAACTGCCCTCTCACACAGTTCTCAGGAAACACCATTAGACTGCAGGGAACTTGAAGAGAAGGGAGTCTTCACAAATGAGAAGTGGAGGCCTATTCAGGAGGAGAAGTGTCTTCTGAGATTTCAAGTCAATAAAGGAAAAGCACAGATAATACCAACAATAATCCAAGGTCTCTTACAAACCCCTCTCAAGAGGTCAGAACACCCCATGACATTGTATCAACTACTCCTTCACCTGCACTCCAAAATGTCTTATGATTTGGGGGTCGGAAAGAAGCTGATACTCTATGCCAATGGATGGGATATTTTGAAGACAAGCCAGATCCCAAATCCAAAGCAAGCAAACATTCACCCCTTCCTAATGGAGGTGGTTGGGGGCACAGAGGCAGGAGGGCTGAGGAGTGGCATTTCATGTGCCTCTTGCCAAAAGCTACAGGCTTTTCTTTCTCATTTATTTTTTTAATCATCTTCTCCAAACTCACCTCATAGTTCAGATTGCCAAAGCCCTTAAGTTCTAATGGTCTGCTTTCCTTTTCTCACACTCTTCTAAAACATATTGCGGTGTCTGATCTAATGCCAAAGATTAACCACGGGGGAAATTTGGAAATGGAGCCACTCAGTATTTTGTAACCAGAAGGGAAGGGGGAGAATATATAACTCCAACAGTGTGGCCTAACCAGACTATTTCATCTGGTTGTCATGGAATTTCTGTACTTCCTGAGATATACATAAAAAGTATAAAGGAAAACGAATACAGCAGCATCCAAAAGTCCCACACATAATTCTATTATTATTATTTTTTTATCCACTGTTGCTATTTTGTTATATTTTCTCGTAGTCAATTTTAATTGTATTTTTAATGTAATTCAGATATACTGGTTATTGTCTTTTTCTTTTTTTTCATATTTAAAACCACTAAACTAATTATTTGCATTTTTATCTCACAGCGGCCTGCGAGTTTGGTATCCCACTTTATAGATGATTAATGAAACTGAGATCCAGAGAGGTTAGGAGAGCTACATGATGTCACACAGCTAATAATCAAATCCAAATATGAGCCCATACCCAGAACTCCATGTCCAAAACTCTTCTCACTATAAACATAGCTGGATAACCGTGTGTATTCAAGGTTGTTATTGTTGTTAGCTGCTGTCGAGTTGGGAACTCATGGTGACCCCATGAAGAAAAGAACGTGGACAGTTGTGATCCCTCACACATGAAAGGCGAGATTTCTACCACTGGACCACCATTGTCCTCTCTCAAGGTTAAACAGCCTAAATTTCAAGCAGCATGCTAGTGGATAATGAGACCTGAACAGATTAGTACCACAGATGCTGAGCGTCGATAATAAAGCTTTGGCTTCCTTGATCCATGGCAACTTTGCTCCAGAGTAGTATTCCAGCTTTCTTAAAAAGGTAACCCAGCTCGCTCAGACTCTGAATTTCCTGCTGAAATGTTTTCTCTGAAGGGTTCTGATGCAAATTAAATGCAAGTTTCACAATTGTGGGCATTAAGAATAGAAGTATAAAGTCATTGCTTTATGAGTGTAGTTTGTACAACCTTAATTTTAGATCTTGCTGATTATTTATTTAATCAGCTAGTATTACTTGATCTGTTTTGATAATTTGATCTTTGTGCTTGTTGGTTTGCTGAGCATGTGTTTTTTTTGAAATTAATTCAAAATTAAAAATGGATTTTAAAACCATAAATGGAATTTACTTATTTATTTTTCTAAAGTTATAGACCAAGACAGGATGTCCTGTTACAAGTTCCAGTCAAGCCCACAGTCAAGTAGCTGAGTTATGACTCTACAGTAGCTGAATGTTATGATGGGAAATTCAGAAACCACCCTCCCATGTCATATATCATGCATATAATTTTCAGAAAAAAAGTTAATTACCTATTTCCTCCCTGGAATGTCATAGGGATACTCATCATCACTCATTAGAATTGTTGAAAACCACCAATGAGGCCATAAGCATCTTCAAACCCTTTTCCTGTTCTGGCTCAAAGCTTCTGCATTGAAGTTCTCAGTTGTAGCTGAAATGTGCCTTTCGTCATTCATCACCTAATTTGTGTCTGCTTGAAAAGGTCATACCTCTTGTGGACAGCATACATTGAAAAAGGAATATTGGGGTACTTTACCTTCTTGCTTTGCTGCCATTGTGCGTCCATAAACGAGATGAGGTATTGCTGCAGAATCATTAGTTGATTCTCGTCCTGCTCCAGGTAAAATAAATCAGACTTGTAGCTATGGCTTATGATCATTTTGCCTCGCCTTTTAAACTTGATTCAACTTACCTCTATGACCCAAATATTAGCACATAAATTTATATGTAAAAATTATATATGTAAGTTAAAAGCAAAGCTTAATGAATTTTTCTGATTATATAAATAAGAAATTTTATTGTAGGACATTTGACAAATATAAAACAATAAAATAGTGATTCTAGCATTCATAAAAATGTTGTAATATTTTGGTGCATTTATTTTTAGTTTTGCATGTGTATGTATGTGTGGGTGTTTAAAACATACCGTGTATAAAATTTTTGATATCTTGCTTTTTTTCACATAATGATATCACATAAGCATTCTTTTACCTCTTTAAAATGTGAACATCATCGTTGATGACTTCACCAAGTACATAATTAATTTTTTTCTCTTATTATTGGGAGTCCTGGTGGTCAAATGGTTAAGAGCTTGGCTGCTAACCAGAAGATTGGCAGTTCGAATCCACCAGCCCCTTTCTGCTTGGAAACCCTATGGGGCAGTTCTACTCTGTCATATAGGGCCACTCTGAGTTGAAATAGACTGGATGGCAATAGGTTTGTTTGTTTGTTTGTTTTTGGTTAATTTTTTTTGGATATATTACTGTAAATGAGATTTTGTTAATTTAGAACTAAATCCAGGGCCTACTGGTTGTTCATGATCAGATTTGTTTGTATCAATGGAAAGTCAGAATATTCACCAGGTTAGCAAAATATAAGAAAACAGCCACTAAATTGACAGAATCCTATTGTATGGAAACCCTGGTGGAGTAGTGGTTAAGTGCTATGGCTGCTAACCAAGAGGTCGGCAGTTCGAATTCTCCAGGCACTCTTTGGAACTCTACCAGGCAGTTCTACTCTGTCCTGTAGGGTCACTATGAGTTGGAATCGACTCGAGGGCAGTGGGTTTTTGGTTTATTGCTTCATATTGTTTTGGTTATCGTCCCTATCAGAAGAAAATGATTAAAAATGGATTTGTTGTCAAAACTATTCTGGTTTCTGACCCTGGTTCCTTGATATATTAGTTATGTGGCTTTGGATAAATTATTAAAGTTTTCTAAACTTCAGATTCCTCTTCTACAAAATGGAGATAATAATAAAAATACCTATTTGATAGAGGAGTTGTGTCGATTAGTGAGGTAATACATACAACAGGGCTTATTGTTACCAGAGGTGGACAAGACAAACACATAAGCAATATAGAACAGAGTCACAAGTGCTAAGGTGGGAAAAGTACAGTCTTACGGGATCAGACAGGAGAGGCACCTAACCCAGACAGGAAGGGGAGAAGGCAGGGATCAGTTTAGGAAAGTCTACTTGATGAGTGAGTGCTGTTAGCCAGGAGGACTATAATGGAGTTAAATGTTTTCTACAGGGCCAAAGTCAAGAGAGAAACAATTTTATACTGAGAGGGCTTAGGAAAGAGGTAAATATAACAATGCAATAAAGGTAGATGCCCTAATCACTCTAAGGGGAGAAGAGGTACTTGGGATATAGGGTGGGGTTGGAGGCACCACAGGAATTAATAATTTGTGAAGTTCAAAGCTTTAGAAGATAGGCTTAATAGCTGTGTATAACCTACTTAAAGGAGCCACTTTGAGCTCTTCCTGCTGGCTTCTATAGAAAAGTAGAACATATTCACTTATAGTCCCAAGACCCATATATAACTATTTTTATATTTTGTTGTTTTGGAGATACTTTTCTCTACATGATTATTTATATGACTGTGATCATTCTGTGTATATAATCCAGCATCCTTTTTTCCCAACTTCATGTTATGTTAGAAATATTCTCTCATATTCTTGTAAACCTTTAAGAAATATTTTTAATAATTGCATAGTAACCAGTTATAGAGATTCACCATAATGTACTTAATTCTTCTATTTAACTTCTAATTCTGTTACATTTTTTTCTAGTGTAAATAATATCATAGGGACATCTTTTTCATCTTTATTCACATTTTACATAAAATCCTTAGGTTAGATACTAAGGACTCAAATAACTGTGTCAATGGCAATGAAGATCGCACCCTTGTAACCAATGCCTTTAGGGCTCTCCCTCACATTCCCTCTGGCCTAACTCTCATTCCTTCTGTGGCTGAGGTGGTCCATTCTTTGGACACTTCAACTCATTTTGCACTGAAGTATCGCACCTTAAGTGTGCTGCACACCTTTGCTTTTCTGCCCCAGGATTCTTTCAACATCCGGAAAAAGGCAGATGCTTTTCTTAGCCTGTGCACTCAAGAAGCTCAGAAGTGTGAAGAATTTTTACTTCCAAGTAGCAATCCTTGACTAAAGGAGGGAGTACCGTCTGATATTATAACAAATGCTTCCACAACTTTTGGATAGAAAATTTAGGGTGGCATTTTGTATGCTTCTCGGGAAGTTCTGGCAGAATTGATCTCCGATATCCCACAGCAGTACCCTTGATATTGCACCTGTAGTTTGACTTTTCTTCTTTCCTTCTCTCATTCTCCCTAGTCTCTCACTTCTGCTCCCTGGAATCACTTTCCTGCACATAAGTCCTTGTCAAGCTCTGCTTTCAAGGAACCCCAAACTAAGGCAAAGATTTTTAAGTATCATAGCAAATGTGGCAAAATTGCTTTCCAAAATGTTAATCATTTCTCATAACTTGACTCTACTGAAATCTAATTTGTTAGCTTCTTATCTTCTCCCGAGGAAGAATAGATAGATAGAGAAAGAGAGAGAGAGATAGCTGCCATTTAATCACCTTCAACTCATGGCAATGTTATGTACAACAGAACAAAACTTTTCCCAACATCTTCATGATTGCCATTGTCCTCGCCATCGCTGGTATGTTGAAATCCATCGCTGTGGCTATTGTGCCAGCCCATATCTCTGAGAGCCTCCCTTGCCCTTGCTGGCCTACGACTTCATCAAACATGATGTCCACCTCCCGCAATTGATCCCACCTGGTGATATGTCCAAAGCAAGTGAGTCAGACAGTGTTCTATCGTGATCCATGAGGCTTTTATTAGATAATTTTTGGAAGGCCTTTCTTCTTAACCTGTCTTACTCTGGAAGCTCCACTTAGACCTGTCCACCATGGGTAACTCTGATGGTATTTGAAATACCAGTGGCAAAGCTTCCAGCATCACAGCAGCATGCATGCCACCACTGTACGACAACCTGACAGACGGGAGATGGTCTTCTTAGGGTAGAGCTCCTACATGAAGACACTATTTTGGGTAATTTCTGGCATCGAACACCATCTTGCTCCACCGAAGTACCAACAATAACAATTTGTTCAATGCAAGTTGAGTTGCATCAAGGTTCTAAAGACAATGAGAGCCAGGACAGGAAATACATTAGGGACTTCTTCTCCACCAGTGAATGATGCCTAGAGTGTCTGTTCCTATATGCCCAGTGTCCAATGCCTGGAGGGAACAAAGAATGGCACCTTTACAAGAATGGGATCCCAGCAACCTGACTTGTCATCTGCTTTGAATTCTTGATCTTAGCTTTTATTTCTAGCTCAGCATAATCTTAGAAGCCAGAACCCCACAGAAGGCCCAGCACCGTTGCTTGGGCCTTTCTCCTCTTCCATATGTTCCAGATGATTCCAAGTGCTACCTCTAGTCAATATTCTGATTCTGGGATCCCTGGCATTATTTCATCTACACTTTGCTAATTCAGGATTTCCGCTCGATCCTAATCCAAGATCCCGTCTGTTATTGATACCAGTTTGGTTGGAATTGTATGAGCTATGTTTACCTATTTAGTTCACCTATATGAACTATGTTAACTAAGCCCAAAGCCGGGATTACATATTAAAAAAGAGCTTAGAGGATGCACAGCAGATAAAAATAGAAGAGAGGTATGGATTTGGTTGAAAAATTAAATTGGGGAGAGTCCAGGTGTGAAGATTCTTAAATCCCAGACATGGAGTCCTTAGGTTTTCAATTTATCACATAAGTATCAGGCCTTATTCACCAATGCTCCTTTGGTTTAAGAGTAAAAAGGGTAAGCCCCATCTTGCTAGGGGTGTCCAAATGTTGTGGGTTAAGACAATTTTTGAAGGACAGCTATAAGTTATATATCACATTCTTTATGTTTCACAGAATAAAAGGCCATGAATAACTCAAATCTCATTGTTCTCCATGAAATGAATAACCTCAATTCCTTTACTTGTCCATCATTTATTAATTTAAGACTTGCTCAGGAGAGTATAAAGCAACAACATTCTTTACAGAGAAGTCTCTCATGTGATTGTACTTTCTTTAACTGCAGGCATATGTCCTTGCTGGGATCTGACTGCGTTGAATTATTCATCATCAGAACTTAAAACTGTCCCCTTATCTAGGAATCCAACTCTTGCTTTGCACACACTGTACAATCCATTTATGTACTTTAGAGACAATGGTGATATTTATTCTTTAAAAGTTACTTGGAATCTATACCATTCATCACAGCTTGCAAATGTATTTACTTTTTACCTTGATTGCTTTCATCCATTTTTTGTTTTTTTCCGGCTTCCTTTCCTCCAGTGAGTAATGAACTGGGGCGGGAGGACAGTTTCAGTTGTCATTCTGTACTGGGTGATCCCAAACCTGTTATACTCTCTGATGCCAGTGGAATTCTCACTATCACTAGTTCATTTATTCAGCATGTATTTATTGAATGTTCTGCCATGCAGAATGTAGCAGTGAAGAAAATAAATGCGGCCCCTGTTCTCATAAAAAATATTAATTCTAGACGTCTATAAAAAAAAAAAATTTTTTTTTTTTTTTTTTATAACTTTGGGCTTAGAAGAAACAAGAGTCAAATCATGGCGCTAGCTAGAAGATGGGAGTGGATTTGGAACCACAGTTAAACTTGGGAACCTAAGTGAAGTAGCTCATCCTCCTACACACATGGTCAAGTGTTTAACAAGTGCCAGGGAGTTTCAGGCAGAACATGAGGGTTTCCAGTCATGCCAAAGAGGAAGAATATAGTTTCTTTCTATCTTTGTGACCTTAGGTAATCACTTCATCACCCTGTGTTTCATTTTGTATTAAGTGTAAAATGAGGAAAATAATCTTTTCTATTTTACAGAGTTGTGAATATTAAATGATTAAATACACACAACACACTCATAACAGTAGATAGCACATAACAAGCACTCAGAGGTGTTAGTTATTGTTGCTGTTGTTGCTGATGCAACAAAGAACCTTTGGAAGTCAATATTTTGGATTTGTGATTCTGGTGTGCAATGATCATGCATGAGTACTGTGGGGAGGTGGCGTTATATAGGCTCTGTATCTCAGGTAAAGGACACAGCTAAAGGAGAAGTAAAGTACTTATGAGGGAGGATGAGACCTTGAATTGAGACCATTTGGGAGAGTGGAGAAAATAAGTGCTAGGAAGTTGCTGTGAGAGAAAGAATACCTATGCCAGAGTTGTTAATCAAGACTTTGCAGGAGAGGTGGCGTATTCATTGAGTCACAAAAAATGAGGTGGATTTAGCCATGAAGAGAAGAAGGGAGATTGTAACTGGTAGAGAAAAGAGTAAGGTGTTTGAGAAACAGCAAACAGCAAAAAATTAATCTAGCTGGGGTGTAGGGTACATTTTCAATAATGGTGAAAGAAGATACCAGGAAGGAAAACAGAGGCCATGTGTATGTAGAATAGAACTGCTCCAATAGGGTTTCCAAGGGTACGACCTTTTGGAAGCAGATAGCCAGGCCTGTTTTCCAAGTCACTCTGGGTGGGTTCAAACCACCACCTTTCCTCTAGTAATTGAGTGCTTAACCATTTGTGCTACCTGGGGACTCCTTGAATCAGCATCAACTCAACAGCAACAACAATGATTAAAAGATATACCTATGGTATGTAAGCCTACTGTCTGAGGTTGGGTTCTCTAGAGAAGCAAAACCAGTAAAGCATATAATATATATATATATATAGAGAGAGAGAGAGAGAGAGAGAGATTTATAACAAGGAAATGGCTCATGTGGTTGTAGAGACTGTAACGTCTCAAGTCCGTGCGTCAGGTTAGAGGCTTCTCCTGATTCATGCAGTCAAAGGGGCTGGCGAACTCAAGATTGGCATGTTAGACACCGGGCCTGTTGCTCACAGGCTGTGAAGATCAACAAATCCTAAGATTGGCAGCCAAGACTGCAGGTAAGCTGCCAACTCAAGTCCCAAGAACCAGAGGCCAGAGGAACAGGAGCAAGCTACAGGGTACAGAATGAGCAAAAGTGCCCCAAGTCCTGCCAGAACGCTCACCCACATTCGATGCAGTCCCCATGCCCAAGGAAACTCCCCCTCAATTGATTGGCCACTCACAGCAGATTCCATCGTGGGGGTGATCACATATCAAATTTCAACAGGGAAGTGACCACAATATCACACCACCTCCAAAACACTGAGAATCATGGCCCAGCCAAGTTGACACACAATTTTAACCATCACACCTACTGATGAAACAACTGTGGTAGACATATTAAGGAGGAAGAATCCCAACTCTACATGAGACAACAAAGCGGGGAAAGATGATGTGTTCAGACTGACTTGACTATTTGACATACCCCCTATAGGATAAGTATCTGAAGGTGAAGATGCATAGGATTAAAGCCATGGTCTTAGATGGGTCCCTACCAACACATCCATCAGTAACTACACAGATTAGAACCACTCAGATTAGTAGAATAGGCAGCTTTGGAAAATGAGGGTGAGAGATTCGTGCCAGTAGGTTCCTTGTTCACTGAACTAAATAAATATGCTGTTTTGAAGATGACAGTAAGAGATTGGTGCCGGTAGGTTCCTTGTTGTCCACTGAACTAAATAAATAGGCCTGTTTTGTTATCCTAAGGGGAAAATAAACAATGTGCACTCAATTGTCCCTTGAGACTTAATTCAGACTTAGATAAACCTTTCCACCATTGAGAAAAATTGAAAACTAATCAGGGATTCTGATTCCATTCAGAATAATACAATGGAAATATCTAAGGCTTGGGGAATCAAATCACGCCTCTACTACTTAGTCTACTAACTTTGAGACCTTGAATGCCACTCTTAATGTAAACACAATACAAACCAAAAAGTGTAGTTGTGAGAAAAAAAAATGAGATTATGCAAGGGACAAATTAGAACAAACCTGTCTTGGAAGAATTACAACCAGAGTGCTCCTTGGAGCATATTTTGGACATGTTCTCAAGAGGGATTGGACCCTGGAGAAGGACATCATGCTTGGCAAAGTCAGGGTCAGTGAAAAAGAGGAAGACCCTCTACTAGATAGATTGACACAGTGGCTGCAACAATGGCCTCAAGCACAATGATTGTGAGGATGGTGCAGGACCAGGCAGTACATAGGGGTGCTATGAGTTGGAACTGACTCGACCTAACAACAAGAAGAAGAAGTTAGCATGTAGCACATACTAATGATGGCTAATATTTATTGAGTGCTTACTATGTGCAAGGCACTGTTTTAAATACCTGACATAAGATAGTTATGCTTATTAAATGAGGCACAGATTGGTTAAATAACTGAGATTCTAACCTTTGTAGGTGATCAGGATACATTGTGCTCTACTGTCTCCCAGAGGGCAAGACATTCCATACCTGGTTATTTTTGTTTTTAATAATAATAGCAACATTATTATTACTGCTGTTATTATTATTATTACTATTATTGTTACTGCAGCATCAGTCCAAACCCAACACATCTATTCTGCTTTAATCCCATAGACTTTAGTCTTTGTGGGGCTGTAGTTGCTCCACCAATCATCCCAACCCTTCAGCTATCACAGTGGACTCCATTATAGAGATTGTGACACTTGGAACAAGACATTGTGCTATAAGCATTTAACACATGTGAACTCTTTTAAACATCATTGTAATCATATAAAGTAGGATGTTTCCATTTCTTAGATAGGGAAACAGCTCGGAATGTTCAATCGCATAGTCAATAATTACATCTCTGTCTAACCCCCATGAAGTTTTCCACTGAGCTGTAGACTTCTGTATTCGAAATACTATTTAGGATTAAATAGCCTAAGTCCACACATTCCAGACTGTATGATAAGTCATACCAGGGTACTGCAGCTAACTCACAAAGGTACTGTTCTTAAAATTTTGAGAGAAACACAGTGATGATCAGCATCTTTCAGATTCCACATGAACTAATTGCTCAAGATAGTTCGGAGATTCAAAATTAGATTGTACCACATTTCTTTTTGATGATGCCACATCTTTGCAAAGGTAGGATTTTATTTTATTTTTAATGTGTTTTAGATGAAGCTTTACAGAGCCAACAAGTTTCTCATTAAGCAATTAATACATGTATTGTTTTGTGACATTGGTTGCCAACCACACGACATGTCAACACTCTCCTATCCTTGACCTTGGGTACCCCATTACCGGCTTTCCTGTCCCCTTCTGCTTTCTCATCCTTGCCCCTGGGCTGCTGTACCGCTTTAGTCTCATTTTATGGGCCTGTCTAATCTTTGGCTGAAGCGTGAACCTCAGGAGCGACTTCGTTACTGAGCTATAAGGGTATTCAGGGGCCATACTCTCGGGGTTTCTCTAGCCTCTGTCAGACCAGTAACTCTGGTGTTTTTTTGTGAGTTAGAATTTTGTTCCACATTTTTCTCCAGCTCTGTCCGGAACCCTCTATTGTGATCCCTGTCAGAGCAGTAGGTAGTGGTAGCTGGGCACCATCTAGTTGTGCTGAACTCAGTCTGATGGAGGATGTGGTAGTTGTGGTCCATTAGTCCTTTGGGTTAATCTTTCCACTATGTCTTTGGTTTTCTTCTTTCTCCCTTGCTCCAGATGGGCTGGGATCAGCGGAGTGTCTTAGATGGCCGCTCACAAGCTTTTAGGACCCCAGATACTACTTACAAAACTAGAATGTAGAACATTTTCTTTATAAACTATGTTGGGCCTATTTAGCTATGTGGTCCCTGAGCAAAGCTAGAATTTTTATTAAAAACCAAGCACCACATGAAAATCAATGTGAAGCAGGAAATGAGGATGGCAGAACCCAGCTAGTCTTGTTCCAAAGTTTGAGAAGTTATTCAGTGCACAAGGGCACACGCGTCCCATTAGTAAGTAGTTGTGGTTGTATAAAAATAACATTAAAAAAGTGTTATTTTTTAATACATATGTATTAATTTTCAAACAGCTACTAAGTAGTTAGGATTTAAATACTTATGAAGTTGTATATACCTAACTACTTAATGAATAGAACTGTTAGGTATTGCTTTTGGCTGTGTAAAAAATGACCAAGGCACTAAGGGTGCCATAAGCCAAAACCATCTTGGAGACTCTACTAAATTCTCTGAGAATTATAACTCTGTTACATGCTCCTTTATTTCTCTCTGTCGTATTTGAATTTTGTACTTTGAATATTTACTATTGCCACTTTGAAAGCCAAAGTCACCAGTATCATGCACTCTGAGAATGTTATAAGGTTTTAATATTTTATTCCTTTTTGCTTGTACCACACAATTCCATACTTAGCTTTATACTTTATGTTATTGATAATAATTTCTGTGTTTTTCTATTTTCTATTCCTTTCTGGACTGGACAGCCCTTGAAGGTATGGATGATGTCTTATTATACTCTAATGTATGTGTGCACATGTAAAATATAACATATATAAATTTATTGTAAGAAGCATAGGAAAAACTAGATGGCTATATATTATGCTATTAATAATGGTTATATGGTTTTTTTTTAATCTCTAGGGGAGTTATACAGTTTTTAAGTGGTCAGATTATGAATAAGATTTGTTTTTCTGTGTTTTTCAAGATTTTTCAAATAGGCAGTTATTTAATATGTTTTGATTTATAAATATAGTTTGTGTAAAGCATCCTATTGCTCTTTTCACAGAATGACATGGAAACTATGTCTAGCATAAAGATATAAGATGGATTTTTATAATTGTTTTCAGAAATAATGTCAATTTTTATTCAGCAATTTCTGTATGCCAGGTACTGTGCTACTTACTTTTACATATTATTAATTTATTTACTTCTCACAACTGCCCCAGGAGGTAATATCTTCTTTATTTTACAAATGAAGAAACGGAGGTACAGTTCAGAAGTCTTGGATTTTTGCCTGGTGACTTGAAAGTTTTAAAACTCAAAGTGAAGCTACTCACAAAAGATCATATGTTACATGTGTGGTGCAATGGGTTTCTTCGTATGGCCTTTCTGACCCTGGGTTTGTAATTCTTCCAATATGATTGATTAGTCCCCAATCTTGCAAGTGATTGGCCAGTTTACTATCTGCATAAGAGGCTTGCAAATCCACCAAATAGGATTGGTTAGTTTATGATCCACCTAAGTACCTCAACAGGGAACTTCCAGAAATTCAAGCTGGATCCACAAGAGGACGTGGAACCAGGGACATCATTGCCGATGTCTGATGAATCCTGGCTGAAAGCAGAGAATACCAGAAAGATGTTTACCTGCATTTTATTAACAGTGCAAAGGCATATGACTGCGTGGATCATAACAAATTATTGATGACATTGCAAAGAATGGGAATTCCAGAACACTTAACTGTGCTCATGAGGAACCCGTACATAGATCAAGAGGCAGTTGTTCGGACAGAACAAGGGGATATCGTGTGGTTTAAAGTCAGAAAAGGTGTGCATTGGTGTTGTATCCTTTCACCGTACCTATTCAACCTGTATGCTGAGCAAATAATCTGAGAACCTGGACTATATGAAGAAGAACAGGGCATCAGGATTAAAGGAAGACTCGTTAACAACATGCTTTATGCAGATGACACAACCTTGCTTGCTGAAAGTGAAGAGGGCTAGAAGCACTGACTGATGAAAATTAAAGACCACAGCCTTCAGTATGGATTGCACCTCAACATAAAGAAAACAAAAATCTTCACAACTGGACTAATGAGCAACATCATGATAATGGAGAGAATATTGAAGTTGTCAAGGATTTCGTTTTACTTGGATCCACAATCAACACCCATGGAAGCAGCAGTCAAGAAATCAAAAGACGTATTGTGTTGGGCAAATCTGCTGCAAAGGACCTCTTTAAAGTGTTGGAAAGCAAAGATGTCAACTTGAAGACTAAGGTGCGTCTGACCCAAGCAACGGTATTTTTGATAGCATAATATGCATGCGAAAGCTGGATAATGAGTAAAGAAGACTGAAGTAAAATTGATGCCTTTGAATTGTGGTGTTGGCAAAGAATATTAAATATACCATGGACTGCCAAAAGAATGAACAAACCTGTCTTGGAAGAAGTACAACCAGAATGCTCCTTAGAAGCAAGGAGGGTGAGACTATGTCTTACATATTTTGGACATGTTGTCAGAAGAGATTAGTCCCTGGAGAAGAGCATCATGCTTGGTAAAGTACAGGGTCAATAAAAAACAGGAAGACCCTCAATGAGATTGACTGACACGGTGGCTGCAACAATGGGCTTAAGCATTGTAGGCATGGTGCAGGACCGGGCAGTGTTTCGTTCTGTTGTACATAGGGTCGCTGTGAGTCAGAATGGACTCAATGGAACCTAACAACAGAAACAACACATTCCACCTTCCAATTATTAATGGGTGTTTGCAGCTGTTTCTTCTCATTTTGAGTCGTGCCACCTCAGCAAATGAAGGTCCTGAAAGCTTGACTCAATCTACGTCATTAAGGTCAACTCTACTTTGAAGAGGCAGCTAGCTCTTCCCCAGGCATATTTTGAGTGCCTTCCAACCTGAGGGGCTCATCTTCTGGCACTATATCACTATTCTGCTGCTATTCATAAGGTTTTCACTCCAGTTTTTCCAGAAGGAGATTGCCAGGTCCTTCTTCCTAGTGTGTCTTAGTCTGGAAGCTCTGCTGAAACCGGTCTACTAAGGATGACCCTGCTAGTATTTGAAATACCAATGGCAAAGCTTCCAGTATCACAGCAACACAAACCATTGTAGTATGACAAATTGACAGACACATGGTGGAAAATGTCTTCGTACCTCCTAAAAAATATAGTTAGAATTTGGAATATTAAGAGCGCAGCACAGCCAGGAGAGGAATGTTATTCAAGTCAATGGTCCCACACTAGAAAGAGGCCTTACACAGAAGGCCTACTCAACAAATGTTTGAACAATCGAAAGGGTATCAGTGACATTCAATAATGATGGTCTGTTCCTGGGAAGAAGAAACCTTTCATTGAATGACAGGTATATTTTCTTATGATGATTTGAAAGAGGCACATTATCCATTTGTGTTTTTAACCTACTATCTGGGTTTCAAATAAGTTATTGGGAATCTTCTTTGCCATTACTGTTTAATTACCATGAACCTCTAATCCAGGCCAGAAATTCCTCACTGCCTACATTTCTTTCCACATCAGAATGTGTATCTAATAGCAACCAATTACTTTTCCTATTTTCTCACTTGGAGTCAGTTTTGGGAGCTGGGAATTGCTATCTTACAAAATTGGTAACATCTGGGACACACGACAGCAGAATGGGGCGAGTTAGAGGGCTGGACGGATGTATTGCATGCTTAGGTCCTTTTCCTTTTCAGTTGCTAGGGGAAGTTTACATGTAATGCCTCCTCTGAGTTTTCAAATCTTTCTACCTTCTACCCACCTGCCCTTTTTCTCTGAAGGAGGGAAAAACAGTTCTGTGTTTAAGAGGTTGAGTGACTTTAAGAAACCATTCCAGCCTTCTGAAAGTTTCCATTTCAAACACATGAAAAATAATTCTGAAGGCACAACCCCAACTCTGCTTTGCTTCCAGGGATGGCTTTGATTTTCATGTTGGCATGCATCTGCCCCTCACTGTTTTAACAGCCTTCCAAGAAGTCGGGATCAATGCCTGACCGCTGGTGCTTTTTAACCTTCGCCCATAATGGAGCTAATGCTGGACTTCGTGCATCAAAAGCTTAGAAACCACACTCATTCTTATATGCATCCTTCAGCTACATGGAAATAAGTCTTTTATAATATTCAGAAACACAATTTTGTACTTGGAAAATATAACCACAATGGAAAGCTTTTGGATGATTTTAAGAAAACAAGGGGGAAAAAAAGATTCTCTTAAATGTATTAATTTGTTTTGGATTATTTTCTCTTTTTTTTTTTGTTTGTTTTTGGCTGTGTTCTTTGGCTCAACTCGTGTCTTGATACATCTGCAGTTGCTCGACAAGGAAGTTCAAGGGTGAAAAGGATGGTTTTGTTTTGGGGGAACTAATTTTATTATTGTCGGACAGCTTCTCTGCTCTTTCAGCAGGAAACAAAAGTGTCATTCTCTGGTTTAAGGAGCTTCTGATAAATTATTCATAGCACTAATGATGATTTTGAATCTTCTTGGGGAATGCAGTGACTTATTTTTCTTTTCTGAAAAGAGGAAACCACTGTTGTAGACATTTTTGAAACACCTGTATGCTTGAGGCTGTCAGGTGTGGTGTATTCCTGGCATGCATCCCTTTCCCCCAGTTCTCTGGGCTACACTTTTAAAATGGAATCTTCTGGATATTTGGCCTTCCTTTGTATGGTAGACATAAATTTTTTAATGAATTCACTAAGTTGAGAGAGAGGAAACTCACCTATAAGTTACTTGTCACACCCTAGATCACATTAATATCTAAGTTGCTGGCTACAGATGAACAAGCCTTTGAAAATGCAGAAATCTTAGATGCTTAGACAATATTAATAAGGAGACTGAGCTACTGAGGTGAAACTCAACTAACAGTCTTTATTCAGGGCTTAAAAAAAAAATTGCAATTGATTTTGACTCATCATGACGTCATGCCTGTCAGAATGAAACTGTGTTCCGTAGGGCTTTCAATGGCTAATTTTTCACAAGTAGATTGCCAGTCCTTTCTTCTGAGGCACTTCTGGGTGGACTCAAACCTCCAACCTTTTGGTTAGCAGCCAAGCACGCATGTTGACTGTTTGCATCATTTAGGGAGGGCATACTCTATGCTCAACACTTGGTGCAATCATCTCATTTAATTTTCATAAAGGAACCAGTTTGCTAATGAGGAAACTGAGGCTTAAAAGATTAAGTAACTTTTTTCAGAGTCACACAGCTAGTAAGTAGGTGGTGAAGCAGACTCCAAATACCATGCGCTTAACCATACAACTGTTTCCTAAGCGCTTAGTACATGGCAAGCAGGGGGCTAAATGTTGAGAGTTTACAGGCAAGCGAGTCATTGCTCCTGCCCTCAGAGAGTTTACATTTTGAACTCATGCCCTTTGACTGTATCATTCATTCATTGGGTGTTAATTGAGTGTCCACTGGTATATTGACTCTATCTTCAGGAACAATATTTGGGACATGACATCTGACAGAGTCTGAATAACAGAATGGGATATTTGAAATTTTTATGTTGTGGCACTGCTTATAGAAGGAAGAGGGGGAAAAAAAACGGGGAGCCAGCTCTCAAAAAACAAGAGGCTACTGAAACTAAAGAAATTACTGATTTGAGATTTTCCTCTGGAGGAAAATTAGCCATGTCCAGATGACATAGACGTTCTCAGACTTTGGCAGCCTCATGCCTAAAAAAAAAAAAAACTTGGACACAAAATTGGCAAGTAGAGAAGCTGGAGGACACTAGAAGCCGTAGCTCTGCCAGCGACTTTTGTTGCTGAACACCTGGCAGTTAGCCAGCAAGGAACCAAGGGGCAGGAGCAAGCACAGGAATCCCCTCCCTTCTCTCTGCTTGGGACATCTGTGATGGGCTAATCCAGGAGCAAGGCAAGGAGAGGTGTGAAGGTAGGGTGTATTGCTTATTACCATCTCCTCACTCCTTCCCATGCCAAGTGGCTAGAGATGGCAATATTTAGTCCATTCAGACATGGTATGATTTTTCTAACAGGTAATTTTTCTTTTTTTTTTTGTAAAAAACTATTGTGGAATTCATGTTGCATGATTGTGAATTGTTTCTGACTTCCAGTAATAGTGAATGGTGACTTTTCCTCATCATTAACGAGTTTTAGGTTGCAGTTTGCAACTCTGACTTTTCCATGGCTTTTCTTAGAAGAGAGGGTCAAAGCTGTTGATCTGTTCTTCGTAGTCTCTACTGCGCTGCTGTGTCATTAGTCAAACTACACTTTTAAACAGGCTATAGAAAATCGTTGTTGTTGTTAGATGCTGTTGAGTCGGTTCTGACGCATAGCGACCCTATGCACAACAGAACAAAACACTGCCCTGTCCTGCACCATCCTCACAATTGTTGCTATGCTTGAGCCCATTGTCGCAGCCACTGTGTCAATCCATCTCATTGAGGGTCTTCTTCTCTTTTGCTGACCCTCTACTTTACCAAGAATAATGTCCTTTTCCAAGGACTGATCCCTCCTGATAACACGTCCAAAGTATGTAAGACATAGTCTCTGTCCTTGCTTCTAAGGAGCATTCTGGTTGTACTTCTTCCAAGGCAGATTTGTTTGCTTCTTTGTTAGTTCATGGTATATTCAGTATTCTTTACCAACACCACAGTTCAAAGGCATCAATTCTTCTTTGGTCTTCCTTATGCAGTGTCCAGTATTTGCATGCACATGAGTTGACTGAAAACACCATGGCTTGGGTCAGGTGCACCTTAGTCTTCAAGGTGACATCTTTGCTGTTTAACACTTTAAAGAGGTCTTTTGCAGCAGATTTGCCCAACGCAATACGTCTTTTGATTTCTTGGCTGCTGCTTCCATGGCTGTTGATTGTGGATCCAAGTAAAATGAAATCCTTGGCAACCTCAATCTTTTCTCCATTTATCATGATGTTGTTCATTGATCCAGTTGTGAGAATTTTTGTTTTATTTATGTTGAGGTGTAATCCATACCGAAGTCTGGTCTTTGATCTTTATCAGTAAGTGCTTTAAGTCCTCTTCATTTTCAGCAAGCAAAATTGTGTCATCTGCATAATGCAGGTTGTTAATCAGTCTTTGTTCAGTCCCTATGCCCCATTCTTCTTCGTATAGTCCAGCTTCTCAGATTACATTCTCAGCATACAGATTGAATAGGTATAGTGAAAGGATACAACACTGACACACACTCTTCCTGACTTTAAACCATGCGGTATCCCCTTGTTCTGTTTGAAAGACTGCCTCTTGATCATGAGCACAATTAAGTGTCCTGGATTTCCCATTCTCCACAGTGTTATCCATAATTTGTTATGATACACACAGTCGAATGCCTTAGCATAGTCAATAAAACACAGGTAAATATCTTCTTTTGAGATAGAATCCATCTGACATCAGCAAATGATATTCCTGTTTCCATGTCATCTTCTAAATCTACCTTGAATTTCTGGTAATTCCCTGCCTAAATTAAAAACTTAACATTAGTCTCAGGATACATGCTTGGGAGTGATTTAAATTCCAAGACTATACACAAATAAGTATACACCACTTGTCATAGGTTGAATCATGTCCCCCCAAAATATATGTCAATTTGGTTAGGCCGTGATTCCCAGTATTGTGTGGTTGTCCTCCATTTTGTGATTGTAATTTTGCTTTGTGTTGTAAATCCTAATCTCTGCCCGTGGTTAATGAGGCAAGAATAGATTATGTTAAAGAAGAGTAGAGTGGGATTGTAACACCCTTCCTAAGGTCTTATACCTGATCCAATGTAAAGGGAATTTGTCTGAGGTGTGGCCTGCACCTCCTTTTATCTTATAAGAGATAAAAGGAAAGGGAAGTGAGCAGATAGTTGGGAGACCTCATACCACCGAGAAAGTAGAACTGGAAGCAGAGCACGTCCTTGGACCTAGGGTTCCTGCACAGAGAAGCTTCTAGTCCAGGGGAAGATTGATGTTATGGTAGGGTTGTTGTGAAGAAGAGAGTAAATATACGTGAAGATATCAGCATACATTCATGCTCAATAAGAAGTTCTCATATAAAGTTCATTTGTACTTTTAGAAACTGTAGTGCAAACAGTACATTTCCAAAAAAGCAAGCATTTTGGGCAAGTCTTTCCAGTTTCATGGAATTTGCATGAAATACATTACAGAGTGACTTTATGCCTCAAAAGACGATTGCTTTAAAGAACTGGCTTATGATCCTATAACTTAGTAAACACCACACCACTGGGCAGAACATAAGCAGGGCATGAACACTTTCCATTTCATTGGGCAAAAGGCTCATCTCCCCACCTTCTCCAGTTTTATAGACTGGACGAAGGGTTCAACAGTTCTTCATTTCTTCCAGCCAAGGCTGACACACACTTCTCCTGCCTTCACTGCTTTCAGAAATAATTAGGTGTTGAAAGCTCTGACTAAAAGGATTAGAGATATGAATAACAACTTGACAGATCAAATCAAATACATTCTGATTTGATTACATTACTAAGTCAATTATTATTTCTTGTCACATTAATTATGGCAAGAGTTATAAAATGTGTCTTCCAATAATTCCCTAACTAAATCATAATGGCCATATCCTCGTGGTGGGTCTGTATAACATCAAGGTACATATTTATGCTGACAGTGGAGGAAGGACTGGAAGGAGGGGATGATTTTTATTCACTTATTTATTCAATATTTAGTAACTATCATTGCCATGCTAGGCACTGGACTTAGTTATAGACATTAGGGATGAGAAACTAGAAAAATTCAGCCCCTGTTACCCTCAAGGAGCTCACAGTTCAGAGGCTGAAGCAGATAAATCCATTTTAGGAGGTAGGAGGAAAGTGAAAGGCACAATAAGAGAGTGGATAGAGGCATAATTCTGATGGTGTATTCAGAGAAGTCTTCACAGAGCATTTTCTGTTCGAATCTCTTGTAATCTGGCATCAATTCTACCTAGAACTTAAGAACTTAAAAACTGACAAGCGTTTTGAAAAGCAGTCCTTATCTGTCTGGTGGGTACCTAACAGCAAAATTTACGGTTTCCTAGTTATAGTTGAAAGAGGCTACAAGAGATTTTGCTGACCAAGATAATTCATAGTAAAATAAATGACTTAGGAGTATACTAAAAGGATATATCATGGCCTAGAGAACAATCATGTTGTCACCCCTCTCCCAACAACACACAAAGCTTTTAAATGAGAATAAGGGGCATTTAATTTACTTTGGTGTATGTGTGTATTCTTATATGTATATTTGAGTTTAGGTATAGTGACTTGGAGAGAGCAGGAGCATCAGAATAAGAAGGCATGAAGGGCTCTGGCTATGAGCCAAGTACCTTGCCAAGTACAATCTACTACCTCAACTCCCCTAACCCTTACATACACCTCTGGAAGCAGATAATATTCTCAGTGTTTTGCAGAGGAAAAAAATTGAGAATTAGAGGGTTTGATTAACTTTCCTAAGGTCACACTCTAGCACATGGCAGCATTAACATTCAAACTTGGTTATTTCTGATTTCACAGAAAATTCCATGGTGATTATGGAGCCACTTAACATGTGGGCACCATTTTCCCCCAAGGTGGGTCAGAGAAGTAAATGACTTGCTTCAGGTAATAAACCACCTTAGCTGCAGGGTTGGATCTTGGATTCTCAACATGCAAGCTACCTCCAAGTGACTTTATTCCCTTTTCAAACTATGTATGAAGCTACAACGTGTGGTTCTGGGCACATCTAAGCTAGATATATATGGTATAAAGTGAGTGAGGCAGAGCGGACCCAATGGTCTTGAGAAAAACAAACTATCTGGAAGTTTTACAAGAATTCAGCATGATGTCAAATTCCAGACACTAACTTCACTTTATTTAATTGCAGAAAGTGGGAGAAACAGAAAGGGAAACAACTAAACATTCGGGTAACAACAACAAAAGCAGTAATAGCTACAACCATAGCTAGCATGTGTGTAATAGGCATTTAAAGCATTATAAGCATTTTCTAAGGATTAACACATTTAATCTCTGTAACAAATCTATAAAGTAGGTACCATTATGATTTTCATTCTACAGAAAGGGAAACTGAGGAGCAGAGGGGGTAAGTCTCTAACCCTAGTTTACAAAACTAAAAAGTGGCAGAGATACTTCACTGAGTACTGTACTGATTCTTATTGTATCTACCCAAATAAGAGTCCTAACCTGGGTCAATACCACCACAGGTCTGCTCTAACATGGATTTCTCCCCTTTCTTAGCACCTTCCCAAGATACAAGTGTTCCTTGCCATTAAATGCACAAGTTGTTATTGTTGTTAGGTGCTGTCGAGTCGGTTCTTACTCATAGCCACCCTATGTACACTAGAAGGAAATACAGGCCAGTCCTGTACCATCCTCACAGCCATAGTCATGCTTGGGCCCACTGTTGCAGCCACTGTGTCAATCCATCTCATTGAGGATCTACCTCTTTTTTGCTGACCTTCTCCTTTACCAAGCATGATGTCCTTCTCCAGGGACTGATCCCTCCTGATAACATGTCCAAAGTATGCAAGATGTAGTTTCACCATCCTTGCTTCTAAGGAGCATTCTGGCTATATTTCTTCCAAGACAGATTTGTTTGTTCTTTTGGCAGTCCATGGTATATTCAATATTCTTTGCCAACACCATAATTCAAAGACGCCAATTCTTTGCACTTCCTTATTCATTGTCCAGCTTTTGCTTGTATATGAGGCAATTGAAAACACTATGGCTTGGGTCGGGGCACCTTAGTCTTCAAGCTGACATCTTTGCTTTTTAACACTTTAAAGGGGTCTTTTGCAGCAGATTTGCCAATACAATGTGTCTTTTGATTTCTTGACTGCAGCTTCCATTGGTGTTGATTGTGGATCTAAGTAAAATGGAATCATTGACAACCTTCAATCTTTTCTGTTTTTCATGATGTTGCTTGTTGGTCCAGTTGTGAGGATTTTTGTTTTCTTTGTGTTGAGGTGCAATCCATACTGAAGTCTGTGGTCTTTGATATTCATCAGTAAGTGCTTCAAATCCTCTTCACTTTCAGCAAGAAGGTTGTGCCATCTGCATAATGCAGGTTGCTAATGAGTCTTCTTACAATCCTGATACCCCATTCCTCTTCATAAAGTTCAGTTTCTCAGATTATTTGCTCAGCATAGAGACTGAATAAGTATGGTGAAAGGATGCAACACAGACATACGCCTTTCCTGACTTTAAGCCACGTATCCGCTTGTTCTGTTCCAATGACAACCTCTTGGTCTATGGAGAGGTTTCTCATGATCACAGTTAAGTGTTCTGGAATTCCCATTCTTTGCAAGGTTATCCATAATTTGTTATGATCCACACAGTTGAATGCTTTTGTACAGTCAATAAAACACAGGTAAACATCCTTCCGGTATTCTCTGCTTTCAGCCAGGACCCATCAGACATCAGCAACGATACCCCTGGTTCCACGCCATCTTATGAATCTGGCTTGAATTTCTGGAAGTTCCTTGTTGATGTATTGCTGCAGCTGCTTTTGAATTACCTTCAGCAAAATTTTACTTGCTTGTGATATTAATGATATTTTTCAATAATTTCCACATTTGGTTGAATCACCTTCCTTGGGAATAGGCATAAATACAGATTTCTTCCAGTCGGTTGGCCAGGTAGTTGTCTTCCAAATTTCTTGGAATAGATGAGTAATCACTTCCAGCACTACATCCATTTGTTGAAAATCTCAGTTGGTATTCTGTCAGTTCCTGGAGTCTTGTTTTTTGCCAATGTCTTCAGTGCAGCTTGGACCTCTACCTTGGGTATCATTGATTCCTGATC
The DNA here is from genome assembly GCF_024166365.1 of Elephas maximus indicus. NCBI lineage: Eukaryota > Metazoa > Chordata > Mammalia > Proboscidea > Elephantidae > Elephas > Elephas maximus. Next base: position 105,418,566 of record NC_064821.1, on the reverse strand, counting down.
ATACGCTACCTCCTGAAATGTTTGAGCATCGACCAATTCTTTTTGGTATAGTGACTCTGTTTATTCCTTCCATCTTTTTTTTTTTTTTAAGTAACTTTTATTGAGCTTCAAGTGAACGTTTACAAATCAAGTCAAACTGTCACATATAAGTTTGTATACACCTTACTCCGTACTCCCACTTGCTCTCCCCCTAATGAGTCAGCCCTTCCAGTCTCTCCTTTCATGACAATTTTGCCAGCTTCCAACTCTCTCTATCCTCTCATCCCCCCTCCAGACAGGAGATGCCAACACAGTCTCAAGTGTCCACCTGATACAAATAGCTCACTCTTCATCAGCATCTCTCTCCTACCCACTGTCCAGTCCCTTCCACGTCTGATGAGTTGTCTTTGGGAATGGTTCCTGTCCTGGGCCAACAGAAGGTTTGGGGACCGTGACCGCCGGGATTCCTCTAGTCTCAGTCAGACCATTAAGTCTGGTCTTTTTATGAGAATTTGGGGTCTGCATCCCACTGATCTCCTGCTCCCTCAGGGGTTCTCTGTTGTGCTCCCTGTCAGGGCAGTCATCGGTTGTGGCCGGGCACCAACTAGTTCTTCTGGTCTCAGGATGATGTAGGTCTCTGGTTCATGTGGCCCTTTCTGTCTCTTGGGCTCTTAGTTGTCGTGTGACCTTGGTGTTCTTCATTCTCCTTTGCTCCAGGTGGGTTGAGACCAATTGATGCATCTTAGATGGCCGCTTGTTAGCATTTAAGACCCCAGATGCCACATTTCAAAGTGGGATGCAGAATATTTTCATAATCGAATTATTTTGCCAATTGACTTAGAAGTCCCCTTAAACCATGGTCCCCAAACCCCCGCCCTTGCTCCGCTGACCTTTAAAGCATTCAGTTTATCCCGGAGGCTTCTTTGCTTTTGGTCCAGTCTGGTTAAGCTGACCTTCCATATATTGAGTATTATCCTTCCCTTCACCTAAAGCAGTTCTTGTCTACTAACTAATCAGTAAACAACCCTCTCCCCCCTTCCCTCCCCCCCCATAACCACAAAAGTATGTGTTTTTCTCAGTTTATACTATTTCTCAGGATCTTATAATAGTGGTCTTATGCAATATTTGTCCTTTTGCCTCTGACTCATTTCGCTCAGCATAATGCCTTCCAGGTTCCTCCATGTTATGAAATGTTTCAGAGATTCGTCACTGTTCTTTATCGATGCGTAGTATTCCATTGTGTGAATATACCACAATTTATTTAACCATTCATCCGTTGATGGACACCTTGGTTGTTTCCAGCTTTTTGCTATTGTAAACAGAGCTGCAATAAACATGGGTGTGCATATATCTGTTCGTGTGAAGGCTCTTATTTCTCTAGGGTATATTCCGAGGAGTGGGATTTCTGGGTTGTATGGTAGTTCTATTTCGAACTTTTTAAGATAATGCCAGATAGATTTCCATAGTGGTTGTACCATTTTACATTCCCACCAGCAGTGTATGAGAGTTCCAATCTCTCCGCAGCCTCTCCAACATTTATTATTTTGTGTTTTTTGGATTAATGCCAGCCTTCTTGGAGTGAGATGGTATCACATCATAGTTTTAATTTGCATTTCTCTAATGGCTAATGATGGAGAGCATTTTCTCATGTATCTGTTAGCTGTCTGAATATCTTCTTTAGTGAAGTGCATGTTCATATCCTTTGCCCACTTCTTGATTGGGTTGTTTGTCTTTTTGTGGTTGAGTTTTGACAGAATCATATAGATTTTAGAGATCAGGCGCTGGTCGGAGATGTCATAGCTGAAAATTGTTTCCCAGTCTGTAGGTGGTCTTTTTACTCTTTTGGTGAAGTCTTTAGATGAGCATAGGTGTTTGATTTTTAGGAGCTCCCAGTTATCTGGTTTCTCTTCGTCATTTTTGCTAATGTTTTGTATTCTGTTTATGCCTTGTATTAGGGCTCCTAGGGTTGTCCCTATTTTTTCTTCCATGATCTTTATCGTTTTAGTCTTTATGTTTAGGTCTTTGATCCACTTGGAGTTAGTTTTTGTGCATGGTGTGAGGTATGGGTCCTGTTTCATTTTTTTGCAAATGGATATCCAGTTATGCCAGCACCATTTGTTAAAAAGACTATCTTTTCCCCAATTAACTGACACTGGTCCTTTGTCAAATATCAGCTGCTCATACATGGATGGATTTCTATCTGGGTTCTCAATTCTGTTCCATTGGTCTATGTGCCTGTTGTTGTACCAGTACCAGGCTGTTTTGACTACTGTGGCTGTATAATAGGTTCTGAAATCAGGTAGAGTGAGGCCTCCCACTTTCTTCTTCTTTTTCAGTAATGCTTTGCTTATCTGGGGGTTCTTTCCCTTCCATATGAAGTTGGTGATTTGTTTCTCCATCACATTAAAAAATGTCATTGGAATTTGGATCGGAAGTGCATTGTATGTATAGATGGCTTTTGGTAGAATAGACATTTTTACTATGTTAAGTCTTCCTATCCCTGAGCAAGGTATGTTTTTCCACTTAAGTAGGTCCTTTTTAGTTTCTTGTAGTAGTACTTTGTAGTTTTCTTTGTATAGGTCTTTTACATCTTTGGTAAGATTTATTCCTAAGTATTTTATCTTCTTGGGGGCTACTGTGAATGGTATTGATTTGGTGATTTCCTCTTCGATGTTCTTTTTGTTGATGTAGAGGAATCCAAGTAATTTTTGTATGTTTATCTTATAACCTGAGACTCTGCCAAACTCTTCTATTAGTTTCAGTAGTTTTCTGGAGGATTCCTTAGGGTTTTCCGTGTATAAGATCATGTCATCTGCAAATAGAGATAATTTTACTTCCTCCTTGCCAATCCGGATGCCCTTTATTTCTTTGACTAGCCTAATTGCTCTGGCTAGGACCTCTAGCACAATGTTGAATAAGAGCAGTGATAAAGGGCATGCTTGTCTGGTTCCCGTTCTCAAGAGAAATGCTTTCAGGCTCTCTCCATTTGGAGTGATATTGGCTGTTGGCTTTGTATAGATGCCCTTTATTACGTTGAGGAATTTTCCTTCAATTCCTATTTTGCTGAGAGTTTTTATCATAAATGGGTGTTGGACTTTGTCAAATGCCTTTTCTGCATCAATTGATACGATCATGTGGTTTTTGTCTTTTGTTTTATTTATATGGTGGATTACATTAATGGTCTTTCTAATATTAGACCAGCCTTGCATACCTAGTATAAATCCCACTTGGTCATGGTGGATTAATTTTTTGATATGTTGTTGAATTCTATTGGCTAGAATTTTGTTGAGGATTTTTGCAACTATGTTCATGAGGGATATAGGTATGTAATTTTCTTTTTTTGTGTTCCATCTTCTTTTGATGCTTCCTGTCTTGTTTAATATTTTCCATGTAGAATCCTTCACTATTGTAACTAGAGGCTTGAATTTTTTCTTTAATTCTTTCGCCTTGAGAAATGCCGACTGTGTTCTTCTCTTTTGATTTTCTAACTCCAGGTCTTTGCACATGTCATTCTAATACTTTGTCTCCTCCAGCCACCCTTTGAAATCTTCTGTTCAGCTGTTTCACTTCACATTTCTTCCATTTGCTTAGCTACTTGATGTTCAAGGACAAGTTTCAGAGTGTCTTCTGACATCCATCCTTCTTTCCTGTCTTTTTAATGACCTTTTGCTTTCTTCATGTATGATGTCCTTGATGTCTTTGTACAACTTTTCTGGTCTTCTATCATTAGCGTTCAATGTGTTCTATCTATTCTTGAGATGGTCTCTAAGCTCAGGTGGGATATACTCAAGGTTGTACTTTGGCTCCATGGGCTTGTTCTAATTTTCTTCAGCTTCAACTTGAACTCAAATATGAGCAATTGATGGTCTATTCTCCAGTGGGCCCCTGGCCTAATTCTGACTGACGATATTGAGCTTTTCCATCGTCTCTTTCCACAGACGTAGTTGACTTGGTTCCTATGTACTCCATCTTGTGAGGTCCACATGCACAGGCACCATTTACGTTATTGGAAAAAGGTATTTGTAGCAAAAAAGTCGTTGGTCTTGCAAAATTCTGTCACGCAATCTCTGGCATTGTTTCTATCACCAAGGCCATATTTTCCAACTACCAATCCTTCTTCTTTGTTTCTGACTTACATATTCCAATCAACAGTAATTATCAATGCATCCTGATTGCATGTTGGATTAATTTCAGACTACAGAAGTTAGTAAAAATCTTCAGTTTCTTCATCTTTGGCCATAGTGGTTGGTGGTAAATTTGAATAATAGTTGTATTAACTTGTAGGTGCATGGATATTATCCTATCACTGGCAGCACTGTACTTCAGATTAGATCTTGAAATTCAGTGCCATTCCTCTTCAAGTTGTCATTTCTGGCACAATAGACCATATGATTATCCAATTCAAAATGACCAATACCAGTCTATTTCAGCTCACTAATGCCTAGGATATCGACGTTTTAGTATTCTACTTCATTTTTGACAATTTTCAGTTTTCCTAGACTCATACTTCGTACATTCCACTTTCAGATTACTAATGGGTGTTTGCAGCTGTTTCTTCTCATTTTGAGTCATGCCACATCAGCAAATGAAGGTCCTGAAAGCTTTACTTTATCTACATCATTAAGGTCGACTCTACTTTGAGGAGGCAGCTCTTCCCTAGTCATTTTCTGAGTGCTTTCCAACCTGAGGGGTGCATCTTCCAGCACTATACCAGACAATGTCCCATTGCAATACATAAGGTTCTCACTGTTAATTCTTTTCAGAAGTAGACTTCCAGGTCCTTCATCCTAGTCTGTCTTAGTCTAGAAGCTCAGCTGAAACCTGTCTGCCATGGGTGACCCTGCTGACACTTGAATACTGATGGCAGAAGATTTTTCATGTACTCTTCTTGGGCCCGTGTTACCCAATGTTTTGAATGAAACATTTTAATCTCTGGGTTAGATTATGAAAAGCATGATCCTAAAACCTGAAGAGATGTTTTAAGGAAAGTTAACGTATTGGGTAAAGTTGGAATTTGAATGGGAGCTAAATTAACTTTTAATTTTAGGTCTAATTTTCTGTGATTCTGCTTACTGAGATTTTTCAGGATTAAGTTATTTTATTTATAAAATACAATTGCAAAATCTTATGGTCTGAAGTCAGGATATCAGTCAAAATGATGTCTCAATACTCCATCTAGTTGTAAGATATTTTATTATAGGACTGATAGTTTTAAGTTTTGTGGTTTTTAATAGCTGCTATCAGCCAAACCCACTCCAGAATCCAAGATTGTGCAGCCAGTTCTCACTCAGTTTTTAGCATTTACATAATTGGTCCCTAACAGAGTTCATTTTGCTCTAATTTTCCAGGTTTCATACACTAATTTTGTATTTTGCCAGAAGTTGAAGATCTATCTAACGCTCTGTACTCAAGGGGGAGTTAGAGCTTCCTATAGTGGCTGAGATAATTTGGTCCAAATGTTTGATGCCACAGGCAAAATATCCCAAGATTGTTCACTTGAAAAATATGGCTCCTTTTCAGGATTTTACATTGCATTATTTGTTTTATGGACTATTCAGTATGCATTGCACCAACACTAATTACTACACTAATAAGTCAGTGTGTTACCAAGATGTTTTGCCATTATAATTACAGCCACATGTTGTTGTCCTTCCTCAAATAGTCCAGACTTAATTGCATCATTTTTCAGGAGAATTTATGTGGTGCAGCTTAATTCAAAATTGGTACATGAATAAATGAAGTGCAAATTATTTTCTGCACTGATTCACATGCAGAGTAAGTGTTTTAGAGAGTGGCCAAGCTTTCATGTTCCTAGTTGCCTTTGGTAATTCTTATGACAAACCACCAGTGGCAATTTAAATGGAAAGGAGGGTGACAAAATGTAAAGGAATCTAGGTGGTCATGAAAAGAGAATGTTGTGCAAGGTACTGGGAGCATGGGTTCTAGTCTTGGCCATTAATTTGCCATGTGACCCTTGGGTGCTATTTCCCCTTCCTGAAGACTCAAGTTTCTCATTAGAAAAATTGGCAAGTTGCTTGATTAATTTCTGGCTCTCTCTGGCAGAATTGACTTGATGGCAATGGGTTTGGTTTTTCTGTTTTTTTTGAGTTTGTAGCTCTCTTATCTAATAATGTTTTATTTCAACTAGGTAGTACTCTGAAGGTAATAGTAAAAGTACCAAAATCAAACCAAACTCTTTGCCACTGAGTCAATTCTGGCTCCTAGTGACCCTACAAGACAGAGTAGAAGTGCCCCATAGGGTTTCCAAGGAGCAGCTGGTGGATTCAAACCACTGACCTTTTGGTTAGCAGCTGAGCTCTTAACCACTGCGCCATCAGAGCTCCAATGAAAGTACACCTACTCTTAAAGGATTATTACTCTTTCCCATGCTAAAAAATAACAACGAGGCATAAGATGGAAATGAATGCAGGCCATCTAGATTCTGCATTCTATAAGTCATCCCTACTCACAACATTGCCCATATAATTTCTTCCTTATACTTCATTACTTTCTTCTTTCCTCTTTCCATCTTTTCCTTTTTCCTTTCCTTTCTGACAATAAAACTGAATTTGTGTTTGTGGATATGCATACATCGCTGTCCTGATCTTTGAAAGTTGGGGCTCCCACTGCTGTTGGCTTTGTATGTAAGTGTGGAAAAAAGGTCATTTCATAGCCTCTACTCTGCAAAGTAGGAGCCTTGGTAACACATGATTAAGTGCTTGGCTACTAACTGAAAGGTTGGGGTGCGGACCTGCCAGCTGCTCTGGGGGAGAAAGATGTGGCAGTTTGCCTCTGTAAAGATTACAGTTTTGGAAACCCTCTGGGGCCGTTTTGCTCTGTCCTGTAGGGTTGCTATGAGTCGGAATCGACTTGATGGCAATGGGTTTACATCGCAAACTTAGATTCTTCATTAGTTGGTAACTTTAAGCTCTAATACTTTTAACCAGAGAGCAAGCACTTCCCCTTTCTTCAACAGACCATTCAGAGCACCAGGCTGTTCTTGGATGAGGCAAAGAATACCAGTCCATGCTCAAGAACTCCTCTTTACCATTGTTTTTTTTCCTGCCGAGAAGCTGGGCTGGAGAGAGACTTTTCTCACAGCAAGGTCCCTGGGTGGTGCAAACCATCTGCACTCGACAGAGGTGGTTTGAAAGCACATAGTGATGCTGCTGAAGAAAGGCCTAGTGACCTTTCCATAAAGATTGTAGCCAAGAAAACCCTATGGAGCAGTTCTACTCGGTAATACATGGGGTTGCCATGAATCAGAACCAACGCAACAGCAACTTTTTTTTTTTTTTTCTCTCATGGCAGTGAATAGAAAGACGAGAAGGAAGAATGGGAAGAGAGAGGTAATTATCAAGAGGAATATGCTGTTGAGGGCCTCAGACTGTGTCCTGCTTCTGCCCCATTCAGGCAAATCTCTAAAACTTGGTTACCTCATACGTAAATTGGAGATAATTCTACTCACATGATTAAAATGAATAACATATAAAGCAAGTATCATACTAGGTACTAGGCCCCTAAAACATGTTAGTTTCCTGTATCCTTAGAAGCAAGTCAAAAGTGTATGTGATTGGCAGTAGGAGCATTCCAGGTGTTGAGAAATGCACCTACAAACTTGTAGAGGTGCTAAAACAAGGTGTGTTCAGGGATCCCAATGTGAAACTAAAGTTTCATTAAAGGAGGAGAAGAAAGAAAGAAGTCTAGAGTGGTAGATGGGGCCAGACCTCTAAAGGTGCTGCATATCAAGTAGTCAAATTGGCTTTATACTGGTTCTGGTTCTGCAAGGGAGGATTAAGTAATAGAATCTTGAATACCACCCTGAAGACTTCTCAGGGTCTCTAACAACCCATAAAACACCTCTTGCAAATAAAAGAAAATCATACCTTCCTTAAGACACTTCTTCCATCTGTCAGAAAGTTATCTTCATGATAAATATACAATTCTGTGATGTCTACGATGTAAGCTATGCCCTTTTTAGAGAGGGCACCCTGATACAGTGCACTTGAGCAATCGTAGAAGACACTGAGACTTTGGCCTGTGGAATTACATGACTCCCAGTTGTGGAGTAGACTGACAGACTCATGGGTGACTGGATTCATCCATTCTTTCTTTCAACAAATGTATTCCAAGGGTCTCTTAAATGCCAGTCAATGTGTTAGGCACTGAAGATACAGAAATCAAAAGACACATTCCCTGAAATCGATGAACAGAAAGGACAGATTAAGGATGGTGAATAGCATTTCAATGCACAGGTATAGCTTCCAGCAGTGCTATGTTGGGAGTCTGCATCTTGTCCCTGAAGAATAAAATATCTTGTTTGGTCATAGCTCTATCTCATAACCTAAGGTAGGAGAAATGATGGCTGACAGTCTTGGTCTAAATCAGTGGTTCTCAACCAAGGGTGACTTTGCCCCCCAGGGAACATTTGGCAATGTCTGAAAACATTATGGAAACCCTGGTGGCATAGCGATTAAGTGCTATGGCTGCTAACCAAAAGGTCAGCATTTTGAATCCACCAGGTGCTCCTTGGAAACTCTATGGGGCAGTTCTACTCTGTCCTATAGGGCCACTCTGAGTTGGAATTGACTCATATAGCTATGGGTGATGGGTTTGGAAACATTTTTGGTTGTCGCCACTGGAAGGTTCTACTGGCATCAAGTGGGTAGAGCCCAGGGATATTGCTAAATATTGTACAATGTGTAGGGGAGTCCCTACAACAAAGAATTTTTTGGTCCAATATGTCAGTAGTACTGAGATTGAGTGACTTTGGTCTAAATAAATATTAGCCATTATGCTACCATAGGAGGTAATAAAGCATGAGATAATGTTCCAGCAATAGCACTACACACTACATAGGAAATGCACATATGAAACAGAATGTGATCATAAAAAAAATCCCAATTGATTGGAAGTGGAGGAGCAGAGAGGGAGAAGAGTCAAAGACAAGTCTAAGAATTGTAGGTTGAATGACAAGAAGAACAAATGTGTCATTGCTAGCAGTGGATGGTTGTGGGGCAAAGAGGAGGTAATGGATTTTGTTTTGGATATGTGAATTGATGATAGGGCAATTAGATGTACACGCCCAGAAGGGATCCGTGACATGGTGTGGCAGTTTGAGCCATTGGAGACACCAGCAAGTGGAAGGCACTAGAATTGTCCTTAAAGATGTGGGAGTGAATTGCTCCTTACGACAACCACTCTGAAGACATATTTGATGAATACCCTTTGCCTTTAAGTTGATTCCAATTCATGGCATCTCCATAGGACAGAGTAGAACTGCCTGATACAGTTTCCAAGGAGTGCCTGGTAGATTTGAACTGCCAACCTTTTGGTTGGCAGCCGTAGCACGTAACCACTACGCCACCAGGTTTTCCCATTCAATGAGTAGAAATGCCTGATAGGCTATGGGTTTGGTGGCTAAAGAACTAGGACATTTCCTACTCCCCACCCCGCTGCCCTCAAAGAACCACAGTATCTTATTCCTTGCTACACCCACATTTGTTCCCTTCCAGGCTGAATTCCTTTGAAGTTAATGGGTACAATGGATGGGAGATGTGGGGAAGGAGTGGAATCCATCCTACACTTCTTCAATTTCCATTAAATTTCATGGGTCTTGAAAGATAAAAGAAAAAGGTCTAGGGGCAAAACACATTTTAGGTTTTATTGAACCACATTTTGGGTTTCTTAATCCAGGGTATGAGAGTTCCATTCATTCAGCCAGAGACTGTGAAACATCATTTCAGGCCTGGAACCAGTCCTGTGAAACTGGGACCTGAAAGAGCAAGAGTCTCCTTCACCACAGAGGGATGGGGAAATTACCTTTTATGGGTGTTTCCATTTTTATGAGATTAGAAATTTACCATTGACAAAATAGAAGTAAACCTGTCTTTTTTTTTTTTTTCTTTCTTTCTTCACTTCTGCCTTCCTTTTATTTTCCTCCTTCAATAACACTTATTACACCTGGCTATGGAACATTTTTCCAGGCCCCAGTAATAGAAAGATATATATATAGTAATCAAAGCAATTTTGCATTTTCAGGCATAGTACTAAAATATTCTGAATGTTCCTTGCCTTTAAAGTTATCAAAAGTCACCAGATACACTGTTGGAAACAATCAAATATGACCTAACCTAAGACTGATGACAGCATAAAGGAAATAATTTTTTTAGGGCTTGTGTATATAATTTAAAAATTGGATTTAATTTAAAATTTGGGCTCATTAGCTATGTGATATCAGACTAATTATTTCTTTGTGCTTCAGTTTCCTCTTCTGTCAAAAAATGGTAGCAACACCCACCTTACGGAAGTGTTATATTATCAAAATAAAACAATAAAGGGATCAAGATGACTGACAATTAATATTAATTCAACAAATATTAGTAATGTATATGCAATTTACATTTTAGATTCCCAGTTGATAATTCTTTAGTTTTTAAATGAACTAACAGGCTGCCTGACCCCCAGATGTTTAAGCAAGAAAACTTAACAGATGATTAAAAACCACTTCTTGAACTGAATGATGACAGTTGATATTATGTATGTTAAAAAAAAAAAAAGGTGCTTAATTGCCATTTCCTGCCCGAAGAATGTATTCTCAGGAGCAGTCCACTCCAGCGGTTCCTGAGCCTGCATAGATGGAACCTGTCCTTGAACACCTAATCTAGAGGGGCCAAGTGCATATTTTGGCAATCTGAGCCCAAAGTTGTCCAACATTTTCAGCAAGATTCAGAGCCAGAGCCTCTCTCACAAAATTAACCAATTTAGGTTAAAGTTGGGGGCTGTGCTGACCCAGAGGAAAGAGAGCCAGTGCTCATATGGCAGCCGGAGCACACAGCCAGACAAAGCCAGAAGGCTGTTGCCCCATCCATAAAGGAGTGTCAAGTGTAGCAGCCTAGCTCTTCCAAGCAGGATGCTGTTGGTACGTCACCTGGGTCCCTTTTACCAGGGTGACACACCTGTCCCTTGATGCTGTGATTGTTGATGGCTGACAACTCAGAGCTGTCTCCTTCCCTGGAGAACCATCTCGACATCCAGGAGGTTCTGTTCCTCCCTCTTCCCCTGAGGGTAAACTGCGGAAAATGAATGATGGTTTATGACTGTAGAAGGCCAGCCCCTTGCCTGAAGGTGAGACTAGCTTAGTGATGCAATTTATGCTCCAGAGCCCCCTCTAGGATCAGGCCGAAGCTAGCTGACACCATATCTTAGCACTCCCCTCTGCCCTGTCCTGATTTTCACACTCTCTTTCTCCTGAGAATGTCCTCTTCAATAAATCATTTGCTTGCACGAGAGTCTCCATCTCAGAGTCTGCTTCTAGGGAACCCTAAGATGTTATTAGTTGTTGTTAGCTGCTGTTGAGTCAGGCACTGACTCACGGTAATCCATGCACAATGGGATCAGACCATTGTGATCCATAGAGGTTTCATTGGTTGATATTTTTGAAAGTAGATCACTAGGCCTTTCTTCCTAGTCTGTCTTAGCCTGGAAGCACTGCTGAAATCTGTTCAGCATCATAGCAACACACAAGCCTTAAATCACACTTAAAGCACTGAATTGTTTCATGGGTAACCTACCAAGGTAGGTAGGCAGTTCCACATAGTGGAACATTGGAGTCAAACTGACCTAGGTTTCAATCTAAGCATGACTGGCTGTGTGACCTCAGGAATGTTTCTTTAACTCTCTGAGTATTAATTTATTCCATGGATAAAAATGAGACAAAAGGACCTATCTCAAAGTATAACTATGAGAGACGAAAGTTTGAAAAGTGCTTGGCTTTTAACATATTCTAGCGTGTTGTTGGTAAGTGCCATTGAGTTGGTTCAGACTCATAGCGGCCCCTATGTACAACAGAAAGAAACACTGCCTGGTCCTGTGGCATCCTCACTATCATTGTTATGCTTAAGCCCATTGTTGCAGGCACTGTGTCAATCCATCTCATTGAGGGTCATCCTCTTTTCCGCTGACCCTCTACCAAGCATGATGTCCTTCTCCAGGGACTGATGCCTCCTAATAACATGTCCAAAGTAAATGAGACAAAGTTTCACTATCCTATCTTCTAAGGAGCATTCTGGCCATAATTCTTCTAGCATAGGGCCTTGCATAAGACAAGAAATGCTCATTTATCAGTTTATTCAATAAAACATTACTAACCATCCACACTATGCTAGGAATTATGTTTGGCCTGAAGATAGAAACCATTCCAAGGTAGATCAACAAAGGTTAAGAGAGAGCGAGATGCATCATACTACCACATCTTTCTCCTGCAGTGTGGCTGGAGGGTTGGAACTGCTAATCTTTCAGTTAGCAGCTGAGTGCTTTAACCACTACATCACCTGGGCTCCTTACCAAGGGAAGGGGACCAACTATTCTTGAGGGATGTGGGGAAGCAATGTGAACATTTCATATTTCTGCATGGTCAGAACTAACAACCTTTGTAAGAGGATGATTGTAAAATAGTAAGATATCCCAAAATAAAACCAAACCCACTGCCGTGGAGTCGATTCTGACTCATAGCGACCCTATCCCAGAGAAGGATGTAGAGGTTTATCTCACTGGAACTAGTTGTTTACATTTCAAAGGAGGGTAAAACCAGGAGCCATTTGTTTACATTCCAAAGGGTTGTAACAAGGAACAGACTTTTCCCAGAGAGAATTTGTTTGCATTAAAGAAGAAAGGTTTATCTCCCTTTCTCAAAAAGACAGTGGCAGCTGTGCAGTAGTTCCTACATAAATCCCCAGGTTCTTAATTTCAGGATTCCTCACTCTGTGCATGCAGAGTGACATCTGCCCTCATCACTTTGCCCCGAGCAGCAGAATGGGAAGTGGGAACAACACAGTTATTGTTGTAGTAATAATAAGCCTGAGTTTTGATCCATAAACCTAATGCTTGCTTTGAAAATAAAATAAATAAATATAGATATATTAAAAATGTATTGGTGGTGTAAGTCATTAGAGAAGAACTCACAGACAAGCAGACAATTAAAATAAGTCATGAAGGATGAACTAGAGTTTATCAAGCAGAAGTAAGGAAGAACATTATAGGAAGAGGAAGCAAAAATGGGTGGAAAGATGGTTATATGAAAATAAAATCTGGGATACCATAAGTATATAAGCATTTCAGATGTTCATAATTTAGGGTGTAGGTCCATTCCTAAATATATATGCGTGGGCCAGCTTCTTTTTCTTCTAGAAATGCAGTAGTGTTTTGACATCATCAATGCTGTCTCAGTGGTGTCCTGTTTTACGGAGGGAAAAATGAAGCAAATATTAACATTATGTCTTGAGGATAGAACATATATTCCTAAATGTCAAAAACAATGTAAATTGAGATACAGAAGATTTAACTTCCAGGGGCATTAAAGCCAGCAAGGTACCAACCTGAACATGTGGATAGATAGAGTGGGTTGGTCCACATCACCCCAATACAGAGAGATTACCATCCGTAGAAACAAAGGTGATTCAGAGAAAAAAAAAAAAAAAAAAACTCAGGGATCAGGAAGGCACAAGGATTGAGGAAATCCCATTGATGTTGGTATCATTTTCCTCCACCTCAGCCCTAGTCTTAGCTGTCCAGGGCTAGTGGCTCCCCAGGGGATATTTCTGTGGTTAAGAGGCTTGAGCTGTTCAATAGCATGTTTGGAAAGCTTTCTCATGTCCATTTCAAATGAAAAACATTAACTTAATGATATAAGAAGACAGCCTTAACTCTTTGAATAATATTATTTTTGGAAGTATGCAAATATACATACAGAGTTATGACATTGGCAGTCATAGTCATAGAGATGCCAGAAGAAACGTCTCTTACCTGCAGTAGTAATAATTCCTTACATCTTGAGTAGCACTTTCAGTGTAAAAATTTTGTCACAAGCATGGTCTTGTTGGATCTTCCCACAACCTTTTGATGAAAGTAGCATGGAATTGCGAGAAAAGTAGGAGCTTTGTAATGAGAGGAACCTGGGTTCAAATCCTGACTTTTCCCCTTACATGCCATGTTATCTTACACAAATTTCTTAAACTCCCTGGAACTCAGTTTCCTTATTCATAAAGATGGGAAAACAAATAAGTGCCACTATGCTATTTTTTAACTTGTTGCTATTTAAAAAAAAAAGCATACTTATGAAAATACCTCAAGGGTGGAAGGTGCAGTTGGCTAACAAAGGTAGAAGGGTGGTTTTGCATAAAAATATGGTACCTTGCAGAGTCAGTTGGAAGATTAGACCTCAAACGCAGAAATTACCCAGCAGAGGCTAGGATAGTAAGTTCTTAGTAAATTACAGCTTTTGTTAGGTGCTGGAGAATTATTATAGCTTGCTATTTTTTTTTTTTTTTCCTGCAGAGAAAGTGAACACTCAAAAACGTTGTGAACAACTCCAAGGTCACCAAATAGAAAATAAATAAATTTCAAACCCAGCATCCCTAATGTCAAGACTAGTTCTGTAGGTTGTCCTGGTTGTGCCTATTTTTCAAATAGTTCATTTGGAGGCAAATAAAGTGAGTTTGCAAGATGGACCTATGGAAACTTGAGTAAAAGCCCTCTAAAGATGTCCAGGAGCCCTGGTGGCACAGTGGTTAAGAGTTCGACTGCTAACCAAAAGGTCAGCAGTTTGAATATACATGTTGTCCCTTGGAAACCCTATGAGACAGTTCAACTCTGTCCTATAGGGTTACTATGAGTCGGAATGGACTTGATGGCAAAAGGTTTGGTTTAAAGATGTCCAAGGTGTCTTGGTGGTACAGTGGTTAAGAGCGTGGCTGCTAACCAAACGGCTGGCAGTTAGGATCCACCAGCTACTCCTTGGAAACCCTATGGGGCAGTTCTACTCTGTCCTATAGGGTTGCCATTAGTCAGAATTGACTCTACAGCAATTTGTTTTGGTAAAGATGTCCATGACCTAATCCCCTGTAAATATGTTACCTTACACAGCCAAATAAACTTTGCAGATGTAAGTAAATTCAGAATCTTGAGTAGGAGAGATTATCCTGGATTATCCAGTTGGCCCAGTGTAAAAAAAAATCACAAGGGTCCGTTTAAGAGAGAGGTAGGAGGCCGGAAAGGAAAGAAGATGCTATACTTCCTACTTTGAAGGTAGAGGAAGAGGCCAAAAACCAAGGAATGAAGGCAGCCTCTAGAAGATGGACAAGGAAAGGAAGCATATTTTCTCCTAAAATCTCCACAAGGAACACAGCCTTGTTGATCCATTTTAGACTTCTGACTTCTAGAACTGTAAGATAATTAATTTCTGTAGCTTTAAGACATGTGTGGGACTGTGTTAGAACAGCAGTAGAAAACTAATGCAGAACCCAATAAAGACTTTTAGCCAAAGGAGTAGTGGGGAGAAGTAGACCTTCTGAAGTTAACTGTACGTATATTAACACTGATGCTGTTTCAAAAGTAATACCTGATACTGCCACATTTTAATATAATTCCAGGAAAATAGCATTGCATATAAGACTTTGATTTCCCTCAACTACAAAGTGGGCACAGTAACAATGGATGTTAGATAATTAAATGAGATAACATAAGTTAAAGTGTTTTGTGTTATGATAAATTATTGTTATATATTGAATTGTGTCTCCCTAAAATATATGTTGATGTCCTAATCCCTGTATCACCCTGTTTGGAAATAGGAGTTTCGGTTGTTACCTTAATGAAGTTATATCAGTATAGGAAGGATCCTAAACCTAATCCTTTCTGAATGGTATCTTATAAAAAGGGAAAACAGACACAGAGAGACAGACACACACAGGGGGAAGACAGATGCAATGTAAAGATACACCTACAAGCATCCAAGAAACACCAAAGAATTCCCAGGGCTACTGGCAAGGAAAGACCCTCTTCTAGAGCCAATAGCCTGATTTTGACTTCTTGCCTATAAAACTGTGAGACAATAAATTCCTATTCTTTAAAGCCACCCACTTGTGGGTTTTTTTTTTTTTTTTTTTTTTTTTACAGCAGCACCAGGAAACTAAGACAATTATATTGAAGCCAGTCATTACCACGCATGTGAATTAAAGTTAGTAAAATGTTCAATATTAATAATCTAGCTAGCCTAGCTGTGAGTTAGAAGATATCTAGACTAAGGAGTTTGAGAAAAAAAGTGATATCAAAGAAATTTTAGTTGCCCCAATGGGAGATTTTATATTTCTTCTTTATGTTTAAATTGGGAAGTCTAGGCATGTGCAGCCCCAAATATACTGAAGTGATTATTAGTAGAATCATAGGTTCTCACAATTGGAATGGACTCTAAAGGAGGCCACATCCTGGTCTTTGGCTCATGCGTACTTCTTCTGTTCTCTATTCTAGAAAAAATATTTATGGGGAAACAGGACATTCAATTTGCACAGAATGTTTGGATGTCTACTTTCCTTCACTCACATTGGATCACTTGAATCCACACCAATTCTTTGATGTAGATTGGGGCCATATCGATAACCTTTTTTTAAAGAATATGTGCAAGCAGATAAAGTAAAACTTTTTGCTGAAAAGTCACACAATTGGTTAGAGTCATTTTAGGACATTTCTGGGAAAGTCCTTCTGAGGTCTAGTTGAACTGTGTTTCATGGAACCCTAAGGTTATAAAGAAGATCTGGATATTGAGGCTGAGGATTCAATAGTGAGCAAAACCGGCATAGCCCTTGGCTTCATGGAATTCACAGTCTAGCTGGGAAGTCAGATAATTAAGTAAAAGTGACATCATGCAGTATTTGCAGATGAATAGAACTAGTACATGATGTGTGGGATCACATAGGTCAGAAAAGCTTTCATTCCTGAAATTTTGGCTCCAAGTTTCTTAGACTACATGGCCTTTTTTGGATAATAATTAATTTGCCATATTATCCAGGATTGACTTACCTGTGAACCTCATATGCATGACTTTTCCCCTTCTTTATGGGAGTGCTCGTGATGAAAGCTGAATAAATGTCAGTGTCAAGCATGACTAAACCTAATTTATCTAAATTCATGAATCTCTGAAAAGGTTCCTATTGGAAGTAAGGTTTCTGGAGATTTTAGAGATCCCTAGTGGTGGTGAACACCTTGAAACTTAAGCTGCTCGAAAAGACCAAGTCAGATAAGCTCAAATTCATTCCTGGATTAGTTGAAGGGAAGGAGCAAGACATTTTATTATTCTTAAAAAAAAAAAAAAACCTGGTTTCATCCTGATGAATTACTACTTTATGTAAAATCATGTTATGTCAAAGTGATTAGAGAAGTAATTAATTTCAATTGGAATTACAAGCAGACTCTAGGGAAAGAATCACAATGTTTCTGGAACCTGGAATAGTGGTTCATTCTTGCAGGGTATGTGTGTGTCTGTGTGTGCGTGTAGGAGAGAGTCATTTTCAACTTCAATGTAGAGAAGACGAATTGCCTTGCTCCGGTGGTGTGCTTTGCCATACTGGACTAGAGAAAATGGATTTCGAGAACATTATTCTGAAGATTTTTCTGGAATTAGGACTTGGATATCAACCACTCAGCCCTATCTCCCCAGACCTTTATATGAATGATGCTTCCATTCAGGTGAAACTGAACAGCAAAGCATAGAGACTTCAGTTCTACGTCAAAGTCTATTTGAAATGTTGACTTTGAGAGGAAGGGTAGAGAGAGAGAAGATAGTGTATATACGATTTGAAATACATGAAATTGTATGGTGAAATTATTGCCTTTGAGATCACCTCTGACTTTCCAATTACCCAACCCAAAGGTTTTCTTTACAACCTCAATCAGTGCATTGATTTTCACTTTGAGCAACCCTTTCCTTCTTTACATTTCTTCTTCAGCTTTCAGGGAATTAGGTTCTCCCTAGGTCCCCTCCCACCATTGTGTTTGCTCCTTCTTTGTCTCTTCTGAGAAAGTATGTTTTTCTCTCTTCTCCCTCTCTAAATATGCTCTTTGGTGCTTAAATAATTTCTCCTCTGCTTGTTCCTTAAAAACAATACAACACGAAGTGGTTAAAAGTAATAGAGTCACAGTATTTCAGTTTAAATATTGGCTTTATAACTTATTGGTTGTGAACAGTTGAAAAAGTCACTAATTTCTTATGTTTCCTCATCTGTAAAATGAGGCATGATTTCCTTATAGCATTAATACGAGGATTAAATGAGATAGTACATGGGAACCACTTTGGACAGTGCCTAGCACATGTATACACAAAGTAAAGATTTATCATCATCATCATCCTTATTTTCTTCTCTAGTATGCTGCCACAACCTATAACTCTAACCCATAGACACTATTCTCTCACATTTTCATCTGTGAGCAGAAGTTCTCATAGGCATTTTTGAATCCACATATCTAATTCCAAACTCATTTTTTCCTTCAGCAATAGTAATTGAGATCTAAATTCCCAGGTAATTAGGCTCACAAAGACTGGATCCTTTTAATAACTAATTGAAAATTTGGTTCTAATAATGTCCAAATAAATTGGAATATAGACAGGAAGTGAGGGAATCAAGACTTGGTGGAATAGGAATGATTGGAACCACAGGGAATGGAGATGAATAGATGGGTGTTGATTCTGTTGTAAGACATTGTCACAGACTGGTAAGAAAGGTGTTGGAGTGACTACTTTTTATGACTATTTCTCTACTTGATGTTTACACAGTCTACATACTGTCTGAATTTGAACCGTATGTCAAGGCACAGGGGAGGCTTAGTGTCAGATCTCTCACAGATAAGTCTCTTTCTTCCCATGGTGCAGGGTGATTGACCTCATTTGAAAACACAACCCTGGGACAGTTGTTGAGATTTTTTTAAATTGCCGATTAATGGACTTGGCAATCCTTCTTCAACGCAGCTTTAGACAGTGAGCTCAACAACGTAAGCGCTGACACTCAACATTTATTCTAGCTAGGACATTAATACTCTAGCCATTTATTGATTTATTTTTGTCTTTCCATGTTTGCTTTTATTGGCCCAATTGTCTTAAAATCATAAATTCTAGTATACTTTGTTTCCATTATTTCAGCTCAGTTGACTAATATGTATATTAGATCTATAACTCCTTGAAATTTTACAGAAGCTTTGCAAGAACATACAAAGAACTTCCCCTCCGAATCCCCCTGAACCATTTGAGAGTAAATTGCTAATAAAACTGAATATCCTTGATTTGAAGAAATACAAAAGTATCAAAAACAATAGAACATGATACTAGCAAATTGCTAACAATTGTTGCTATCTTTGAGCCTATTGTTGCAGCCACTGTGTCAATCCATCTCATTGGGGGTCTTCCTCTTTTTCACTGACCCTCTACTTTACCAAGTGTCTTAGGCTGGGTTCTTTAGAGAAGCAAATTGCTAATATCATGTTCTATTGTTTTTGATACTTTTGTATTTCTTCAAATCAAAGATATTCTTTTATACAACCATCAAAATCAAGAAATTATCCTTGACAAATTACTACCATTAATCCTAGACCACATTCAAGTTTCATTGATTATCCAAAAAATCCTTACAGCAAAGGATACAGTTCAGAATCAAGAGTTACTTTAGTTCTCATGTCATTTTAGTCTTCTTGAATCTGAAACAGTTCTTCACTCTTTCCTTAACTTTAGTGACTTTGACACTTTTGAAAGTTACAGACAATTATTTCATAGACTTTTTATGAATTTGGATTTCTCTAATGGTTCTTTGTGATTAGATGCAAGTTTTTCATCTTTGTCAGAAATATCATGAAGTCACAGTGTATTGTTCTCAGTGCATCATAACGTGATAGACTATGGGGCATGATTTGGATTTGTTCCAATACTGATGATGTTAACTTTGGTCACTTGATTAAAATGGGGTTTGCTAGGCTTTAGGCTTGATATTCCAAAGTGACTCATTTATGCTTTGTTATTGTTAGTTTTTGTAATTAACAAATATTTTGTTGGGAGGGACTTTTGAACTATGTAGAGTATATACCCAATTCCTTTATAGATACAGGTATAATTTTATAGATATAATTATATATATAAAAAAATTGTTATATGTATAGTTTTATATATATAGTTATATATGTATTATTATAGTTAAACATATATAATATACATATTCATATATATATTCATATACATGTTCATATACATATAATGGATTCAGGGCTTTGATTTTTTTCAGTAGGTTATAATCCATTGCTCTCATTATTTATTTTCATGTTCAAAGTGTCCCAAGGGATGCCTGTTGTTCTCTGTTTTTTTGTCTTCTTTTTTTGACGCATCCTTATAATTCTCAGAATGCTTCCTTATTGGCTGGTATAACAAGATAGAATCATCTTGTACTTTCCCTGACTCAGTTCTAGAATACTCTCCCTGCCCAGTTTTCTGTAGTAGAGAACAGTGTTTCAAAGTCAATATCTGTTTATTATGTGTACTCACTAGGGAATATATATATATAGGAGCCCTGGTTGTGCAGTGGTTAAGAGCTCGGCTGCTAACCAAAAAGCTGGTAGTTCGAATCCATGGGTCACTCCCTGGAAACCCTATGGGGCGGTTCTATTCTGTCCTTTGGGGTCGTTATGAATTGGAATCAACTTGACGGCAAGAGGTTTGGTATACATATATATGTGTAAATGTATGCTAACTAACTAACTCATTGCCATCGAGTTGACTCCAACTCATAGCAACCCTATTAGATAGAGTAGAGCTGCCCTATATGGTTTCCAAGTCTGTAATCTTTACAGAAGCAGACTGCCGTATCTTTCTTTCACAGAGCAGCTGGTGGGTTTGAAAAACCAACCTTTCTGTTAGCAGCAGAACACTTAACCACTGTGCCACGAGGCCTCCCTATATATGTTGTTGTTAGGTGTCACAGCGACCCTATGTACAACAGAACAAAACACTGCTGGGTCCTGCACCATCCTCACAATTGTTGCTATCTTTGAGCCTATTGTTGCAGCCACTGTGTCAATCCATCTTATTGGGGGTCTTCCTCTTTTTCACTGACGCTCTACTTTACCAAGTGTCTTAGGCTGGGTTCTTTGGAGAAGCAAAACCAGTGAAGCATATAAATATTTATATAGAGATTTATATAAAGAAAATGGCTCTCACAGTCGTAGAGGCTGGAACATCCCAAATCTGTGGGTCAGGCTGGAGGCTTCACCTGATTCACATAGCTAAAAAAAAAGGGACTGGCAAACCCAAGATCATCAGGTTACGGAACGGGACTCTTGCTCATAGGCTGTGAAGACTAGCAAACCTCAAGATCAGCAGTCAAGACTGCAGGTAAGCTGCTAGCTAGAGTCCCAAGAAATGGAGGTCAGATGAATAGGTCAGCTGCAGGATACAGAGCAAACAAAAGGCCATGAGTCTTGCCAGAAAATTCACTTAAATATTCAATGCAGGCCACATCCACAAGGAAACTCCCTTTCAACTGATTGGCTACTCTAGCAGATTTCATCATGGAGGTGATCACATTTTATCAAATCTCATCTTTGAAGTGATCATATCATCATATGACTGCCAAACTACATCATAACTGCCAAACCACTGAGAATCATGGCCTAGTCAAATTGACAACCTTAATAATCACACCAAGCATGATGTCCTTCTCCAGGGACTGGTCCCTCCTGATAACATGTCCAAAGTATGTCAGACAAATTCTCACCATTCTCACTTCTAAGGAGCATTCTGGCTGTACTTCCTCCAAGACGGATTTGTTTGTTCTTTTGGCAGTCCATAGTATATTCAGCATTCTTCACCAACATCATAACTCAAAGCATCATCAATCTAACAACAAATGGTTAATTTTATTTTCTTCCTGTCCATTGTTTGAAACTGTGAGTTATCTAGCTTCCTTCATCCTTAAGAAATTTTCTCATTTGATCAATTCCCCCATATGCTACCAGTCTCCTGTTGGTTTCCAGCATCACCTTTATACAGATGCCTTCCTCAGCTCACCTGGAGCACAAATAACTTGTACTGGGTCACTGCCACCTCCCTCTCACTTGGATTCTCTTCTTTCCCTCCACTTGCTCTGACACCTGTGCCTGAGTGCCCCCAAGTGTGCAATCCCTCCTCATTAGCACAGGCTCTGATATCTTCCTAGCTTTCCTGCCCTTGCCCCACTCTTCAAGAAAAAACTAACCTTATTACACACTTGATCTTTAATATCCCATGCCAGGCATCCTTCCCACACTGATGCCTTACTCACCCCCATTCAGTCTCTGATACACTACCCGAAATCATCCCTCTGTGTGGATATATCCCTCACCTCACTCAGACATTGTCACTCCATGCCAGCCTGACCCTTTAAAGAAACACCCTATTAATCCTTCCAGGGCTCTGACTTTCCATACCAAGCCATGCTCCTGCCTGTGTAAATACCCTTTTCACCGCACTTGGAGTCTAGCTTCCTACTTTGTGTAATCTACCAAGCAGATGATCATCAAAATCTACTTCAGCTTCAGGGCCCATCCAGGGCCAGTCCCCTGTATGGATATCCTCTTTATACTCTCTTACTTGACAGCCATAATTACATATGCTCTTCACCCTGTTTGGGCTCAAACACATCCCTCTGGGCCAAAATGGCTCTCTCTCTTCCTCATCAAGCTTGCGCCAAAACTGCTTGGCCCCCATCTAATAATTTCAGGACTTAAGTTTCCAAAAAGAGAAGGAAAGGAGAAGAGGAAGTGAGGAGGAAGTAGAAGCAACTCCAGTTGTTTAGAAGAATGTGGGTTTTCTGATTAATCTATGATCTGTCTAGCTTTAGCTACTACTCATTGCTTTGGCTTTAGGTCTCTTCCTTGTTTCTTACACCTTGTTTTTTACAAGCTTAATTTTTTTTTTAAGTCACTTTTATTTATCACCCAGAATATTTTTATATTTTAAGTTTCTTTTTTTTATAACAATGTGCTTGGACATATTGCATATAATGACACTAGAGCTGAAATCAGGAGAATGGGTGAAGAAGTCTATGAAAGGGGGGAAAGACTGTTACCGGAAGGAATGGAATAGATGTTGGCATAATTATGGTTGAAGTAGAGATAGTGAAAGGGAGGGTGTGGTTCAGGATGAGGCTGAAGAGCTAGAAAGGGGCCAGACTACCCAGAGCCTTTATCTTTAGCCTAAAGACAAAGACCAGATACGAATGTTTTGAAGATTTCTTACCTGTTACCTTTCCAAAGAAATGGGCTGGCTCTAGAAAGAGGCTCTACAGTGAGATTCTACTTGTTCTACCAGGTCTTATCAGGCCAATTGATTTTGAACAACATCAAACTCTATAGGGAAATTCAGCAGACATTTCCAGTGCCTGATCCCCTGCTCTTATCTTCATTCTTACTTACACTCTCTGGTTCCTGATGCTGCCTAGCTTCTGTGGCTCAGATTTCTCACTCTTCAGTACCTTCTCAAATGAATTCCCAGTGCTAATGAAGCTGTTTGACCCAGTGTTACTTCTGAGATCTCAAACAAAACCTGTTTCCTAAGCCTACATTCTCATTCTAACTTGGATACCCATCAAGTTCCATTATATTGAGATAAAATTTCACTAAATATATGTCAGCTGGAGAGACGGACCTATAAGATGAATAATATTTTCTGTCAAATTAGAGGTCTCAATCATCATTTATAAACAGTTTAATATCATATGAAGTTTATTCCCATCAAGATACTCCATGATGGCGTTCTACTGTTTTCCTTTAATGGGAACTTCAAATCATTGATGCTGGCTTTGCAAAGAGCCTTTCTATCCCTGTCCATTTTTCAGTCAGAAGGAAAGCATGGATCATGAGTATGTTAACTCTCATCTGAGGACAAATTTAGTTAACAAGCATCTACAAATACTCAGTACTGCAAATACTACATGGTTAAAATATTTGCAGGCTGCACCATAGCTCATGAATACAATTAATTACAGAAGTGTTTTTTGAAGAGTGATGAATAGAATAATGACCAAATGTGTAGCATTTCACCTGTATCCATATATTGAAGGTATCAGTGGAAAAATTTGATAAAGGTTTCAAAATTAGATGAAAACTTTGCAGTGGCATATAAACACTTTAAGAATTACAGACAACTGATTGAGCTTCCTTCCGTAGAGGAGGCAAAGTGCAATGGAAAACAGCACCAACTATGAAGTCCAAGAATTTGGTTTTCCAGCCGTTGCTACTAGTTGTGTTATTATAGGTAAACTACTTAATCTTACCAAGCCTCAGGCAACTTATATGTAAAATGTGGAAGTATATCCTAAATATTTAGCAGAAGAGTCATAGAGCAGGAACTCAATAAATGTTAACCCCATCTCCTTTGTGTTGGCCACAACTACAAACCCGCTCCATCATATTTAAAGTTTAAATTTGTTCTTGGAATTATCCTATGGAAATGGATAAACACTGATTAATTCAATAAAAGTAGACAAGTCCCTTTGGTTGCTAGTGGCTTTTCCGATTCTGGGAAACTCTTTTTGCCAAAATATGTATGAAAAAGACACATTAGGCAACTGAATCTTTACTGCTCCAAACTCCTTTTACCTCCTCCTTCCCCATCCAAGGCTTATAGGGGAACTGAAATTCAGTCATGAAGTTGGAATATGGGATGTAACTGCCCTGTCATTCCAATGTGGCACAGCACAATCCACAGAGCATAGTGGGCTTTTTTCTTCCAAGTGTGCAAATTTCTCCTCAAGTAACATTCAAAAACCCCCTCCTTTTTTTTTTGCAGGGAGGTAGTGGTCATGCTCATGATATATTTACTTATTCAAGACAATTTAAAATATAATTACTTATGATTTAGAAATAACATTCACTCATTACAAAAAAAAAAAAAAAACTTGGAGAATATAAAATATCCCCCCAAAGGAAAAAAAATTAACTAAAATCCTTATACACATGTCATAGATTGAAATGTGTCCCCCCAAAATACGTATCAACTTGGTTAGGCCATGATTCCCAGTATTGGGTGGTTGTCCTCCATTCTGTGATTGATGTAATTTTCCTATGTGTTGTAAATCCTAATCTCTGCCTGTGGTTAATGAGGCAAGATTAGATTATGATAAAGAGGATTAGGGTGGGATGTAACACCCTTACTCAGGTCACATCCCTGATCCAATGTAAAGGGAGTTTCCCTGGGATGTGGCCTGTATCACCCGTTATCTAACAAGAGATAAAAGAAAAGGGAAGTGGGCAGAGAGATGGGGGACCTCATAACACCAAAAAAAGCACCATCGGAAGCAGAGTGTGTCCTTTGGACTTGAGGTTCCTGCACAGAGAAGCTCTTAGACTCGGGGGAAACTGATGACAAGGACCTTCCAGAGTTGACAGAGAGAGAAAGCCTTCGCCTGGAGCTGATGCCCTGAATTTGGACTTCTAGCCTACTAGACTGTGAGAGAATAAACTTCTGTTTGCTGAAGCCATCCACTTGTGATATTTCTGTTATAGCAGCACTGGATAACTAAGATAATAAACACAAAAATTTTGTTTAATGCAAAAGTGTCCATTGAGTGCCACAATTTGCTAGGCACTGGGCATCAGCAAAAAACTATACAAAGTTATTGCTGTCATAGAGTTTATGTTTTATTGGGGAAGAAAATAAATACAAAAAGTCGAGTCAATTATAAATTGTGATGAAACTTACCAAGAAAACAAAAGGGGTGATAAGTTAAAAGGTAAAAGCATATTAGATAAGGTGGGCAGGATGGCTCTTTTAAGGTGATTTCTGAATGAAACCTGAAAGGGAGAATGAGATACAATAAGAAGAGCCTTCTTGGCAGAGGGAGGGGGAGAATGAGATACAATAAGAAGAGCCTTCTTGGCAGAGGGAGGGGGAGAATGAGGTACAATAAGAAGAGCCTTCTTGGCAGAGGGAGGAATAATCACAGGTCAGGAGGCAGAAAACAGCTTAGCAAGGAAGAAAAAGGAGGTCAGAGTGACTGGAGTGTTGTGTGTTGGGGGAAAATGATATAAGATGTAGTTATGATGTGGGCAATGAACATTTTGGGGTTTATCCTTCCAGCATTTCTTCTATGTACTTCTTGCTTTATTTTAATGAATTAGAATCAAACTATATATAGTCAATATTATGTTGATCATTTTCTCATGACAGAAAATACTTTTCTAAAGTAACTTTTTACTTCTACCTTTTTTGAAGACGTAATGTATGCACACACATTAGAAAATAATAATAATAAAGAAGCTAGAGCATTCAGTGGAAAGTAATTCATCTTCTAATCCATGCCCCTCAGCCATACTATGTCCCCATCCCAGAGGGCAATCACAGTTACCAGTGTCTTTGGTATATACACTATATACAGACAAGAAAATACAATTAAAGTCTCAGGTTGGGCTCTCTGGAAACAGAGACTAAGATGGGATTTCATATTGTTGATGTTTGCCGTTGAGTCTATTTTGACTCATAGTGACACTATAGGACAGACTAGAACTGCCACCATAGGGTTTCCTAGACTTTAATCTTTATGGGAGAAGATTGCCAGGTCTTTTCTCCCTTGGAGCAGCTGGTGAGTTTGAAATACCAATCTTTCAGTTAGCAGCTGAGCACTTAACCATTGCCCCACCAAGGCTCCTGAATTCAGGGTAGAAAAACAAAATCAAACCTGTTTCTATCGAGTCAATTCTGACTCATAGCAACCCTATAGTATTAGATGTTTATTAGGGATAGTCCTATGAAATGAGGAAGCAAGGTTGGGCAGAGGGAGAAGTCCAATTGTAATGGAAACCTGAAAAGCTTTAGCCAACCAAGCAAGAGCTCTGTTTTTTGTTGGAGTTGTCCTGTATGGATCCAAAATAGTCAAGCCTTTATACTCCCATTTGGCTCAGTCACTGGTCCCGTAACCCCCAAACCACCCAGTGCCGTCGAGTCGATTCCGACTCATAGCGACCCTATAGGACAGAGTAGAACCGCCCCATAGAGTTTCCAAGGAGCACCTGGCGGATTTAAACTGCCAACCCTTGGGTTAGCAGCTGTAGCACTTAACCACTACACCACCAGGGTTCCCGTATGGACCCAAAATAGTCAAGC
Source organism: Elephas maximus indicus (assembly GCF_024166365.1). Lineage (NCBI taxonomy): Eukaryota > Metazoa > Chordata > Mammalia > Proboscidea > Elephantidae > Elephas > Elephas maximus. The sequence goes on along the minus strand of NC_064821.1, from coordinate 105,391,643 downwards.
CTTTATACTCCCATTTGGCTCAGTCCCTGGATATGGAATATGCTGAGAAGTGTGTGACCTTGGATGCGGTGATTCTGTAGCTAGAGAAGACCATGAACGAGCTGACGACAGGTGCAGGCTGTGTGCTGAGTGTCCAGATAGTGCATCTCTGTGCGTACCCTATGGAACAGTAATAAAATTAAATAATTTATGCAAATCATTGCATAGGTTATGGATTGAATTGTGTTCTCCCAAAATATGTATTGAAGTTCTGGCCCCTGTATCTGTGGATGTGATCCTGTTTGAGAATAGGGTTTTTATTTTGTTATGTTAACGAGGTCATACCACAGTAAGGTGAGTTGGAAACTCACTTCCAAGTTATAAAAAGAACAGACACAGAGACAGAAGCCAAGGAAGACAGATGTCAATGAAACCCAAGGAATGCCAAGGAACTTCCATGGCTTCTGATGAGAAAGGATTGTCCTCTAGAGCTGATGCCCTGATTTGGACTTCTAGCCTCCCAAATTGTGAGACAATACATTTCTGTTACTTCAGGCCATCCACTCCACATTGCTTTTTTCATTTATTATTCTTTTGCTATCCTTTTACATCAGTCTAGAAAGGACAATCTCATGTTCTGTGGTTACATAATATTCAATTTTATGGACACATGTGCAGTCTTCAATCTTTACTCTTACAAAATCTGATGTAATATTATCCTCATACAAACACCATATAACTGCAATTATATCTGAAGGTACATTGCTAGGAGGAGAATTTCTAGGTCAAAGGTTATGTGTAATGAAACATTCACAGATATTGCCACATTTCCCTCCATAGAGTCTCGGCCAATTTATACCTGCACCAGCAAGCAAGGTATGTTTGTTGCCTAACGACTCATGAGTAGACTGTGTTTTCAAAATCTGTGATCATTGTCAATGGGATAGATGAAAAATTGTATCTCAGAGAGGTGATTTCTGTTAATTTTGTATCCCGCCATGTTATTTAACTTTTTTTTATTATGTGTATTATTATCAGTCATTTTTATTGGTTTTTGCAGCTAAAATCATTTTACCTCCTCCTTAACAATTGTAATTCCTCTGAGGTTTTTTTTTTTTAAGTCTACGTAAACAACATTAATGGCTGCATAATGTTATTTTTAATATGTTATGCTTTGGCTATACTATAATGTAGATAACCAATCTACTCTTGTGGGCACTGAGCTCTTTTTCTTTATTTCCTAGTTTAAGTGATGATACACTGTTAATAAACATGTATTAGGTACTTACCATGTGCCTGGTACAATGGGTAATCCATTTCCAGGCTAATTCTGAAAGCTAACAGCAATGTCTTCTCTCGCTCTCTCTTTTTTTTTTTTTCCATTCCCTAAGCATTCCCTCCGCTAAAGCCAACCATACAAAGTCCTGCAAGCCTCAATAAAACTTCAAAAGTCAGAATACCTAGGTCCAAGAGTCTCCTCACCTGTGTGACTGGCAATCTACTCCCATAAAGATTGCAGCCTAGGAAACTCCCTGGGCCAATTGTAGTCTGTGCTATAGAGTTGCTATGAGTCAAAATAGGCTCAACTGTGGCTGTGTGGCCTAGAACAGATAACTCAGCTTCTCAGTTTCCTCATCTGTACAGTCATCACTATACTGCCTGCCTCAATGTGTAGTCAAGAGAATCAGATGAGGCAATGTATAAGAAATTGTGTAATGTTAAAACTTTAGACAAACAGTAGCTAAATAAATATAATAATAAAATAGAAATAAAGACATGCATTTTGTGCTCAGCTTTAAACTTTATTTGGTATTAGTCAGATGTATCAGTTAGCTTTTGCTGCCTAACACTGTTGTTGTTTTTAGGTGCCATCGAGACTATTTTTGACTCCTAGTGATCCCATGTGTCAGAGTAGAACTGCCCCACAGCATTTTCTCAGTTGTAATTTTTACAGAAGCAGATCACCAGGTCTTTCTCCCATGGAGCTGCTGGGAGGGCTTGAACAGCCAATCTTTTGGTTAGCAGCTGAATGTTTAACCACTGTGCCACCAGGGTTCCTTACACCACTCCCCAAAGTAGTGATTTAAGGCAACAGCCATTTATTTAGCTTATCAGTTTGTGGCTCAGCTGGTAGGTTCTTCTGGCCTAGGCTAAGCTTGATTGATCTCTGCTGAGCTCACGCATCTGCCACCAGAAGCCGGATGGTTTAGGATGACCTCACTCACATGTTTGGCAGTTGGCAAGCCAAAAGATGGAGCAATGGATGACTCAGTTCCATGTCTTTTTTCATCCAGCAGGCTAGCCCAGACTTGTTCACATGTTGATGGTCACAGACTTTCCAAGAACAGCAAGAGAGTGTAAGCCCCAGTGTGCAAGCACTTGGCAAGTCCCTGCTTCTGTCTTGTTTGCTAATCTCCCGTTGGCCACAGCAAGTTACAAGGCCATCCTAGATTAAAGGAGTGGAGAAGCAGACTCAACTTTTAATTGTGACAATTTTTTTTTTTCAATCTCTAGTAAATGATTTCTTAAAACGAATGTACACAGGACAGCTGTATCAGTCAGGATTCCGCCTGGAAGTCAGTTCACCCCAGATGGTTCCAATGAAGAGAATCTAATAAAAAAGACTACTTGCAGAGATGTGGGACGGGGTTAAAGAAACAAATAAAGGAGTGGTGAAGGACTCAGAGAATAGCAACAGTAAGAAGCCATTATCACCTATAGAGATGAAGGAATAAGGGGAGAAAATGTAGTTATTGAGCCTAGTGAGAGCTGAAGTCCTGGAGAGACACAACGGCTGCCTGCTGCCTAAGATATGGCACCAAAGCAGGGAGGAAGTGGGGATGAGATGCTCTGTCTTAGGTAGGTTTCCTTAGAATCAGTTTCTTAGAATCAGGGATCTGGGTGTTCTTGGTTTCATGAAGACATGCTCCTAGGAGAAAAGGGAGTGAGTAAAGTTGGGTGAGGTTGGGGAGGAGTTAAGGAAGGATATGTTCTCAGCTGAAGTATAGCTTTATCTTGATCTCACAGATCAAGCTCTGGAACATTTAGAGTTGATCTCACCTTGAGGCAAAGAGGTTGCCCTGTCAGTCAGTTACTGGCTATGGGCTTACTCCAATTTGGCCAAAGACAACTCTCTGAGTAGGGGACATCAGTGAGTCACTAGCAGACAATACTCACTGCAACAAGGAGATGGGAGCCCTAGCTCATAACTGGGATTTGAAGTGAGGCAAACACAAAGTCCTCTCATGCACTGATTCCCCACTAGCACCTGTCACTGGTTGAACGCAACTGGAGCCAGCTAATGAGAGGGCAGGAGTGTTGCAATCAGCAAGGATTTGCCTCCCAGTCATACCAAATTTGCCCCAATATGCATACATTGAGCTCAAACCAAACTTTGTGTTCAGCATTGAACACCACACATTCAGAGGGCTGTTGAAACAAATTAGACTGTGATCATAGAAATAAGGGGACTTGCAACCAGTGTCCTCTAAAGGAACTGGTGATGTTCATCAGGAAGAAATGAATATTTAAGGGGACATGGAAGATATTTTCATATTTTTTCTTTTCTGAAGGGCTATCATGTAAAAAATAGTGGTCTTATTCTGTGGCCTTGCAGGTAAAAGAACTAAGACCAATGAATACAAAACCTAGAAATACAGATTTCTCTTTAGGCTTGATAAGCACTTTCTAATGGTCATGGAAATCTTAAAATGGATCAGGCTACCTCATGAGGAAGTCAAGCATGTGCGGACCGTTTGCCTTTACTTGGAAGTATCTTGGCACATATGACGTATAGTGTAGGGTTTGGCATCTGGGTGCTGAAGTTCAACTACTTGAGTTCGACTTTCAGTTCCATTCTTCACTAACTGGATGATGACCTTGGTTGAGGTACTTAACACCTCTGAGCCTCTCTACTCATTTGTGAAGTGAAAATGATAATAGTACCTGTTTTAAAAAAAATTGTTCTGAGGACAAAATAAGTAAATGGATGCTAAAGTTTTTAAAATATTGCCTACCACTTTATAAAACTGCAATAAGCACATTGTCATTGTTGTTGCTAGCTGCAATCAAGTTGGTTCCAACTCATAGCGACCCTTTATACAATGAAACTGAACACTGTCTGATCTTGCACCATCCTCACACTCATTGCTGTTTGAGCCACGATGTCAATCAATCTCATTGAAGGTCTTCCTCTTTTTCGCTGACCCTGTACACGTTACAAGCACATCATCTTTATATGTATGTATAATAAATATATATGTAAGTATATATATTTATATATAAATATTATATATATATTTATACCTTTATTATAAGCACACACACACACAAAAACCATTGCCATAGAGTCAATGCGACTCTTAGCGATCCTGTAGGACAGAGCCGAACTGCCCCATAAGGTTTCCAAGGAGTGGCTGGTGGATTGGAACCGCCGACCTTTTAGAGGGCAGCTGAGCTCTTAACCACTCTGCTACCAGGGCTCCATTATAAGCACACTATCTTTAAATAATTGTCTTTTACTTCTACAGGGAACTGGATTTTTAAAAACCTCTCATCTTCATTATCTTTCTAATAAAATAAGGATAACATTACAAGTGCTCCTTCAGAGTAGATGTGAGGATTAAATGATTAAATGAAAGACTAAATGTATGTGAAAACACCTGCACCAAGTTCAATTAAGTGCTAGTAGGTAGCATGATACAGTGGAACAAACATGAACTTCGGAACCTGATGGATTCAAAAGAGTTCCAGCTCCCAGATCAGCATCGTATTGGGGGAAAGGCACTGACTCTGAGCCTCATTCCCCAACTGTAAAATGAGAAAAATAATTTCTACCTCTCAGGTGTGTTCTGAGGGTTGAGTGAAGTCATTCATCTAAAGTTCCTGCCCAGTGGCACAGGGCGGGGCTTAACAAATGTGACAGGTGACAGTGCACGTTTGCTCGTGCTTATCAGGGTTTTATCAAGTCTCTTTTGCTGAGTGCCTCCCCTGATCCAACCACTTTCCTAGCCTCTGTGAGGGACCCCATAAAACAGATGGCATGGCAGAAACGATCTAGCAGAGGACTTAGTGCTAAACTGTGGTGCGCAAACCTGCCATCCTTTAGGGAATCAGTTGCTTTATGATCTCTAATTGAAGATTCCCAAAGAAGTCAGCCCTACTGACAGGCACCTTTACACAGGGTTTTGAAATGCTTTAACATGTGAGTTTAATAGCCAATATCAAAGGAGTGTTTCTATTTCTTCTCTGTTAGCATGGTTGCCAGAATTCTCTCAAACTCCAGCCTGAATGAAATTTAACCCAGTTTCTGCAGGGTCAGTAGCTGTGTGAATATGTGGTCTTCCAAAGGCACATTACTTCTACCCCTTTTGAATACTTCTGTGGCAGATATTTTGGGGGGACCTGGGCAGGACCTACAGTTGAACTGGTTGCCATTGAGCCAGTTCTGTCTCATGGCACCTCATGTGTGTCAGAGTAGAACGGTGCTCCATAAGGTTTTAAATGGCTGATTTTTCAGGAGTAGATAACCAAGACTTTCTTCTGAGGTGCCTCTGGGTGGACTCAAGCCTCCATTCTTTTAGTTAGCAGCTGAGCTTGTGAACTGTTTGCACCCCCCAGGTACTGGAGCAGAATCTAGTCCTGGACTACCAGTCTTCCACCTTCCACACATGGATGATGAAAGATGGTCTTGGAAAGGGTTAACCAGGCACTTACACGAGCTTTCTGCTCCTGTTTTAGGGCTTTGTATACTTCTACTGCTTTTTCTGCACCCCATCTTAAAAAAGAAAAAACAGAAACAAAAAACTTCAGAGAGAAAATCTCTTCTGCCTCAAGCCAGTTGCTGAGACGGCATCATGGAGGAGTGGCAGAGTCGGAAAAAGAACTGCCTGGACCATGCCAGACGTTTGCTCCGGCTGCCAATTCCTACTCTTTGTACGGAGACAGTCTGTGCAGCAGACTAGGGCCCCCTTCAAGCACCACATCTGCCCGGGGCTCTTTCCCAGTATAGCTGACTGCTCTCCATCCCACCCCGAGGACGTCACTTCCCGATTCCTCTCCCAGCCCGCACGACAGTTTCCTGTCAATTGACTCTCCCCCACAAGTCTTTTTGACAAATCTCAGAGATGCAACAGCTGGTCACCCTTCAAGACTTCCACATGTCTCTGCTGCCACTTACACAGATTTTTTTTCTTCCTTTATGATTTTTTTTCCCTGTCTCCTCTCTTCTGTTTTGTAGGGAGCAACTAACAGTTTACATTTTCTTATGTCGCTCAGTTCTCTCTATTTAAAGTTCCTACCTTGTGGCAACTTCTCTGTTTCTTCTGCACATATGAATCTTCCAATATAAAATTATAAGTAACAATCATAGGTACCAACTTGTCTCTGTTGACATACTGTTTTACTGTTTTAAAAAGTATTTGCACAAGCAGACGTATTACAGCTCCTTCCTGAGGTAGGTACCTGGTTCAGGGATTAATTTTTAAATTGTTTATGAAAGATTGAATACATTCAAAATAATAACTATAACATACATTTCATGAAAGGAGACCTGGTGATGCAAATAGTTAAGGACTTGATGCCTAAATGAAAGGTTGGCGATTCGAACCCACCCAGCAGCACTGAGGGAGAAAGCCCTGGCTATCTGCTATCATAAAGATTAAAAAAAAAAAAAACAGCCTAGAAAACACTGTGGGGCAGTTTCTGCTCTGTCACATGGGGTCACTAGGAGTCTGAGTCAACTCGAGAGTAGCTAACAACAACAACATGTTTAATGGAAAAGTAAGCAGCCATGCAACCACTATCTAGCTTAGAAAACAGAGCTTTATTAGCAACTCTGAGCCCACTTAAAACCTGTCCTCCATTTTAGTATCCTGCTTCTCTCCCACTCCCAGAGGTCAAGGCCATTTGAACCTTGTGTTTATCACTCTGTTACTTTTCTTTGTAGTATTACCACATAGCATATATTCCTAAGTAATATAGCATTTGGAGCCCTGGTGGTGCAGCGGTTAAGAGCTAAACTGTTAACCAAATGATCAGCAGTTCGAATCCACCAGCTGCTCCTTTGAAACCTTCCTCTTCCTGACTCTGTTGCCCATTTTTATTAATCTAGTATTGTTGGATAGGCAATGAAACTAAGCCTGTCTGAGAGGAAAGACTATAAGTATATTCTAAGGTCACACAGATAGGAAGGAACAGAGCATCACTCATGCTATTTCCTCTAGTTGTAGTATCTCTCATGCTTTCAGTTAAAATAAAAGAGAACAAAAATCTTGAACAGTTTTGTTTAATAGTGACTTACGCTCTTACTTAATACTGTTGTTCCTTCAAGTAGTAAAGTAAGTTTTTTTCTTCTTGGCTTCCAATAGATTTTATAAGGCTTGTCTGGACAAGATAATGATTTTTTTAATGATATGATGTTTGCTTTAAGACCATCATATTGCTGGGGTTGTGTAGCTGATTCCCTCAATGCTGACTTCAAAGAGTATGATAGATCTATTTCTCCTTCTTCCTAATCGAAAGAATCTGATTTTAAATAGACAACAATTTGCCCAACTGAAAACTCTTCGTTTCCCCATCTGCCTTGAAGCTTGTCATGGTCATATGACATACATGGAAGTCTATTAAATGGGCCTTCTGAGAAAGTTATTATTAACCCTGATAAGAAGAAATAGATTCAGCTGGCACCTGCTTTTTGGCCTTCTCTCTAGTTTTGCCTGGATTTAACTAGAGTCAATGCCCAAAAGTGTAGTAGCCATTTTGCGAACATGGGAACAGAAAATTTCTGGGTTCTTGATGACTTCTTTGAGCAGCTGGACCAATCTTGGACAACTCCACTTACCTTATTTCTAAAGAAAAATAAAACCTATTTTTATTTGAATAAATTACTGTATGAAATTTCTACTAATACAGCTAAATCCAGTCCTAATTCATGAGGGCAGAAATATGGGCTTATAAAAGGCCTCTTATATTTGAATCACTTTAAGTGAATCACTTTTTAGAAAGAACAAAATAAATAAATAAATTCCAGAAAAGATACATTATGGGAAATCTTACAAACAAACAAAAACCTTTTAAAAGAGTTTTCATATATTTGCAGGAAAACTTTTCCTTTCCCATTGTATCAGCTACATTTCAGACTGTAAAAATTGAGCTCCTAAGCTGTTATGTAAAAGAACACTTTACTTAGTCCTTTGTGTCTCAAATGAAATAAAGTTGACTGCAATAAGAATATTCCCAGAAGCTGGAAAAGGGAACCAGGTCATCATCTAAATCACAAAAGGAGAGTAACATGGTGTGGGAGAAAAGGTATGGAATTTCGAGGTTGAGTAGACGGACCTGGTTTCAATTCTCGACAGTGCCATTTATCAGCTCTTTGGTCTTGGGCTTCCTGAGCTTTATTTAGTCATCTATAAAGGAAGGATAACAGGACTGTGGAAAAGTGTCTTTCCAGCATTAAGCAATTTCATTAGGCCCTTTTTCTTCTTTCTGAGTTATTAAAACAAACAAATATACAATGAGCAAAGGATAATCATTTTGGGACATAGTGTATCTTGAACATGGAAACCCTGGTGGCGTAGTGGTTAAGTGCTACGGCTGCTAACCCAAGAGTCAGCAGTTTGAATCTGCCAGGCGCTCCTTGGAAACTCTATGGGGCAGTTCTGCTCTGTCTTGTAGGGTCGCTCGGTATGAGTCGGAACTGACTCGACGGCACTAGGTTTTTTGGGTTTGAACATGGACTATAAATAGTTGTGAAGGCCCTTAAAAATAAATGAATGATTAGGTTGAAAACAAATAAAGAAATATATATTTTTCTTTAGCTGTGAACTGTTTCTTTGCTGGTGTTTAGAAGACTACTGTAATGACCATACCACCAACTCTCCTCCCACATGGTTTATTTTCTAATCATACTCAGTCTTCAAGTCTTAGCATTGATATCATCCCTTCTGGGACACCTGCCTCTTCACTTCATATTTACTCCTAATTTGCCTTTTAACTTCTTGTATCACAATTACTTGCTTACTTGCTGCTTCCTTCCCTAGACTGGGAGCTGCTTAAAAGCAAGTATTGTGTTTAATTCACCATCTTATCCCCAGTACTGAGCGCAGTTTCTGAAATAGTGGGTGTTTCACAAACACTTAGCAAATAAATGGATGAATGAATGAAAGAAAGAATGAATGGGGGAATGGGTGACTTCTACTTCAGGTGCTGATGAGTCTTTCTGTATGCAGGGTCAGTCTAAGTAGACTGTAATCAAAGAGGTTCAAATATAATCAGTTGTACTGTATCTTGACTGACTGGAGGGATAATGATATAACTGAGGACAACTGGATTGTATGAAGCCTAGGAAAAGCAGAGACAAATAATGGAAGCGGGTGTTCTCATTCAAGAAGAATGTATGTTCCTTTGATTGAAGAACAATATTTCTTGGGTCTGCTACGGTTTGATGGAAATGTCATTTGATTGTCTCTAATAATCTTTATTTTAATTCTCGTCTCTCCAAACAACTTTCTGAACAACAATCATATCTTTGTAGTAAATATATCATTTGTTAGATGATTAACTCTGATGCTTCATCCATAGAATAGTGATATATTTATATTACACCTACTATATAAAATAATGATATATGACATAAATAATGTATATTACAATCAACATATATAATATTTATATAAAGTGTAGTATTTATATATTAATGGATAATTTTCTATCTCAATTAATGTAATTATATAAATATGTATTAAAATTTGTTTTACATTTAAATATTCGGTGAACTTAAAGGAGATGATTTTCTCAAAATATCTTCAACCAGAATTCTAAAAAGAATAGTCCTATAAATACAGGTGCCTTAGAGACTTCTCCATCCATCCTGATTACCCAAAGTCCTTTCTCATTCATATAACCATTATAAACACCTCATTAGCAGGTGGGAAAAAAAGTGTGTTAAGATTGAAAATCAAGACGAAGAGTTGGTCATACACAAGAAACTATGGAGAATTCTTGATAAATATATTGCTTTAGGAAAAGCCTTTGGCACCCTAGTGGCATAGTGGTTAAGAGCTTGGCTGCTAACCAAAAGGTTGGCAATTCGAATCCACCAGCTGCTCCTTGCAGTTCTACTCTGTCCTATAGGGTCACTGTGAGTCAGAATTGACTTGACAGAAACAGGATTGGTTTTTGATTTGGTTTATGAAAAGCCTACGAAAAAATATAGTTGAAGGACTTAGCACTCTTTATCTCTAGAGAGATAATGATGGGGCCAGCACATTAACAAGAAGATGCTTTGAGAGATCCCACATATCTCGGAATAAATTCCCACTGGACTGAATAGCTAAATTTAATATATAATAAAATAATAAATGTAAAATATCATAGGAGTGATTTTTTAAAAATGACCTAATCAAAAGTGGAAGACTTTCTAAGCTTAAAAATAGTTTAGGCAGGAACAATAATGAAACACTAAAAAAGAATAGTAAATCCAGAAAGGCCCTATACAAGTGTAAACATTTTCTATTTGACAAGGATAGCAGTTCAAAACAGTTATTAAAAAAGTATGGACTTTGGAGGAAAAAATTAATGTGTATCTCACATCAATTGTTTTAACAAAATGAAATGTAGATAGACAAATATACAACATACATATACAAAAACATAAAAGTACTCGTGCATTTTTATTTTCTAATCTTAGATTAGAAAAGGCCATTCTAATTATCAAAAGATGTATCAATGGATCTGACTTTATATAGATAAAAAACAAATTGTGCATGGAAATGAGTATCATTAACAAAGTTATAAGACAATTATTAGCTGAGGAAATTTTTTCAACACCAAAGACAAAGCACTAAATGATCTATGTATAATATGTATTTTTGAATAAAAATAGAGCAATCCAATTTTTAAAAAAATAATCAAAGGACATGACTCTGCAATTCCCAAGAAAAAACAAAAACAATTATAAATGGCCTTAAAATCTATGAGTAGGTGTTCAATCACACACATAATTAATGGGATGCAAATTAAAACGGGATAACTTTGCATTTCTCAAACACAAAGAACTGAAGAAAAAAATTCAGCCCTCAAGTTGCAGCATGAAGGATTCTATGGGTAAAATACTGAATGATGCAGGAAGCATCAAAAGAAGATGGAAGAAATACAGTCACTGTACCAAAAAGAATTGGTTATGTTCAACCATTTCAGGAGGTATCATATGATCAAGAACTGATGGCACTGAAAGAAGAAGTCCAAACTGCACTGCAGGCATTGGTGAAATTGAGGCTCCAGGAATTGGCACAATACCAATTAAGGTGTTTCAAC